>NC_134080.1:14056534-14387159 GCF_000715075.1 Nicotiana tabacum
AAAAATTAAATTTCAGATGGAAGAGAGTGGAACTTTTTGATCCTAAAGGACTAAAATTCTCATACAGTTGTTAAGGATTTTCTTATTTTAATAATATCCTATAGTTAGAAACAATATGAATTTGAACTATATATGTACAAAAAATAATTTTTTTTAGAATAATATCGTATTCATTTAAAGAAATATAATGACTTAATATTCTTCAATCCTGGATTCTGTTAAGTGTCTATTTACAAATTGGCGCTATAAATGCTTTAATTTTTTCGTATTGCTTTACGAATTAAAGAAAAAGAATTAATTCGTCTTTCAAGTTAAGAATGTCTGCTATGGCCTATGGAGGACTGAAATTTAATTAATCCCAAGGCAATTTTCTTGATATACAGTTATATGAGTACGCGTTCTTATTCCATTGAACTATAGTTATTTGATAAGGACAACCACAGGGCTTTCTTAGTAATAAATAAAATCATTTCTATCTTTACTTTTGTCATAATCTTTTTACTAATTGTTTTTGATATGATATGAAAGCAACAAACTCCTACCACCCCAAAAAATAAAAAGTTAGGTCCTGCTAATTATGCAATGTCTTTTCTCTTATTGCTAGATATTTTCTTCCCTAATTCTAATATTCAAAAGAAAAAACAGGTGAGGTGTGCAAGCTAGACTCGAGTCTTATGGGTTTTGAGTTTAAGAACGATAATTTTAAGTAATAATGACTGGATTCTAATTTTAATATTTATATATATTCAAAAAATTTCTTAACACAAAATACACTCTTGAACAAAAGTGTAGCTCAACTTCTGCCTCCGCCCCTGACGTTGTAATGCGCAACGCTTAGGTGAAGCGTGAAAGGCAAGCTACTTTGATGGTTCTTCCGTGCTAAAATTAAGTTAATATAATATGAGTCAACATTTCAATTTTTTAGATATTAAATTGGTTAGACAGATACTATATTTGTTCTTAGCAAAAAAAACCCAAGATATGTATTCGCTATTAATTTATGATAACAAAATGAAATTAACGATTAACTTGACAGATGTTTTAAGGTGCTTATCCAAATGAGGAAAAAATTGTACTAAGATATATTTTATATGATGAATGAAAAGTGGCAAACGATAATATAATAATGTAAAATCGATCAGTCATTCAGATCAGAAGTGGCAAATAATTGTACGGCCATAATTGGCAACATAAATAATGAGATCTACATGTAAGATTGAACTGTTCATATGCAAAGAAACCTTTATCACTTCATATTTATATTTTTTTCCAAATCTGCAACTATAGTTTTTTAATTAAAATACGATATTTTGATAGACTAGCTCATCAGAGTTACATGTGATAAAAGTATTGGCGATCGCGATATCATATTCATAGATCGGATCCTTGTGACTCAGTAATGTTTCTTGTCTGTCTTTTAATATAAGGATGTTGGATGAATTATTGTCATTTCAAATAATAGTTGCATGAAAAATGGAGTAATAAAAATATGCTTAATTTTGTTTAGTCGAGTTGCATGGGCTTGTCTTTACGTAGGCCGTAAAAAAGCCTTGAAAAGGACTGCAAAACTGCAGAATCTATGAAAAAATGACACGTGTATGGAGCATTTTAGATGATAGTTCATCTATATATATATATATATATATATATATATATATAATACACATAAAATATACAAATTTTGTACACGATTACAGCTACCGCACATAAATAATTTCGGCGCCCGGGGTGGCGGTGGGGGGTGGGGGGGTGTAGAGCATGAAAATCGGGTTCACTCGGAACCTAGTAGCTTTTGTTCATACATTGTATATATACTAAGAAATTCATTAATTATCTATAAATATTATATTGTGAACTCATAAACTAATGTATATTAACTTGAGATCGTTGGAGAAATCTGTAAACTTTAAATCCTGAATTCGCCTCTGATTTCGGCCGCGGGATAAAAGTGATCTTTATTACCCTTCATCTATTAGTTTAAGCCTGGTTACTAGAAAACTTGGCACGAAATTGAAAAGAAACCAGAACTTGTCCTCCTCTCATATATAATTTGTGTCAAACTAATAGATTTATGAGATGCCCTTTTATAAAATTTCTAATATACTTAAAGATCATGGTTTAGAAATATTACAATTTATGACTATGTGCTCTACAAGTTAAATTATCTTGGTTTAGTGCAAAATCAGGTGCATGTAAATTTATTCCACACTAGCAGGAACAACTTCTTAGTAGGAGAGTAGGAGCTAATCAAATTAAGAGAGAACAATTTCAGCTATTGAATCGAACTATAGTGTTATGAGTTCGATATCTTGATCTCATGTAGAATTAACACATTTAGTTTGAAAAGAATGAAAAAATATGAGTCAAATCGTGATATTTAACAACTTATTACATATAATGAGATGTAATGAATTTTTTTCTTTTGTATAATTAATTGTCAAATATGCATCATTAATGTCGTAACCTCAAAAAATAAGACTTGTTATGATGTCATTAATTATGATAATACTGCAGTTAATACAATCTCCAGACTTCACTTATGAGATTACACTAGACTGTTATTGACTCCTACACGCGGTAGCGGGTTTTGGCTGATTGGAGGCAGGGTCATTGGAGTTTAGCAAGGTAGCTACTGGCATTTGCAGCACTGCTTCTCTCTCTCTCTCGTCATTTCATTAGTCTGTATTAGTACACTTCAGACTTTCGGTTGTATTTATATCCTAGTAGATGCTCGTGACTTGTGACACCCCGGTTTGGGGTGTGTCTGGTTGTATTTCCGCTACTTTTTATCATTAAATCATGTTAGACTGCTTTTATATTGTTTAACTATTTTAAAAAGGTGAATTGGGTTTAGTTGTCTGGCCTTGTCTTCATGAGAGGCGGCATCACGACCGGGTCGGGATTTGGGTCGTGACAAGTTGGTATTAGAGCCTAGGTTACATAGGTCTCATGAGTCATGAGCAGGTTTAGTAGAGTCTCGTGGATCAGTACGAAGACATCTGTATTTATCCTCGAGAGGCTGCAGAACCTTTAGGAAAAACTTCACATTCTTGAATTCTTATCGTGCGCCCTTGATTCAACTTGAAATGTAACTCTTTGAATTCCTTCCACGCGTTTGTATGCGCGCATGAGCGCTCAGTATCAGATGTACATCGATGGCTTGTGATTCCCTGATCGAGGGGCGAGATGTGATCTTTGTGTGTTGATGTTGGCCCAGTCTGGAAGGCTTGCGGCCGGATATTTGCCTATAGCTTGAGCACCGAGGTGGTGATTGTGTGAGCAAGTGTTTTTGAACTTATATGTTCGGTAGTGTCCCTATTAGTGGGAGTGATGGCTGGATAACTATGTGATGAATATGTTAGTATAGCAAGATATATCCATATGATTTGGAAGCAACGAGAAGGGTCTGTTGGAGGATAGAAGAACTATTAGGTGCTTGAATTCCATCTTGATTCGAGGTATAGCCCCGAGATATAGGCGTGTGAAGAATCTTTTCATGTTTCCCAGTTGTGAGTGAAGTAAATTTCATGTTGTGGTATGAGTTCAGACTCAAGAAGACTAAGTGACTGTGTACAGTTTATGACGGTGGAAGGTATACAAGAATGTTAGTTGGAGGCAAAACAGGTGGGTTATCTCCTGCGGAGTGTTCTGAGGTCGTGTGATCCTTATGTTGTCTATTAGAAGATCTCATTTACAAGTGAAGTATATGTGTTGAAATTTAAATTTGGATCGCTTAAGAGAGAGGGCTTAACTGTTGCGAGAGTGAATGCGAGATTTGCAGAAGAGTTAAAATTCAAGATGATCTGTGTTTTCACAAGCTTATAAAGGATTTGAGTTTAATCTCACTATGGTATTATGGCATAAATAAAGTATAAGTGTTATGAGTTATTGAGTGTATTTTGATCTATGGCTTCGAGCAAAGTTGGGGAGTCTGCTGTTGAATAGTTTATTGCATGGCTAGGTGCTATGTCGGTTCTAGTTTGAGGCGTTCGAGTGAATTAGTTATGGCCCGCGGAGATTGAGATCGAGGATGGTTCGAGTAAAGGAATTTTTTTAACAAAGGTTATAAGATACTTCACGGGTGTGTGAGAATCACGAGATGTCTTGAATCGTTGTTGGTAAAAGATGCTCGGTGTCAGAAGTGCTAATGAGGCACAGGTTGTTCGGGTCTTTTGCTCGGGCTAATTGCGGTTTGAGTAGAGTGGATGACTCTCGGGAATGGTTCTAATGTGCTCAAGATTTCGCATGTAATAACTGGAGATTTTCAGATTGTATTTTTGGCCAGAAACTGAGGTTTGCATTTGGAGGGTGTTAAGATCTGTGGTATTGCTATATCAATTATGGGCTTCTATATATCAGTATCAGGAAGGTGAAGGTAATGGCTCGAGATTCGTAGGAGGCCTCTTCAGGTTAAGTATTTTGAACGTGGTACTTGTGGGAACATCTAAGAAAGTATTCAGCGACTTATGAGCCTTAGACAACGTGGTTTTATGCTTGGGTCTCGCGTGGTGAGTCGAGGTTGAGGAATTGTGGTGTTACAGCAAGAGGGAATATCAAGTTGAAGATAAATCAGAAGGAAACTCGGATAGATGGGATAACTTGGTAGTAGGCCGGATCGGTATAGTAAGGATATGATTAGTTCCTTGGGTGTGTACGGGGTAATGAGTTCCTACAGGTATTTCGCCGTAATGCTCTTAGGTTTTGATGGCTTGCAGAGCTTGTGTCACACCCCTTTTCTACCCCTAAAGATAAGATATGTGCATGGATTGTGGGTTAAAGAGTTTTTCCAATTAAAGTTACAATTTGAAATAGAGATTATTTTGTTTACAGAGTCGCCACTTGGAATTGATTTTTGGGTGTTCCAAGTCACCTTTTATTTGAATCCCTATTCAAAGGAAGATTTGACTCTTTATATCGGCCCCGAAAAACAAAGTTCGGGTAAGGAATTCTGTTGACCGGGGAGAAGGTGTAAGGCATTCCCCGAGTCCTGTGATTCTAGTACGGTCGCTTTATCGACTTAAAACTTGGCTTGAATTAATTTTGGACAAACCGTGATTTATATGATTTTCATATTTTACCTATCCGCTTCGATTTCTTGTTTTTTAGAATTATTACAAAAAATGATTTGGATAAATTATGTTGTCATAACCACGCTACGCAAACAAATGCGTGATCGAATAACAACATTGATTAACTATCATAATTGCGCCTCGCAAGCGAATCCGAAATTATGACAATCAAATTATTTGTAGTACTTTTGAGAAATTTGAAAAAAAATTAATTCTTGAAAATTATTAGTCAACTCTCGCGCTACGCAAGCGAATCTGCGATTTCAACAAAGGATTAACTAAATTAAAAATTAACTAAAACTAATAGGTATGGTATGAGATTATTAAATTAATTTATTGAGTATTAAACATCACGCTACGCATGCGATTCTGTGAATGAAAAAGTTAAAGCTCGCCTAACATTTGCCTACCAATGATTATTTTATTAGACTATTGAATTAAGCAAGCATTGCTAGTGAGAAAAGAAAATGCTGATTTTAATTATTGCAAAAACAACATGACCAGCACTTGAAATTACTTGGCAGTTGACCGTCTTGAAAGGATATGGGCCGACTTAGTCAAAGTATTGGGCCTCACAAGGTTTCAGGTTGTTGGCCCAGAAATTAATTGTTCTTGAATTAATCCCCGTGGCCCAAATATGTTCGGATGGATTAATCACTGGCCCATGTCCTTTATTCATTTTCTTTAAAAATTACTTGGCTCCTAATTAGTTCACAGATTTAGGCCTACATATCACAATGATTGGAAAGTACAATAATAACATAAACACTTAATCATAAAAAAGGAAAAATAAAAAGAACTACACATGAGATGAACTTTCTTTGCAATATTATCACATTATCGCATCTTAAACTACTTTAGCGTGGAGTACCCCATTTTAATTATATAACCTAGAAACATAAGTGAATCTTCCATGTTCCAGTTGTTTATGGTCTTAACTATTAAAAAAAAAAGAGTTAAAAATGGCTAGACTTTTAAAGAGAATCCACCATAATAGAAAACATATTTATTAAAATGGTAGAGTAGTAAGAAATAGACTTTTTAAGAGCAACTATTTTCTTGCTAACTTCAGATCTTAAATCTTGGAAACAAAGATGGATTCTTTTCAAAATTCTACATCTACAACCTACCTGTTAAACACAAAGACCAATAAGAGTTTGCTAATAAACAATTTTGCATTTAAAAATCCATCATTAGAGTATGATAAGCTCATTGGAATCAAATAACATTCCCCTACTGTATTCCTCCATTTTTAATTTTGAGATACAATAGAAATAAAGTTTTCCAGGAACAATTGCAAAGCTTTTATACCTTCGTTATTTAGGCCTATAAGAAGGCAAGTTCATACAAATGGATTTCAGCATTTAAACATACACTTTATCGGTCACTTAAGACATGTTTCAAACAGTCCAACAAGATTTAGAAAGCTAAAACAAACGCATGTTTCATAAATTCATTCAAGATTTATACTCTTAAAGATAAAGGGGAATACCTAATGCGGAAAAATGAGAAGAAATAACGAGAAAACTTTGATACCAAAGCTACTTGAAACCAACAAATAGAACCAGCAACAACAACAGCAGAAACAACAGCAAAGCAGTGCTAAAACCCAGAGGAACAACAGATTTTTGAAAGAGAAGGGACCCAACAAAGCTCTAAGTGTTCTCCTATTTCTCTGAAATGATTTTACACTCAAGATACTACTCCCAAATCTCACAATTTAAGCTTACTATATGGATGTTCAGCTGTTAATTTTGCTCTCAAGTTTTGGTTCTTTTTTACAGTGTGTAAAAGATGTATCTTTTTTTAGAGTCCAACTCCTCCTTAAATGAGAAAAGAGCTCCTCTTTTTATAGGGGGAGGAAAGTCCTTGGGACAGATTTTGTTTGGCCAAAAATCTGTCCAAAATGATAGGTTTTTGCCAAAAATCTGTCCAAAACCAGAATTTTGGTCAATGAATAGTTTTTCTTACCAATTGTGGACAGAATTTTGGAGTATTGTACTCCAAAACAGTCCGCAACAATAAAAGCAAACAAACCAAGAACCCTACACTCAAGTATTCTCTTTTCTTTCCTTTTTCTCTTAATTTCTCAAACCAAATTCAAAGTTAACTAGTCCACAAAGAGAAACCAGATTCAATCTAGTTGAAACAAGTAGTAATTCGAATAAGATTAGTTAAGAGTCAACTAATAGGGATTAATCAAGACTGAACCATATAATTACCTATACTAAACAACTACTTCGATCTTAATCTAGTTAATTGGAACTAAAACCGGATCTTTGAACACAAAAACTACTAACTCAAACTAAAACATGATAACGTATGAAAGACAAACTTGAAAATTGCAATCCAATAGGTGACTCAAGCTTGACGACTAAACGAAATCAATACAACTCAACCATACTAACTAAACGATTATTCTAGATTATTAGAAAGAGCAATTATTCAGCTAATCACAAAGTTAAATTACATGTCGAGCTACTGAAATGACAAACAAAAAACTAAACAAATATTCTTTGCGAAATTGAACTACTGCTTCAAACTAGTAAGATACAGAGATCAAATAATCAAAGCTAAACTTTTAACTACCACTACTAATCAAACCTAGACGATTACAATCAAGCGACAAAAAAAATCAAAAAAAGATATTATATGAAGTAGTCGATCGATTATTAGAACTTAAACCCAAACAAAACTATCAAATCAAATAAGAAAAACTGGAAATCTAAGAAAAGAGAAAAGGATTAGGAATTTTACCAAGCTCGAGCACTCGGGCAATGGCGGGACAGTGGCAGTGGTGGACTCGAGCGAGTGTCTAATGTCGATTATTATCGAAATCATAACTCCGGAGAATTGGATGCTAGTTTCGATGAAAATCGACAACAGAAACTCACTTGAGGCCGATGTGAAGAGAGAAACGGGAGGCAGTGGAGGTTGAGGGGTGGCAGTGACGGTGACAGATCGGTAGTGGGGGTCATCGAAATTTCGGGTTAATACCAATGCCAAATGGTAACCCTTGCTGAGCTCTATCTATGTATGTAAAAATTAAGTGGAGAAAAGGGCTCAATATTCTCAAATTTATGAAAATAGTTGCGTCCAGGGTTTCGGATTTTCTTAGATTTATGGAGATTGGTGGAGGTTTGGAGGATATGAGACTTGTATTTGTGTAGAGAAATAAGAGGAGAAGAGGATGATGTTGGATGTAGGGCGTTTGGCCGCCGGAGGATGGCGCCGCTGTCGTGGGGGACGGCCAGTGGCGGCGAAGAAGAAGAAGAGTGAAGAGGGAGAAACTAGGGTCTTAGGGTTTGGGGGTTATAGGAGAAATGACCAATTTTTCTAATTTTAGAAGGCTTATATACCTCTTGGTGGGACAAATGAGGGCCATTGGATCAAAGATCATGGATGGATGAGATTGATCTCCGAGTTACTAAGTGAAACGACATAGTTTCAAGACAAAACTACATAGTTTTGGAGCTCTTTCTTGGCCAACCACCTAATGGACCGGGTATGGCCGAAATGGGCTCAAATTGTGGGCCAATTTTGGCTCAATTTTAATTAAAATACACTAGTCCAATCCTTACCCCATTTATCAAACCATTAATCAACTCTTAAAACCTACACACACACACACACACACACATATATATATATATATATATATATATATATATATATATATATATATAAAAAATAAGAAAAATATGGGGCAAAAATTAGGCATTTACAGCTTGGTCGAGTTAGAAAGATTCAGTCCTAGTAGGTTTGGTTTGTGCAAAGGGAACTCAGAGATTTATTGATGGTTTCTACCTCGGTTGGAGAAGTATATTTTCTGTGGGCATGAGGAGCATGGGATGTATAGTGATTTTCTTCTAGATAGGACCAATGAAAAGTTCTTGACTAGTTCAGTACGTAGATGTTTGTGGCTCGGAAGGAAGATGATGTTCTCAGGTTATCCTAGGATGGTATGGCATATGCGGTATGTTGTGGAGGATTGAGATTTGCGGGTGGAAGATTACGATTCAGTTCTGAACGGAAAGTCATAAAAAAATTCTTAGGCAGCACGGGCAGTTTCAGATGATTAGAGGAATGAGCTTCAGATGATTAAGGGAATGATCTTCAGATGATTAAGGAAATGGTATTGCTAAATGGAGTGATTTGACGAGGGCATGTGTTTCAGAAAAGGCAATGTGATTAAGTTGATGGTACTTCGGTAATATTGCGGCACTTTCTTGTTAGATCAACTGTTGATATTCGAGCTTGCTTTGTGGTATAGGGGAATTTTAGAGTATCTTTCGTGGAATGATTGGGTATTTGAGGTGTGGTCTGTATTCGGACGACAAAATTGGGATCAGGTGTGCTGAGTCATGTGCCATATGGATAGGGAGACATGGAAGTTCTCACATTCAGGCTATGAGGTGGTTGTAAGTCGTGTGTATCAGCACTGTTTAGTGACTAGCGGGGTTTGGAAACCCGAGCGGATCTTTTGTGCTTGGTATGTTAGATTTTGGGCGTGATATTGGGTTCAGATTGGTTGCCTCCATGTTGTGTCATTCTGGACTATTGCGCTAAGGCGGCGCAATTGGCTATGCTGGAATTACCACAGATTAAGTGACGAGGTTCGACGGATTATGTCCTAGTGGAGTGATTTTATATTTCGAAGACCCAACGGACGACTGAGAAGGATTGTCTTTCTTATGTGGGCTTTCATGATAGATGTCTGTGCAGAGGCTTCTACCATTGATTCAGTTTCAGTGGCGAGGGACTTTTCGGATGTGTTTCTTATGGTCGGGCATGTCGCCAGGCAAGGTTGTTGATTTCGGTATTGATTTGATGCCGGGCACCATATCGTATGGCACCGGTAGAGTTAAGGAGTTGAAAGAGTAGCTTCAGGATTTCCTTGATAAGGGGTCCGTTGACAGGCCAATGTAGATTTGTGCTCTAACTTGAGTCAGCTTGGTTCGCTCCAAGTTGTAATGTTGAGGGATGTGTTGATTCGATTGTTATTGAGATTATTAGTAATTTGGGAGATCTATGAGCTACCTTTCTGTGTTGTGAGGTGTTATGATTTGTTGATTACAGATACATATGGTGCAGTTCTATTGAAGTTTCATAGTGGAAGTCGAGCGGGAAGAGTGATTGGGTGTTGCTCGGTGAATGGCGTATCGGTTATGTCCTTTTGGGTTTGTGTGGTGTATGTTATTTGCTTCGTCGTGGGGTATGATGATTGGCTTTGGTTCTAGACATCAATTGCGCGTGGTCGTCAATTTCGAGCAGAGTGACTTAAGGTGTTCCATGTAGACCAGTGTTTGGATAGGGTCGCGCATTGTAGCGAAGTTATGTGGAGGTATGACCTTACGGGTTAGATTCATGTGTCCTGTTTCTATGATGTGAGATGGGTTCTTAGCCTTGTGTTGTGGTGGTGCTGGTGAGCTTGCGGTACAACTCTTTCATTTGAGTCATTTTCATGATTTGAGTACTTTCAGATTGTTGCTTATTGGTGCGCGTATTGCTCAAGTTGGGGCCTTAGTCTGTACTGAGGTATCATGTCACCTGAGTAGTTGTGTTGGATTAGATGAGATTGTTGGGATCTTTAATGAATACAAACAGATTCGATTTCAGCATGTCGGGAGGATAAATATCGAGGTTCGGCTCAGAAATTTACTATGGTCCTTGCCAAAGGAGAAGTGGCCTTATGAATGTTTGATCTGAGAAATGGTTATGGTTTATTGCATGTTTCAATTATCATTGGCAGTATATGGAAGTGTTGGAATGAGACTTTAGTTGATAAGAGGTTTTCTATCGGTATTCGGTTGTTATGTGCAGCTGCTGTGATTAGAAGTTATCACTGCGAGTGTTTGAATTATGTGGTATATCATGTGATTGCACCTGAGATAGCAGATATGGTTTGTTACAGCTTGTTCACTTTTATTCACAGTATAAATGTGAGATTCTGATCGTATTGAAGATTTTAGAAGCAGAAATGTGGTTCTATGGTTTATGGACTAGGATGGATTGTGAAATTTCAGTTATATTGTGTTATCAAACCTATATGAGATAGGGTGATGTGGTATCACCCCCCGAGTATGTGCATGGTGAGGTTATTCAGCAATTGGTTGGTTTTTGGAACAACTCTGGGCACGTTCGAGGACAAACGTATGTTTAAGTAAGGGAGAATGTAACGACCCTACCGGTCGTTTTTTGCACTTTGCTCGCCAGTTCTCGGCCATGATTTGTCCCGTGTGATGTAATATCTTATGTAAATCGTTGGTTTTGGGTTTCAGGGTAATCAGAATGAATTTGGGAGAACAGTTCTCAGTTTAATGCTTGAAGTTTGAATGGTTTGACCAAGATTTGACTTGTTTGTATATGATCTCGGATCGAAATTTTTATGATTTGTTTAGCTTCGTTGGGTGATTTGGGACTTAGGAGAGTGATCGGAATGCATTTTGGAAGTCCGTGGAAGGTTTAGGCTTGAATTGGCGAAATTGAGATTTCACCGTTTTCCGGTTGATAGGTGAAATTTTGATATCGGGGTCGGAATGGAATTATGGAAATGGGAGTAGGTCCGTTGTGTCATTTGTGATGTGTGTACAAAATTTTAGGTCATTCGGATGAGGTTTGATAGACTTTTTGATCGAATTCGGAATTAGGAAGTTTTGGAATTCTTAGGCTTGAATCCGAGGGTGATTTGATGTTATTTTGAGCGTTCTGAAGGTTGTAACAAGTTTGAATTATGTTATGGGGTGTATTGGCATGTTTGGTCGGGGTCCCATGAGGCTCGGATATGTTTTGGATGAGTTTTTGGAAGATTTTGGCGTTTTGAGCATAAACATGTAATGATCCAAAGGTCCATTTTTAGTTCTAGAGATCGAAATTTGATTTTGAGACTTCCGGAATTTTGATAATGAATTATAGGAGTGGTCTGGAAAGTTTGGTCTAATTTCATCAAGTCGCGATTGGGTTTTTAACGCGAATCATGAGTTAATTGTTTATCGAGCGAAATGGATATCGCGTTGAGCAAACGAGCTCCGAATTGAGTTTCGATTGAAGTACTATGTTCTTATCATTATTTGTGACTCATAGGAACAAGAATCATCGAATTCCGAGTTCGTATGATGAAGTTAGAGCATTTTTAGTGAAATTAAAGACTACTGGTGCATCAGATCTGGTGTGCACCTTTTAGCAACCAGATTGGACCTTTTAGCGACGAGAATTAAGCCTTTAGCGACCAGAATCAGATTTATTAAAGCTGTTACGTGTTTTTAGGTCATTTTGACCTTTTTTTGGTGAAAGAACACGGCTTGGGGTGATTTTTGAGCAAGAAATCATGGGAAATATTGAGGTAAATTATTTGTGATCATTTCTACTCCATAGTATTGAATTATCATCGAATAATCCGACTAGATTACATGTTTTTGAGGTGTAAATTGGGGATTTGGACCTAGGGATTGGAAAATAAGATTTGAAGATTTGGAGGCCGAATTGTTATCGAAATTTAGTAATTTTGGTATGGTCGGACTCGTGGTTGAATGTGTTATATTTTGTGAGTTTCGTCGGATTTTGAAGCGTGGGCCTGGGGGCCGGGTTTGAGCAATTTCGGGTTTTGATATTAAATTAGATATTTTCGAGTGGGCTTCGCTCCCTTAGCATATTTTACTGATTTTGTACTAATTGTGGCTAGACTTGGAGCATCCGGAAGTCGATTCATGCGGGCGAGGCATCACGGGCTAGATTTTGGACCGGATCGAGGTGAGTAATGATTGTAAATGATGTTCTGAGGGTTTGAAACCCCAAATTGCACATCGTAGTGCTATATTGAGGTGAGACACACGCTTGATGACGAGCGTGGGGTTGTGCACTATTGGGGATTGTGATTTGGTTCGTCCCGATTAATGATTTTACCACGTATTTGATTGAAAACTATTTGCTATCATCATTATTTGGGCTGAATGCCATATTTGGGCCTAGTGCCAGCTATGTGAACTTCGAGGATTTTTGTTGATATTTCCTCACTGTTTTGACTTTATACTTGAACTCAGTCATGTTATTTTCTATTGTTTTCAAAACTCAACCAAGTTTATTTTGCTTTAACACTTGAAATGATATTTCAAATAATATTTTGGGTTGAGCATCATGTTTTACTGTTGCCCGAGTGACTTATGTGATTTTGACTGAGTAAGGCCGAGGTCCTGTATGGTGAGGATACTTTTGGATCGGGTTGCACGCTGCAACAGTGAGATACTAATTTGATTATGAGGCCGAGGGCTTGCGATATGTGTCACACCTCTTTTTCCGCACCCGGGGGGCGCAGGGGGAGTTTTTCCCAATTAAAGGACAATCGAAACGGGATTGGTTTAATTATTTCAGAGTCGCCACTTGGGAGATTTAGGGTGTCCCAAGTCACCAATTTTAATCCCGAATCGAGGAAATGAATGACTCTATATTACAGTCTGCGTACCAGAAATCTAGATAAGGAATTCTGTTAACCCGGGAGAAGGTGTTAGGCATTCCCGAGTTCCGTGGTTCTAGCACGGTCGCTCAACTGTTATATTTGGCTTGATTATCTGATTTTAAATACAATATGAACTTATGTGCAAATTTTATCTTTTAACCGCTTTATTATTATTGTTTTTACAAGAATGTGAACGTCGCTTAAAACATATGTCTTTGGACTGCGTCACATGAAATGCGCCCACAATCCGGAACATATTTTATTTGACGTTTTGGGATTTGGATTTGGGTCGCATGAAATGCGCACCCAAGTTTAAGAAAGTAAATTATTAAACACGCGCCTAAAGAGACTATCGCGTTATTATTTTGCGGAGGCCGTGAAATTCGCTAAACGACCCTCCTGAATTCTAAGTAATTTTAAACAAGTATTTTCTGAGGGCCCCGCAATTTGTGTTTTTATTCGGCGAGGCTCATCTCATTCTTATTTTTTTTAAAAAAAAGGAATTTGCAACGTCATGGACATGCATCTCGGGCCACGTCACAATCAATGTGCCCGTGACTAGAGACATATTTCGACTCCGTTGAGATTTGGATTTGGGTCACATAAATGTGCACCCGAGTTTAGGGAGATGACATTATTAAAGGCGCGCCTAAAGCGACTAGCGCATTGTTATTTTGGGGAAGGCCGTAAAATTCGCTAAACGGCATGTCCCGAATTCTAATTATTTTAATATATACATTTAGAGGGCCCCGCAGCTTGTGCATTTTTCGAGGCTCGTCTCATTTTTATTTATTTATTTATTTTTATATATTTTTTTTCTTTAAAAGAAAAGGTAAACTTAAGGTTACTACATTTTTACTTTATCTATTTAAAGAGTTAATTCAAAGTTATTAAAATATATTGCAAGCCATGCTGTACGCAACGCACTAGTGGTTCACGACAAGTTCCATTTAACTATGTTCCGAATTGGAGCCGGGTCACATGAGATGCACCCCCGGTTCCTTTAATCTAATTACATGCAAACCAACAATATTGCCACAAATTACTAATTTGACGCTATTTATAAACTATCATTCTTTTCCCTCTAAATCTAGTTTAATGAAATATAAGCTACTAATCTAACAATAAATGGCAAACGTCTAACAATTAGTGATAAACAAAAATATAAAACTAACAACAGAACATAACATTAACAAACAACGATAAACTAGCATGACGAGATAAACTTCACAATACGGCAAATGTACTACTACTAACTCAAATTCATCGAAACAAGACATGGAAGCAAAGAACACACCGAGACAAAAAATAACATGAATACTCACGTTTAACAGCAACGTCGAGTTTCAACATCTCGACCTCGCCAAAAATGGACATCAACAACCTCGGCGTACCGGACCTCGACGAACCAAAGTCGACCTCGACGGAACTCATCCCGGACAGAACTTCTGGGCTATTTTGTTGAACGTTTTCGTTAGGTTTCAGCTTGTGCGTATGTGTGTTTTCTTGGTCAGTCATGGCAAGGAGGAAAGGTCGTTCATGGCTGGACGTTGCAGGCAACCGTTTGGACGTGGGGGTGCGACTGGATGGTCGCCTTGGCGTGGTATTACAGGTTGGTCGCCAGGGCTGCTAGGGGTCGTCTGGGCAGTGGCGTTTGGTGGTGGTGCTGAGCTGGGTTGTTTGGCGATGGGAAGGTGGCGGACTGGAGCTGGAGCTCCGACGATGGGGCAGTGGTGGTTGACGACGAGGGGTCAGCTGGGGGAAGGTGATGGACTGGTGGTTTTCGTGGTGGTTTTGGGTTAGGGTTGGGGTGGTTTTCGTCACGATGGGGGAGGAGAAGTGGTCGTGGGGCTGGTTGGAAGATGGTGGCGACGAAGGGAGGAAGCTGACGGACTGATAGGTTGACGATGGTGGAGCTGGGGGGTTTCTGGTTTTTGCTAGGGTTTTGTGGTGAGGAAGAAGGCGATGGGGCTGCGACAGTGATGGTGTTTGGGTCCTTTTGATGGGTTCCGGCATCGGGGGGGGGGGGGGGTGACGCTTGGTGGTGTTGGGTTTGGACGCGGGGAGGTCGTGGTTGTTTGACGGAAGGGGGAGGGGAGCTGTTTGCGACGTGATGGTTATGGAGGAGGGAGAAGGGGTGGTTGATGGGCGTTGCTGGGGGAGTAGGGAATGGAGTTTTTAGGGTTTTAGGTCTTCTTCCTCTTTTAGGAAGAAGACGAGTGAACAGTAGTATCTCCCTCCCAAAAAAAAATTCAAAGTCCTCCCTTTCCAAAAAATTAGTCCGTGTATTTGACATGGGTTTTGTCAAGAAAAATGAGCCCACGCGTGGTGGGGTTCAAGGTTTATGTCCCCCACGCGTGGTGGGGTTCCCCATGTGTCCTGGACACGGTTTATTATGGGCTAGGTCCGAAAATTAGGCCTAAAACTGGGTAGTTTGAACCCGAATATTATTCTTTTGCCCGGACCCGAGAAATAGGAACACGTTGCTTAACTAGTCCTATGTAAGCAAAATAACTACCAAAAATAAGACTAGTATTTAAACAAAACTATATTATTATTTTCATAATATTTTTTTTTCAAGATTTAAAATAACTACAAAATATTAATAAAACTATTTTTTTGTAATTTTCGTTTTTTATATAAAGATAAAATATAAAGTAATATTTTTGCATTTTTTCCAAATTAAAATGACTACAAAACCTTAATAGAATTATATTTTTTTTGTAATTTTCGAAATTATATAAAGTACAAAAAATAAAGTGCAGTTTTTGAAAATTTCAAGTTTATGAGGGATACATAAACTAAAATTTATATATATATTTTTTGTAATTTTTTCTTTTTGCGAGAAAAATAAAGTAAAATAGTCAAAATAGCTATATTAGTCCTAAATTAAATATTTAAGCTAAGAATGTAAAAATTCCCGGGGAGGGTCAAAAATCACGTGCTTACAATATGTACGCCACTAGGTGTCTTGTTAATTGATATGAGGCCAAGGGCCTAGATTTGATGCCAAGAGATGACTTGATATTGCGCTTGGGCCATAAGGGGCCCCTCCCGGAGTCTGTACATCCCCAGTGAGCGTGGGTACCCATTGTGATGTGAGATATAGCCCGAGGGGCTGATATTGTACTATGTGATAGCCCGAGGGGCTGGTATTGTATTATATGATTGCCCGATGGGCTGGTACCGTTCTATGTGATTGCCCGAGGGGCTGGTATTATTCTGAGATATTGCCCGAGGGGCGGAGTTGTTGACATTGTGCCCGAGGGGCGAACCTTTATGTGTTTATCTTTCATATTTACTTGTCATTTTACCTGCTAAACTACGGTATTTGTGCCCTAGGGGCGGATTTCTGTGCTTATCTGCACTAACTGTTTTGCATTCATTTGCGTAACTGTTGAAAAAGTCATTTTCAAGAAGTTTAAATTGAGCTAAGATGTTTTAAGAGATTTTTTTACAGCTTCATTGCTTTCTTACTGGTTTTTGAACTGTTTCTATACATCATCTTGATATGCTTTGCGTGATTTCTTACCATTCACACTTTAGTTATGATTATTACTCACTGAGTTGGAGTACTCATTTTACTCCATGCACCTTATGTGCAGATTCAGGTATTTATACACCCGGTGGCGGGTTTTGGCTGATTGGAGGCAGGGTCATCGGAGTTTAGCAAGGTAGCTGCCGGCGTTCGCAACACTGCTTCTCTCTCTCTCTCTCTCTCTCTCTCTCTCTCTCTCTCTCTCTCTCTCTCTCTTTATTTCATTAGTCTGTATTAGTACACTTCAGACTTTCGGTTGTATTTATACCCTAGTAGATGCTCGTGACTTGTGACACCCCGGTTTGGATTGTGTCGGGTTGTGTTTCCGCTACTTCTTATTATTAAATCATGTTTAGACTGCTTTTATATTGTATAACAATTTTAAAAAAGGTGAATTGGGTTTAGTTGGCTGACATTGTCTTCACGAGAGGTGCCATCATGACCGGGTCGAGGTTTGGGTCGTGACAAGAAAAGAACTGATGAGGATGGTCAATTGATATCAATTTTCATAAAAACTAAGACATATAACAATCTGTTTTTATGAAACTAAATTCTGATATAAAGACATTTATTAAGGGTTATTAGAAATAGTATAACAATAACATGAATATTATTTTACAAATGAATACTAAATTAATACACTAAGGGATCATTAGCATTTTTCACAATGAATAGCAAATACTTGCTTTTCTTTTTTAATTGAGATTCAACACTTAAGAAACAAAAACACTCTAAAATTTTTGGTTAATTAAATTGAATTCCAACCAAAATATAAAAAGGAAATAAGCAAACAAAATGAAAAAAAAACTTATGCGGGGCGGACGAGGCGGGGCAGGTGGACGAGGGTCTATGTGGGGGTGGATGGACGCGGGTGAAAATGCTATGCGGGGTGGGGCGGGGCGGTTTAGATCTTCTAGGGTTTATGCGGGTTTGCCCCGCGACCACACCGCACCGCACCACACCACTTGCCATCCCTACCAGCTTAATAATTTTTCTTCACTAAATACAAAATAAGGCGTGGAGAGCAATAACAACTGCTGTCTGCGAAATTCCAATCGTGGTCACGGTGGTACTTTTGTGGCCGCACTTTTCTGTCGCGGTCCACGTTCCATTGCTCTTGGCCCAGTCTTGGTCTTTGTTCAAGTTTTGACTCCTTTATGAGTGATCATGATTATTTTGGCTCATTGTGAACAATCCCTATAAGCAAGCATATTACATTAATTTTCGGGAATACCTTCACGCATTTTAGGCTCAAAATACAAGTAAAAGAGAGCAAATAATAGGTTAAAATGCCCACTTATCAGAGATACTAGAGTCAAGCAAGGACATTGATGATAAATATTTAGTTGACTCTAGTGTCATTAGTGTTGAGGATGTAGACAGTCCCAATGTTCATGTAGTTGAGCGCATTGGTCCACTCTCCAAGTATTTTTTTCACATTATGTTTGGATGATGATATAAACATAGAGCCATCCGAGCCACTTGAGGAGTCAAGGAATAAGGAACAAGATGCCTACATTCTGAAATTCTTCTTGCCAGAAAGTCAGGAATATACATCTCATCTTAAGACCAAGAAGTGCAGAATAGTACATTATTTTATTGCGCCAGTTAGATTTGTTCCTCCACCCCTGGAGCATAGCCGAAAACTTGATGTCAAATTGGGGGTCCAATTCATATATTCGAAGTTGAGGCAGAAAGTGATTTACGTTGTGCCACGATGTTAAATCAAGCGCTTGTTGAGAGGCAACCCAGCTTTACCGCTTTCTTTTATTTTTGTTTATTTTATTACTTTTATTATTTTTATAGTGTTATTTTATTTTTTAGGATTATAAGTATAGGAAGAAAAGCCAATGGAAATATGCAAAAGTGAGCCAGATAGTTGGAACTAGTGTGAGGTACCCGTACAAAGGACCATGCATGGGGGAAGACTGAGTACCTCGTGAGCCGCTATTGCGTCGGCCTTTGGCCTACCAGGGAGTTTCTTTTACCCTCTTATTAGTTATGATATGCATTGGGGACAATGCACAATTTTAAGTGTGGGGTGAGGAGATTGTCTGAGTGACTTTCTATGCTACTTTAACTGTGTTAGTTTAATTGAATAATGCTTTTTAAAAGTTAAAAAAAAAAGATTGGACTTTTTCCGTCGATAGATCTATTAGATAATTTTCTTGAGGGATTTAAGTCAAAAGGAAAAAGACAAAAAGATTTTTTTGTAGGTAGTGTAGCAACTCCCCCTTGGTTTTTCTTTGTGTCGCGATTCTTTTTCAAGGGTTTTATTTGAATCGGGTGTAACTAGTTTTATATTTTTAGAAATATGAGCCATTGTGCTGTGTTTTGAGTTGAAGCAATATCTCTTGACTTTGTTATGCCTTAATAATAGTAAGTGCTTTAGTTGTGACGCTTAGGCTCAGTTTTTGACTTTTGTAAAAGTACCTTAAATTGTATGATCTTAACTTTGCTTAACTGCTTTGACTAGAGTGTCTTGATGAGTCCAGTCCTGAGTGAGTTATGTATCATGTGTGTGTAAGGTTTTGTGTTATTCTGTGCGTTGCATTTGATATCTAGAACTTGCCCCGTGTGTCTGCAACGCGAAATAGTAGTTTTGTTTAGTCTTGGAAATGATATAAACATTTCTTTGTTCAGACATATATATATTTTACCCGCCTAATTATTATGTATCGTAGTTAACCCCTTTGAACCTATAATCCTATTTTTTTGGTAACCACATTACAAGCCTTACCTCTTTATTTGAATTGAACTTTGTAAAAGTTAAAGTGTGGGATGGTTGGTTTGGCTTTTGAAGTGGAACTAATGAAATAAGGAGAAATGTACATTGTTTTGAAAAATTAAGAGCCACTTGAATTGAAAAAGAAAAGACAGAAAAATAGTTGTATTGACATATTCCTTGCAAGTGGCAACTCTTGATGTAATTATGCTTAAAGAAGTAGGGAGTTGATGTATATTGATGTGAATGTGGAGTTATGATTTGACATAAGTGTGGGGTTAAAAATGTTAAAGTGTATGTATTAAAGTGCTTAGGGAGGTGTAGTCACTCTTATATCTAAATGTATCCTACCCGTCCCGCAGCCTACATTACAACCTATTAAAGTCCTACTTGATCCTAGACTTAATGAGCTCGATTAGTAGAGTAGTACACTACGAGCAAGCCTATGACGCATCTGTTGTGGCACATGAATGTCGTTTCTGAGAGTGAGTGAATTCTTTCTATCTTGAGTTCCTAATTGTTCTTAACTTTTATGGTGTGTGGAACTACTCTCTTTTGTCGTGTGAGGGCGCTTAATTCATGAAGGAAAGGCAATATTGTGGACCTCTATGTTAGAGTAAGTGAGTAAGTTGTGAATAATGCGTGGTACTTGTGAGTCAATTCTTGAGGTGAAGATGTTACACTATTGTGCTTAGTCTATTTTAAATATTCTTGGTGTGATGAGTTAGGAGAATTATTTAAAAAGGTCGTGTCTATATAAAATGTAGTTTGATTGCTCGAGGACGAGCAATGGTTTAAGTGTGGGATGTATTGACATATGAATATGAAAAAACAAAGAGATTGATGTATTTTAGTAACACTTGATACGCAATTGATCATACAACCCATTATTTAAGGTTAATAAATATGGAGCGCTTCATATTTTATTAAATATTATATCCCGTAAGAAAATTCCAAATATTTTTGGACATTTTTTAAAGAAAATTCTATATAAAATCTTAAAAGTATATATAAAAATTATATATTTATATGTCGGTTTGGTTCGAATTTTTTACTCAATACCAAACCAAATCTACTAAGCTATTTTAATCGGTTTGGTTTGACTTTTCGATTTGGTACAGTTTTCCGGTTCGGTCTGTACACCCTACTTCTATCCATTAATTTGTTACCCTATTTAATCTCTTTTTTTCTCCTGTTCCTTAATTTTCTTTCCTAGTGCTTATCCATAAGAGATTTACGATTTCTAATCTCTAATATCACGCAATCATCTGTTGCTGTGGGAAAAATCATATTCTTTTCTTCTTAAATATTTTTTTTTCTTTTTCTTTTCTTAATTTTCTTTAATTTGCGCTTTTGCAATTTGCACAAAGAAATCTCTCCCTATCATATCATAGTGAAAAAGATAAGATGTGACCTACTTCTTATTTTAATACAAAATTATGGAGCATTAATTAAGCAAGGGTTAGAATTAATAAAAAATATTAGATATAAGGATTTAATAATGAAAATTGATTGTCTACTTGCTGTGAAGTTTATCAAAGGCACACCATCATCCTCTTAATTAATAATTAGAGCTGTTATTCAAGGTTGCAAATTTTTTAAGAGGCGCAAACATATGTATTCTAACAAATTAAGGTAAAAAACGAGATGAAAATTTTCTAGTATGGAAAGTAACAATCAAGAATATGGAGTTTTTGCTCTTGTCATTATATCTTATGAGATAGTTTAGTATTTCTCAATATGCCAAAAACAAAATAGTGAAAAGATAAGGAAAAGAAAGACAGTAATTATATAATTTAATAAGGCAGTAATTATATAATTTAATTTTTGTCTTTTTGTCACGTTAGTAGATTTATGTGCCCCAGCTAATCCTTTTTCTTCACTAAATACAAAATAAGGTAGTCTACACATAACATGCATTCGAAAGTTCCAATTACATAAGTAAGATTTGCTACTTTATGTATTTCCCAAATCCCAACCACAAAACAATATTTTATTTTCAAGGAGACGAACAAAGTTAAAACAAGTGGCGACAAATTACTGAATAATGGGTCAACTTTTTCTTCTCCAAATTACATTTACTGAAACAAATATTAGTTGACCTTCAAGATTTATGAAGTTTTATGGAAAGAAAAGAAAATTTAGAAATGTGATAGTTGATATTTTTCTATTATATAGAAGAGAGAAGGGAAGGTCGACCAAGGGCATCATGGTCATTTCAAAAATATAACTGCATTGTTTGCTTGTACAATAGGCTCAAAAGCCTGATTTTTTGTTTTCTAATGACTGGAAAAAACAAAAGTAGCGTGGCCCAAACTATTGAATTCTTCAGATGGACCCCACTTTCCATTATCTTTCTTTAAATGCACTACTTAATTATTGTTACTCTTCGATTTGTTTAAAAGCAGACTACTTCACACCTTCGAAGTTTAATTTTTTTTTTCCAATTAGTACTTTTAACTGAAAAAATTATCTGTTTGGTAATTATATAATTCAACGCTCATTTGGTTAAAAGCATACAATGGTTACATACATTTATATATAATAACAGTTCTATTATCTCCTTAAGAAAGTATTATTTTATTTGTTTTATTTATTGACTATTTTAGGTATAGATTTTTTTTTTTAAAAAGGCAATAAATTATGTAAATTTTTATTAAGGTGTTCTTATATTAGTATCAATTTATATCATTTTATACAAGTCCTCATTAAATTTCAATTTTAATTGGAATACTTTATAAAATTAGGAAAAAAAATATTTAAGAATAAAAATATAGTTTCAAGTTCCCTTTTTATTATAGAATATTGAATATTGTTCAAATGGCATAAAAATGATTCCCTCTATAAAAAATTATTTGAGAATAATCTGAACAAAAGATTAAGACAACTAATTTGGGAAACTTATAACAACTTATTATGCAAAAAGAACATGAAAAACTCTTTCTTCCAAAATGCTCTCGGCGCACGTTAGTTAATCGTACGTCGAGCTCGTAGCTATGGCGAGAGGAAGAGATAGAGGAAGGGGAAGACCTCAGAAATACCCATTAGCAGCACTAGAAGTGATATTAACTACGAATCAGCCATTAATGGAGAAAATTCCTCCATTAACCACTCTTCCTGCTTCACTTCAGAGTTCAGCTCAAATTTTAGATTTCAGCAAAGGAGCAGCTGCATGTGCAATTGGAACAACTTCAAGTCAATCAAACGTAGCTAAGAAGCTAGATTTGACAATTACATCTCCTAAAGAAGTAGTTTCAGAAGGGATCGAAGTACAATCCAATGGAATAGTAACTACGCAGATTCCAATCCAGATACAGAGTAACCTAGCTAATAAAGAGGATGTTCCGGTAATGAGGAATGAACAAAAAGAAAATGTTAAGGCCCCATGGACAACACTATTCCAGAAGAACATATTTGCTTCTAATGGCATGTCACTTTCATATATACCACCATTATAAGTAGATGGTGAACCTGTGGTCCAATTAGACAAGGTAGAGGTGGAAGAAGAAGAATCTAAATGGAAATGTGCTTTGATTGCGTATATTTTAGGAGATGGACTAGGGTATAATGCGATGAAAAGATATATTGCTATTCACTGGTCTCATGTTCCAGAACCTGACTTATTTTACCACGAGGAAGGCTACTATATGATCAGATTTAAGAATATGGATGATGCTCATGAAATCCTTTGTGCAGGACCTTATTCCATAGCTAGTAAACCTATAATTCTAAAGCCATGGACCCCGAATTTTGATTTTATAGAGGAATTTCCTACTTCCATTCCTTTGTGGGCTAAATTCCCTAAATTACCTATGTCATGTTGGAGTGTGGGATCCTTAAGCAGAATAGCAAGTGTGATTGGGAAGCCTATTTTTGCTGATGAATCTACAACAAAACAGACTAGAATCTCATATGCCAGGATGCTTATTTAGGTTAATGTTACTCAGGAACTACCAAGTGAAGTGTGGGTGATGGAACCAAATGGGAAAAAATTCCTACATAGTGTAACATATGACTGGAAACATGCCTATTGTGAGAAATGCTTAATAGTGGGACACAGATGCTCAACTCAGGTCAAGACTGGTATTCAAGGGCTTCCTAAGAAGGGTAGAGTTACTCAAGAGTGGAGAACTAAAGTACCAGCTCCTGTTAACCTAGTAGAGTCTGCACATATTCAGAAACAGGAAGGCCAGCAAGATACTAATACCAAGATAGCTGAAATTCAGCAGACTAAGGAGAAGACTCAACCAAAGGGTGATCATGCAGGAAAGAAAGATAGAGGGAAAACAATACAGAGTCCAGAACTGAACATTGTAAACTTTCCTCCATTAACACCTATTCCTGTTAGGAATAGATTTGAGCCAATGTTTAATATCAAGCATGACATACCACCTAGTGATAGAGGTGGAACAAGTAATTAATGATGAAGTGGTTGTTCTGGAACATCAGGGGTGTAAATAAAAGATATAAGCAAAAGGAAGTTAGAGAATATATTAGAAGTAACAAAATAAAGTTGGTAGGACTAGTAGAAACCAAAGTTAAAGAAGAAAATGCTCAAAAAATATCGAAGTATATTACATCTGGCTGGGATATATTGACTAACTACAGAGAAGCTAAGAATGGTAGAGTATGGCTGTTATGGGACACTAATCACCTCATGGTTACTAGAGTCAGAGATGACCCTCAAATGATCCACTATCTAGTACAAAGCAGAAAAGGGGATATTAAAAGTTATCTGACTGTTGTCTATGGATTTAATGGGCTGGAACAAAGAAGAGAATTATGGAAGAATCTTCAACAAATTGCTACAACTGTCATTGGCCCATAGTTGGTTGCAGGTGATTTTACTGCTGTATTGTATACTAGTGATCAACTGTCTTGTAATCCAGTTAGCTTTGTAGAAACTCAGGATTTCAGCTCATGCCTGCAACAAACAACTTTATCTGAACTACCTTGGTAGGGTGAATACTACACTTGGACAAACAGACAACCTGGAGTTGATAAGGTTAGTAGCAGAATTGACCGAGTTTTTCGGAATTATGAATGGATGATGAACTGGAATCATGTGGAGACAATCTATGATCTTCCTCAA
This sequence comes from Nicotiana tabacum, assembly GCF_000715075.1. Taxonomy (NCBI): domain Eukaryota; kingdom Viridiplantae; phylum Streptophyta; class Magnoliopsida; order Solanales; family Solanaceae; genus Nicotiana; species Nicotiana tabacum. Next base: position 14,081,411 of record NC_134080.1, read on the forward strand.
ATATCAGATCATACCCCTATGTTGTTAACTCTAGCAAGCTCATCTTGGACTGGGAAAGTACCATTTCGATTCTTCAATGCATGGACTAATCATCAGGAATTTATTCAAATAATGACTGAAGTGTGGAATACAAAGAACTCTACTGGTACTATGAAATCTATATGGTATAAATTGAAGGCATTGAAAGCTCCCCTAAAAGCTTTGAATGTTAAGGAGTTTAAAGGAATCAAACTGAGAATTGAGGCAGCTAGAATGGAACTTAAAGATATACAAGAACAACTCTCAAATAAGTACTCAGACAGTCTGTTGAAAAGGGAGAAGGAGACTCTACTTAACTTAGAGAACTGGTCTATGATTGAGGAGAATATCCTGCAGCAGAAGGCAAGAGCTAAATGGATCCAACTGGGAGATGATAATACAAAATATTTTACAGCTGTTATGAAAGATAGATCACAGAGAAAACAGATCAATGAAATCACTGAAAGGTATGGAGATAGAGTTACTGATCCTGAAGGCATCACAGAAGAGATATTGGATTTCTACAAGTCTCTTATGGGATCAACAACAAGATCACTTCTAGCCATAAACAGATTATACATGTCCAATAGTCCCAGACTAACTCAGCAACAAAGAAAAGATCTATGTGCAGATGTTACTGATCAGGAAATTCTAGAGAGCCTCAAAGCTATTGGAAATGATAAGGCACCTGGTATTGATGGCTACAATGTTGTCTTCTTCAAGAAATCATAGAGCATTATCAGTAAATAAGTTACAGATGCTATTAAGGAATTCTTCCTAACTTCTAAGATGTATAAGCCAATCAACTGCTCTACACCTTATTGGTTGGCAGTTGAGTTGTACTAGCTAGTGACAAAGGAAATTAGACTACCAGGAATTTTGATGACTTATTTAGATTGTCCTTTTTCAAATTGGGACCCCTGAAAAGAATAGGAGATGGAAGAAGCTAAGTAAAGAACTACTCACTGCCAACAAATTATTGCATTAAATATAATGAAAAGCGGTTGGTTGAAACACAAAAATAAGAACAATACTTGGTAAATGCAGTGACCTCAAACTCAAGAGTTTAACGTTGTTGGGGGAGGAGTCCACTGGAAAAATAGTGGTAAGTTTTATTCCTCTCATTAACTCCAGCTACTCAAAATATGAATACAAGAAATGATACGTGAAATGAATTATTATGAATACACATAGATTCTCGTACAAGAAAATATGAACTTGAAGTTCAAGTGATGATTAATTTATAAATTATTGCCAGACGCATTTGCTGACCCAAAGCTAAATGTCATATTTCAGCTATTAATGCTCCAAATAGAATAAAGTCCATGAGGGACAGAGTCTATGACACGCATGAAGCGTAACAGACCAATCGGTTCAAAAGATAAAACTCCTTGAAGAAGGAGACGGGCAAAATGGTCATAATAAGGAGGCAAGTGCTCTAGAAGAGCACCACGACATAACACTTCGTAAGACCTCATGTGAGAGGCTCAGGTACCTGAAAATAATGAGATAAAGAGATATCAATAAGTTATGTCTTTATTGTGTAATAATTGAACCGTTATAAAATGCTCGTCGACGATACTGTTAACATAATGTAGCGCTCAATATTATTAATATTGACGAGGATCTTGAGCTCAAATCTGTCATGAAATTTGGACAGATAAAAGATTGTCCAAATAAAAAATACGCAATGAAATTGGCTTCACTTGAAAAATGTGAAGTTGGACGGATAATCCAACACCTGAAAGTATAAAGTCAATTGAGGTATAAATGTGTTCTTGTGCGAAAGGTTCAAGTCGATAGACATAAAGACGACTTGTGGCACAAGAAAATTAGTAAATATCCTCACATTGATTATATGGAGACATGTTCTCTTATAGTGGATATAGTCACTTCAGGTTTTAATCTGGCAATATATGAAAAATTTGATATGTGTATAGTGGATATCATTGAAAAATTTAAATTGTCTTGGAGCATATTAAGGTTTCCAAGAAATTTATTAAATAAAGCTTCAAAAATTCTTATACGGATTGAAACAATCAGGGCCCATGTGGTATAATCGCCCGAGAGAATACTTGTTGAAAGAAGGGTATAAGAATAATTCAATTTGTCCTTGTGTCCTTATAAAAGGATATGAATTTGAATTTGTTATAATCGCCATGTATGTTAATGATTCAAATATCATTAGAACTCCCGGAGAACTTTCTAAAGCAGTAGACTGTTTAAAGAAAGAATTTGAAATGAAAGATCTTGGAAAGACAAAATTTTGTCTTGGTCTACAAATTGAATATATGAAAGATGGAATTTTTGTCCTTCAATCAGCATACACTAAAAAGATTTTAAAGAGCTTCTATGTGGATAAAGCACATCCATTAAGTACCCCGATGGTTGTGAGATTACTCGATATAAATAAAGATCCACTCCGACATCATGAAAATAATGAAGAGCTTCTTGGTCCTAAAGTACCATATCTTAATGGAATTGGTGCGCTAATATATCTTGCTAACACTACAAGGCATGACATAACTTTTTCAGTTAATGTCTTAGCTATATAGCTTCGTTCAAGGAGAAATTGGAATGAAATCAAGCACATATTGCATTATCTAAGGGGGATTACCGGTGTGAGCTTATTTTATGGCAATAATTGCAATACCGATCTTGTTGGTTATGTTGATGTGGGGTATTTATCTGACACACACAAGACTTGATCTCAAACATGTTATGTGTTTACATGTGTGGCACTGTCATATCTTGGTGATCGACTAAGCAATCAATCGTGGCTACTTCTTTTAATCATGCTGAGATAATTGCTATTCATGAAGCAAGTCGAGAATGTGTATGGTTGAGGTCTACTATACATCTTATTCGAGACAAATGTGGTTTGAAGTGTGATAAACTACCCAAAGTTTTGTAAATGGATCCAACTAGGAGATGATAATATAAAATATTTTACAGCTGTTATGAAAGATAGATCACAGAGAAAATAGATCAATGAAATCACTACAAGATATGGAGATAGAGTTACTGATCTCGAAGGAATCAAAGAAGAGATATTGGATTTCTACAAGTCTCTTATGGGATCAACAACAAGATCACTTCCAGCCATAAACAGATTATACATGTCCAATGGTCCAAGACTAACTTAGTAACAAAGAAAATATCTATGTGCAGATGTTGCTGATCAGGAAATTCTGGAGAGCCTCAAAGCTATTGGAGATGATAAGGCACCTGGTATTGATGGCTACAATGTTGTCTTCTTCAAGAAATCATGGAGCATTATCAGTAAACAAGTTACAGATGCTATTAAGGAATTCTTCCTAACTTCTAATATGTTAAGCCAATCAACTGCTCCACCATCACTCTAGTACCTAAAGTTGCTAAACCTGCTACAATCAAAGAATATAGGCCAATTGCATGTTGTACAGTGTTATATAAAGCGATCTCAAAGGTTCTAGCTGCTAGACTTCAAAAGATCATGACATATATAATCTTTGAATCTCAAGCTGGTTTTGTTCCTGGTAGAAAAATTAAGATAATGTGATATTGACCCATGAGTTAGTAAAGTCTTATACTAGAGCCCAAATATCTCCCAGGTGCATGATTAAAATTGACCTCCAAAAGGATTATGATTCAGTTGAATGGATATTTTTACAACAGGTGATGAAGGAGATTGGTTTTCCTGATAAATTTATAAAGTGGATCATGGAATGTATCAAATCAATTAGCTACACTGTACTTATTAATGGAGAAACTACTAAACCTTTTGAAGCTACTAAGGGTCTTAGACAAGGAGACCCTATCTCACCTTTCTTGTTTGCTATTGTTATGGAGTACTTGAGCAGATCATTCATTGAAATGGGGAAGGACAAGCTGTTTCAATATCATCCTAGATGCAAAAAATTGGGCATAACTCACTTGAGTTTTGCTGATGATCTTCTTCTTTTTTCCAGAGGTGATCTTACTTCTATATCTACCCTGCACCAATACTTTTCTCAGTTCTCAAAGGCATCTGGATTACAAGCTAATATGGGTAAACGCTTAGTGTATTTTGGGGGAGTGAATTAGGATGTTAAGCAGCACATTTTGAACTATCTTGGATTTGTACAAGGGGAGTTACCTTTTAAATACTTAGGCATCCCTTTGTCTTCCAAGAAAATTGTATTGATCCAATGGCAACCCTTAAGTGATAGAATCACAGGAAAGATTTTATCTTGAACTGCAAAAAAGCTCTCTTATGCTGGTCGAATACAGTTAGTCAAGTCTGTCATTTTTTGTATCCAAGCATATTGGGCTCAGCTGTTTATTCTGCCCACTAAAGTGTTAAAGATGATAGATGCTATGTGTAGAAGCTACATATGATCAGGTAGTAATACTATTTCCAGAAAGAGCTATGTGGCATGGGACAAAATGTGTACTCCAAAATCGACTGGAGGTATGAATATCATTAATCTGATGCTCTGGAACAAGGCTGCAATTGCTAAAATATGCTGGGATTTAGCTCATAAAGAAAAACTATGGATTAGGTGGATCAATGCCTACTACATCAAACATCAACAGATTCAGACCATGCCTATCCCAAAGCAAGCTAGTTGGATGGTTAGAAGAATAATAGCTTCCAGAGATGTCCTACAACAAATTCAGAGCACAAAGGATGACAAAAGACCATCAGACATATGTATCTACAACTACTAGGAGACTTACCAAGAGTGAATTGGAAGAGTTTGGTATTTCAGAATTCTGCTCGACCAAAGGCTATTTCCAGTCTATGGTTAATGTTACATGGGAGATTGCCTACCAAAGATAGAGTAGCAAGCTGGGGAATGAACATTGATCAAAGTTGTGTATTATGCCAGGGACATCTAGAAACAAGAGATCATTTGTTTTTACATTGTTCTTATGCAACAGAATTATGGAGTAGAATATGGGAATGGATTCAGGAAGATCAAAGAAACTACAGCAATTGGCAACATCATCTTCAATGGATCATCAAGAAAGCAAAAGGGAAATCTAACCAGGCCAACATCTGCAGACTGGTATTCACAGAAGCATCCTATGCATTATGTCTGGAAAGAAATAATCGTATCTTTGAAAAAAGATATCGTCACTATGAAAGTATAGTTTGAGAGATAGCCTATATTTGTAATGTTAGAGTCGAGCCTAAAGCTAAAATCCAATTACAGAAATACTTATTAGTATAGAGAGTAGTAGCTTGTACAGTCTTTTTGAGTAGATTAATGATGTAGTGATTTCGTTGAGATAGTCAGCAGAGTATGATGCTGACTATAGTTTTGTAATGATCTCACTTTGGTGATTAATACAAAGAAAGTTAATTACCAAAAAAAAAATTGGGATTTTTTTTTCCTTATTACATATTAGGCAGCATAAGAAGTATCATTATGCAGGATTATACCTTTCCCTCTTTGATTAAAGTTAGTTGGGTACTTCCTCTGTATTCAATAAAGAATTCAACATTATGGTAAAGAAAGTTATATTACACCCTAGCATAAAATACAAATTTTCTTGTTAAAAATTGTGAATAATTAAAAATTATGATTATTATTTCAAAGAACAAAAAAAGTTTTTTCGTCAACTATTTGGAAATAAAATAAATATGCTTTATTATTCAAATTTTGATTAATATAAACAGAAAAAATAATACATTAACATAATTGAAAATTCTAAAGAGCAAAACTATATATATTCAATTTAAACAATGAGAAAATATCCCGACTTATTTTTTAATTGACTTTTCAATCATTTTTTTATAATCAATTTTAAGTTTGGTGGTGCAGAACTATTTTTTTTAAATAAAAATGTGTAGAACCTGTGTAGAAATACTCAACATTGTACTTGAAGTATTACAATCTTTGTATAATAAAGTGTTAGACTTCGACAAGTATTACAAAGTGATTGGTATAGGAATACAATTTCAGAAAAATTAAAATACACATAACACAAAAAATAAAAAAATAATACAGGTAAATGTGGTTCTATACGTTATTACACAAATACCTATCTTCTTTTTTCTTTTCCTAAAGACGAATAAAATGTGTAATTATCAATAGACCAAGAAATATTAAAAGAAAGAAAATAAGAAAAAAAGAGCAACAATTGGGCCTGTGCATCGCATAGGTATGTCATCTAGTGTAAATAAAAAAAAAGGGAAAAGGGCCAAAATTGTCCTTGAACTATTAGAAATAGCTCACACTTACCCTCCGTTTGTTTTAGGTATTAAAATTACCCTTGCCGTTTATGTAAATGCCCGTTAAAACGTTAGCCTTGCCATTGGAGTTGACATGACAGTCCAACTGGGTTAAATTTGCATGCATGACCGTCCACCTACACAATTTAGCATGACAAAAAGTTTATGCTTTATTCTTCCTTGTTGAATCATAATCACTAAAAAGAAATCAGAAAATTAATTAAAAAAATACCAAAATAATTTTTGGTTGGGGTTTATGATTTGATTAAAGAACTCCATTATTCTTTTTGTGAATTTATGATTGGTTTGATCAAAATTTTTAGATGCTTATCTGTCATAGTTTCACAACATCAACTCCAACAATCCCTAGTAACATTTGGATCAAACCAATCAAAAATTTACAAAACCTTTTTTCAGATTTTCAAGCTTTTAAGTACTCCTCCATGATTTTTGTTTTTAGGTTTTAGCTCAGATCTGAAAACTAAGAAATCAGTTGTTAAAGTTTAATTTTCAGCTTCAACCGCAATATCCAAGCAATTTACAGTAACATACAATTAAATCTCTTCAAATTTGACACAAATTTTTTGCACTTGAATAACCCAACAACAACTAAAAAAAATTCACCAAGAAAGTTTCAAATCAATTGCTATTTTCGAATTTCGACACACAAAGAATGGCTACACAAGTTTTCCTACGACAATCAACCATTTGAATTAAAATTTCAACCTCAAATCTGTTGACCCTAAAACCAAATCAATGAGCTTGATCCTTCAACACACAGGTACAACTTCAAACAATCTTCAGCACACTTCGAAATTGGAGTTTCAAAGACCGAAGAGCAACTCAAATTTCTGATTTCTGTTTTGAAATTAAGGGTCAACAAGGAAGAACAAAGCATAGAGGAGATTTCTGCTATGTTTGGGCTACCTTGGTGGACGGTCACGTCAACAAATTTAACTCACTTGGATTGCCATGTCAACTCCAGTGGCAAGGCTAACATTTTAACGGGTATTTGTCGACCAAAACATAAACGACAAGGATAGTTTTGTTACCAAAAACAAATTGAGGATAAATATGAGCCATTTCAAATAGTTTAAGGATATTTTTGGCCTTTTAAAAAAATCAGTGAATTACATAAATAAGTATTAAGAATTTCTTTTGGGATAAAAAGTTGGAAATTTATTGAAGAAGAAGTAATTATACTCCCTACGCAATTATGAAATTTAAATTTATAATTCATCAATGATTAGCCATAAATATTTTTATATCCATTGATAGATATACCACGTAATCACAAAAGGAAGGATTTTAATGACATCAAAATTCGTGAAATTTGAAACTGATTACAGTTTATTATGAAATGCTTTAGATATTAAGCAACATTTGTTGATGCAAGCATAGAGATCATGAATTATTTGCATCAAAATAGAGTAAAAGAAAAAGCTCTTCAATAAAAAACGTCATAATAAAAAGTTAAAATATTAGTCCTTGTAAATAACTTACACTCTAGTACTCGTTACAATTTCAAATTGCATCACTTAAGTATAGAGTTCCAAAAAATAATTAAATGTGCCTACTTACAATTTGAATAGGAAAAATGACCCCTACAAAACCAAATCTCTCTTCTCCCGTGCTCTTACACAAAAAATAAAAAATAAAAAGGATTTTTTAAAGTTCATCATTTTTAATATCTTTTTTTCCGTAATTCATCTTCAAAATATTGTTTTGGCTATACATTTAACTAAATTTTTGAAGATGAGTTTCAAATTTGAAAAAGTAATTGTTACCTCTTTTTTCAAGTAAATAATTTTTTTCTATTATAATTGTAATATTTTTTAAAGTGAGATACATGTCCAAACATAATTTTAATCAAATATATTTTTCTAATTTAACATAAAAACTACTTTTTTCAAATTTCATATTTTTTATATCCAATAACAACAATAATAATATTAAAAACTTACCCAATATCATTCTACAAGTGAAATATTGAAAAAAATAGTATTTATGCAGACCTTTACCTTGTGAAGAGTGATTATTTCCGAATTTTAATGTCCAAATTCGTACTAAATACCAATTTTCTAATTTTTCAAAAGCATTCAGCAAATTTCCTTAGGCAAAATAATAAAAAAAAAAAGAAAAAGAAAAAATGAGGAGGAGATCTCATGTGCTGAGTCATTTTACCAGCCATACACTCTCTTTCACCACCTCCTGCTTCAATCATCATCCCATCCCTTCCCCGTTTCATTTTTTTTCCGTATATAGTCGCGCGCACACACAACAAATAGAATTCTGGTAGCTATATGGTCTGAAAAAAATCGAAAAAAGGAATCTGAAAGATAAAGAGTATTTCGAATATTGGAATATTCTTTCTGTTGTGTAGAGATCCGAATTTTGTGTAAATCTCTTCGGATTCCGAATAAGCTAAGCTCTTTACGAAATCTCGTCGAGATTTAACATAAAGCTAGAGCTTTTTTATGTGTTTGTTGGTGCTCATCTAAGAGCTTTGCTGCAAATTGCACACTCCTCTTCTTCAGGTAATGCGCAAAAATCCTTTCAAAACTCAAACAAATTAAATAAATAATTAAATCAAAACAAAAACATGTTAATTACGGTATATGTATGTTTATGCATGTGTTAGAGTGAGTTGATTTGGGATTCTGTCAGCCTAATGCAATTTCACTTTCAAGCTGTGTTTGTTGCTGAATTTTGGATTTTTTTTTTGTCAAATTTTGCATGCCCTGTTATTATTTTTTTTTTTTTGAATTTGACGAGAGCGCTTAAATATTGAAATATCTGTCAATTCGGACGTTGTGTACTACTATTCATTTTTGTTGCGTGAGCTTCTGTTTTTTTTGTGTGTGTGTGTGTGTGAATATTCAGTGTTATTGCGTGTGATCTTTGTTTCGTCTCGACTTTTGTGCCTATTTTTAAATGTTTTTCTAATTATTGGCAAAGTAGTTGTTGTGCTGACGAGTGGTTAAGATGTGTAACTGTGTAGTGTGTAGGAATGTGTGTTTTTATGCGATGTTGGAATTGGACATGGTCATTATCATGCTATTCAAATTTGGTATTTGCTAAAAAAATTCAAGCTCTTTACTGGTCTGAAATGGTATGGCCAGTCACTTAATATAATTACGGGATATTCTGAAGAGGATATGTTTTTTTAATTATTAATTAAAACTAAAAGAGAAGATGTGCAACTTATCTTCGACCACTATGGACGATGAGTGGCCTCAAACTTGAATAATAAATTTCTTTTCCTCTGAATTTGTCTTTGTTTCTCAAGTTTTTATGAGCATGTTATGAGATATCAACCCACAGTCGGTACCTCCATGCTATTAAACTATGGTTTAGTGATGCACATCTATTGTGCATAAAAGAATATTTCATTCTCCAAAACTATAGCAAAACTAGGCAGCACTTCTCGGTTATCAGCGTTCAGTAAGTATTGTGATAGATTGAAATAGGATTGGTGTAATTTCCGTCAACCAAACAGTTCTAGCTCTGTAGTATATGAAAAACGGTTTTTCATTGTCTGGAGTTCTGCTTATTTTTTTTAATGTTTCTCTAATGTCCTTTTCATTTTGGTTGTACAGTGAAACATGGTTGCTTTTGGGAAGAAGTTGAAGGACAGACAGATCCAAGAATGGCAAGGGTATGCAGAATATTCCGTTATAGTCCTAGTTGTTGTATACTTTCTTTCATTTAAACTTGCTGGAAACTAGACCATGCATTATCTTTCACTGGTCTATGTTTGACTACGGAGAATAATTTCCATGGAAGCATGTTAAATGCTTTTCAACCTTGCTACATTTGAGAGTATCATTTTTACTTTTCCAGTGCTTATACACAGTTTCAATGAGTGACATCTAGAGAAACTGTAATATCTGCTGTATAACAGTTGAGCACAAGCTCTGTTAAGAGGAAAGAAATAACAGTTAAATTGCAGAACAACAACTAGTACGCTTGTGTAAGGGTTAAGTAAACACATTGTTTTGTGATAATAAAATAGACAAGGCAAACTTATGTGGAGATGTAAAGAAAATAGTTAAGCAAAGAGATATATTAGATCCTACCTGTTAAAGGAATGGAAACAAGGAAACTAGCTTTTATTTGAATCCGCAGACATATTTTGATTGTGTTGTCAGAATTGATTGTTTTTTGTATACTTGAAGAGCTTTATTTTGGACTTTCCAGATATTACATCAACTACAAATTAATGAAGAAAAAGGTTAAGCAGTATGGTAACCAAATCAAAGCTGGAGCACTAGATCGTCGACATGTTCTTAAGGATTTCTCACGGATGCTGGACAATCAGGTAAGAATATGACGATTGTGCACTAGCATCCTTTACGTGCATATCAGCTAAATCATGTTAGAGTTGGTTTGTTGATCTTTACTGTCAGATATTTTCCTAACAGTTTTTATTGTTAAGAGTAAGTTATGAGGCTCGCCAGTACATTCCTTGTTATTCTTTAAAAAAGTGTGATGATCTTTCTTGAAGTGATATCTATTCCTACTTCAATTTGAAACCGGTAAGTAATAGCTGCAAGTATGTTATAACGAAAAAACAGGCAGCCCTTCTCCAAAATACTGACTATTTTCCAAGTTTCTTAGAAAGGTATTATTCAGTCTCTCAAAAATTAGCATGTTATAGAACCCTCATTTGTTTTTAATCTCCTCTTCCTAGGAGGCAGTGATGATTCTATCCATGCCTTCTTCTTCCATGTTTATTTCTTTCTTCTGTGTATTGCGTCATCTCTCTCTCTCTCTCTCTCTGTATTCCAAACAGGGATTTGGATAGGTCAACTGTCAAAGGTGGTCTTCAGGAATTAGCCTAATTTTGTCTATGTGCTAATACCTTATTCATGTATTGATTGGTTAAAAGGATGTCCCTTATAGGGAAGAAACATTCTGTCACACTCATCTATACTTAAGTAGAAAAAAAAGTGAAAGCCTGTGTAATTTTCTTCATCTTGCAGATTGAAAGAATTGTTCTGTTTTTGTTGGAACAACAAGGAGTGCTGGCAAGCAGGATAACTGAACTTAATAAGCTGCAAGATTCTCTTCAAGAGCAGCCTGATATATCCAAAATAACTGAGCTACGAGAAGCTTATAGAGATGTGGGACGTGATCTTCTGAAGCTTCTCTTTTTCGTTGAAATAAATGCCATTGGGCTGCGGAAGATACTCAAGAAGTTTGACAAACGTTTTGGGTATAAATTCACTGATTATTATGTCAAAACCCGGGCTAATCATCCTTATTCCCAACTTCAGCAAGTTTTCAAGCATGTGGTAATATGCTAAACTCAAATAGCTACTGCATTCTTTTCATCTTCTTCTACTAGTAATAACAAGACTGTTCCTTCTATAGCATCAACTACTTCTTTGACTACTATACTACTATTGGTTTACTGTCTAGTTGGCATTTTTAATGAGAAGTACAAAAAAAAAGAGTTAGACACAAAGAAATATCGAACCTTCTGATTTGTGATGAGAAAAGTGAATTTCCTTCAGAAATTTGATAGACTTGTCCAAGAGAAAAATCTCACTGGTGAAGGTGGCCTTCGCTGATCATGAATGGTGATTGCAGGGACTAGGGGCAGTTGTTGGTGCAATATCTCGTAATCTTGCAGACCTTCAGGACCGTCAAGGAAGCTACTTGTCAATTTATGACCAGCCTTCTCTTCCACTCCAGGTTTTTCTCTACATCCTATAATCTTTTTGTCTTGTGCTGATTTCATAATCCTTTGTGCATCACAGTTTCTTGATATCAAATAATTTCGAGACTTCCTCTACTGTATTCTTATATGGCATTAAATTGTTTTGCAGGATTCTGTTGTTGACTCAATGAAAGCAGCTGTTGATAGATTAAGCCATTCAACAAACTTCCTTAACTTTTTGGCCCAACATGCACTTATCATGCAAGAAGAGTTCCCTACTCCCGTTGAGGAACAAGTTGATGATCAGAGATACCATTTTATGTCACTTCTCTTGAACTTGGCAAATACCTTCCTTTATATGGTCAATACATATATTATTGTTCCAACAGCAGATAATTATTCTATGAGCCTTGGTGCTGCTGCAACAGTTTGTGGGATTGTGATTGGAGCCATGGCTGTTGCACAGATCTTTTCCTCTGTGTATTTTAGTGCTTGGTCAAACAGATCTTATTTCAGACCTCTGGTATTTAGCAGTATAGCTCTCTTTGTGGGGAATGTCATGTATGCATTGGCTTATGATCTCAATTCGATACCAGTTCTCCTTATTGGCCGATTATGTTGTGGGTAGGTCTCTTTCTCTCTCTCTCTCTCTCTCTCTCTCTCTCTTCCCAAATGTGTGCATCTGTGCATGTGTTGCACGCACATGGATATCTATGATGAGTATTTTAGATATTTCTTTGCTATATTTTAGGGGTGATGGTAGGGTGTGTAGAGAAGAATTTAATACCTTTTAGACAGATAATCTTCAGTGATATCAAAGATGAGGATTTTGCTGAATTGATTTTGGAGTGTGATATGAGGACTTTAAACAAATTTGCATGTTTAATAATTTAACAGCATAGAATTATATATTGCAAGCTAGGCTAATCAGTTGATTCTTGTGTGTCGTTGGAAATAAAACATTACTTCGGGGACCAGGTAAACAACCACCTTCAGTCTGGAATATCGAGATCACGTGAGTAAAGAAGTCAAATGAATGATATTAGTTGAAGTCAGTAAACCATTTGCTTGCTCATCTTCATACCACATTCATTTCATTCCTACTTCTGTTTTGTTGAGGTTCATTCTGATGTTGAAACGGTAACTTGCACCTGAATATTAAGTTGACAGGAAGGTGCTTTCCCCTTTTGTGTCTTTGATTTGCAGTTTGGGTTCTGCCAGAGCAGTGAACCGACGTTACATCAGTGATTGCGTGCCCCTTAGAATCCGGATGCAGGCGTCAGCAGGATTTGTCAGTGCTAGCGCTCTTGGAATGGCATGTGGTCCTGCACTTGCTGGGTTACTCCAAACTAATTTTAAGATTTACAAGTTGACCTTCAATCAAGATACTTTGCCTGGTTGGCTCATGGCTTTTGCATGGTTAATCTATTTGATATGGCTGTGGATCTCATTTAGAGAACCTGCTAATGAGACAGAAGTGAACAATGGTCCTCAAGAATCTAATAGTGGTACGTTGAACTTTTTGTTGCATGGTATGGGTATATAGCATTAATTAGCACATGTCCACTCTCCTTTTCCCTCCATGCTCTATGCTTCAACTGGACAGGTATCAGTTAAACTCCAAACATGGTGCAAAACGTTTACAGCAATGCCATTATTGAAATAGCTTCCTTGTAGGTTATGGTGAGATGAAGTGTACAAATATATAATGCTCTTGGGATGGGTTAATGTCGTCCAGGTTGAATGAATATCTATCTGAAAATCCTGTTGCATTGATAATCACTTGTCGAGGTGCTAAATTCATTGTCTTTTTATTGTGTCATTAGCTTGTGGCTGCATGGACCCAGCCAATAAGACCACTTTTTGAGCCCAACTTTTCTATTTGTGTAGACCTCACATTGTTATTTAGCCACGTACATCAAAGTTTTTTAACTGTTGTAGCTTGATAAACCACAAATCGGATGAGAGTAGATTGTGTCTTTTACGCAATGCTGAGTGAGGGAAATGCAGAGTATAAATTAGTCCACTTGAGAATTAGAAAAAAGATTGAAAAACTATTTCTTTTGATACCGTATTATGTTCAGAATGATTAACGAATGGATAATAGTAGAAGTTCTATTACATAAGTAGACATTGTCTTTAACATTTACAAATACCATATTTACTGCAAGAACATCCAAAAATAATACAATAAGATTGAATCAGAGACATAGGGGTACGACGTAGTTATATGTACTTCTCCAACTTCTGTTTTGAAGTCCCAAAGTGGGAAATGAGAAATTCCGCACTCAACTCTTTAATGGAACCTTGCGCAAATGCTCTTTAGTGTATATTAAGGTGCACTAACTTATACTTTTATGTGTAATAGTTTAACACTGAATGGAAATTAAGAAGCTCATTTGACTTACTAAATTTCTATCATCGAAAAGAATGCTGAACTAGAAATTGGGAGTACGTGAATGAAGTTGGTGTAACAAGAAACATCATATTATGATTTTAAAACTTATAGATGTGTTTTATTCTTTGTGCAAGTGCATCACATTATTTTAAACCACCCAGAAGAAAAAGTTCTATGTCATACAAAATGGAAGAGGTGGAGTGTTTATCTAAATACAGTCTGATGCTGATCCTTTTCTTTTATACCAGTAGAAAATGATGCCCTTGAGAAGGGCGTTACGCAACCGTTGCTCTTAAAAGCGGAAGAGAATCAACAAGATGATGAGAATGACCAAGAATATGATGGGAGTGAAGAAGCTCCTGAGGAGTCTCGTAAGCCGGCGAACTCTATAGCAGAAGCATACAGATTACTTACTCCTTCTGTGAAGGTAAGTTGTCAACTCTGACCTTGTTGTTTGTATTATCAACATGTGAGTAGAGTCTATTGAGAAATGGGTCAATGATATTACTCGCATCCATGCTTAATGGCTATTTGTTCCGTGGAAGTCCAGCCATGGTGTGTGTTTCCTACACCTTGTTTCCTTATGTTGCTTGGACTTCGAAATTCTTCCTCTCATTAACGAGATGGATAATGACGTCAAAGAAAAAGGACAGGGTGAGGAGGACATGAACTGTTGCTGATCATAATATTCCTATAATATTGGTGGAGGTTAATAATGGTGGTTTGCTTATTGAAAGTAATGGTGTAGTACATAAGTACCTTACTAGAAATCAACACACAACTAATGAGGATCAGTGTCTTGATACTCCAAGTAATTTCCATCAAAATCAGAGCTTTGCAAGTAGTTAAGCATCTGTTGGCATTGGTGACCTAATAAGCCAGAGGTCCTACTACTATTATCTCATTATGCATGTACATTTCCACTTCGTATTAACATACTGCTTAGAAGCAATTCCTTTAATGGGAATTCATGTTGTTGGAGGGATGTGTACAGTATAAATCAAAGCACATAAATTTGTGCTCTTTTGGTGCTGCTGGGGTCAGGTACAGATGTGGAAGTGCAGATAACTTTATGTCTAATTGGGCATTGCCTTCTCACAGTACTCAAGAGAAAAAGAAACAAAGCAAAGGAGAGGAAAAATGAAAGATGGATCACTCTCTGTATGCATATGAAAAAAAGAAGCATAATATAACTTGATTATGCTTTAAGAAAGATTTATATTTAAATGGCCAGTGACACGACTCTTTCATCTTTCCAGGTTCAATTACTAATCTACTTTATGCTGAAATATGCAATGGAGATTTTACTTTCAGAATCCAGTGTCGTTACGTCATATTACTTTGGATGGTCAACGGGAACCGTGGCAATTTTTCTTGCGTGTCTTGGCCTCACGGTACTTCCGATAAATGTTGTTGTTGGGAGCTACATAAGTAACATGTTCGAAGACAGGTATCTTCTTTTGCACAAGAACATGCTTTGGATGCTTACTTTTTGGACAGGGAGCTAAATTTTCTAAAGTTTTCCTGTATATGAAGTTTTGTTGCTCATATTGATGGATATTACAATGAGTAATAGAATAACTTTCCTTCACTTGCATAAGGAGGCTGTGAGTCTGTAGTATTTACTATTATCAGAGGGATTCGTAAGTGCATTAGTTTCTCTTTTGGCCTTCATGTTTACTAGTGCATTGAATTCCTTGTGCTCTGTATGCTCATGCACAGATAGCTATTTGTTGTGGCTCTGCTTCTAAACTTCATGTCTTCTGCTAATCAATCCATGTATAATGCTGTGCTACTAAAACTTCGATTCAGTTCTTGAAAATTGATGCATCTAATTACCAAAAAGCAGAATAATCAATTCAAGATCAAGCATGTGATAATTCGCTACTATCGTGTTGAACCTTTGCTATCAGAATTTGATGATAGATTTCTTCTGTTTTCAGGCAAATTTTGTTGGCATCTGAAATCATGGTTTTTCTTGGTATACTTGGGAGCTTTCAAGTTGTAATCTCATATTCTGTTCCACAATATGTTATTTCCGGGCTCATAATGTTTGTAGCTGCTGAAGTATTAGAAGGTAAGACCTCTCTGTCCCATTCTTTTTTCCCCTTTAAGAAACTTACTTCTCATCTGAACCTATCAATATGATAAAGCAATAGGTTAGTAGCTCTGCTCAAGCGAAGAAAAATTCAGGCAAAAGGAAATACTGTAGGTTCCAAATAGCCAGCTTTGCATGGTACCGATTTAGCATTATATGACAGCTGCGGTGAGGGGCACCATGCCCATATCTAACGCATATATCTGTGGTCGAAGATGTTTTAGACCATAGATGGATGGTATGTTGCATCCGGGGTGGTTAATGGTAGAGTGGCCTCTTAATATTCTAGGTTCTCTCAATATTTGTATCAGTAGCTTTCCTTTTCCCTTCTACGTGAACTAATTCAAAGATGATGTTTTTAAACTCACTTGACATGCTTATCTACATGTCACAAACTAAAGTCCATGATTTCAGAAACTAGGTTTACCGCAGCATATCTTGGATAAATGGATCCGTTACTGAGTGACGTATGGCTGTTTATATTTGCTTACTCCTAAAAAGAATGTACTCCTAGAAAATTGTTTTTTGAGGTCTCTTTTTGGCCGTGGGGGCTCTTTTAAAGTAGGTTAAGACCACATTTCTTATAATAGAAAGAGGACTATCAAGTGGAAGTGACAGACACACAGGGAGTAATTGATGGAAAAAAAGGTGCTGGTCACCTTTCATGATGTGATCCTGTGGTGATAAGCCTAATCCTGCTGAATATAGCTTTCTTAACCAGTCTCGAATTGGTTAAGCCGAAGTCTTTAGCATAATAAACTTGGACAGATACTAATCTTGTGGATGATAACTGTGTTCTTTATTTATTTTGTTTTTTTGGTTGCTTCTTTTACTGCTTGCATTCTAAATCACTCTATGACTTCGCTGATGAATATAGGTGTGAATTTATCACTCCTCTCTCGAGTCATGTCATCCAGGCTTTCTCGTGGAACCTACAATGGGGGTCTCTTGTCAACAGAAGCTGGCACAATTGCTCGGGTGATTGCAGATGCAACCATAACTCTTGCTGGGTATTTGGGACAGAGTAGGCTCTTGAATGTTACTCTTCTTCCTTCCCTTTTGATTTGTGTAGCTTCCATTGTTGCAACCTGTTACACCTACAATTCTCTTTACTGAGCAGTCTTCTGTATTTTGAAAACATTCTCGACTGCAGAAGCATCATTGCCCTCAATTCTTTTCAGGCCTCCTCCCTTTCTGGTTTAATAATTGATTTTGTTTTCTTTAGGTACTTTTGTTTTGCCCCATGTGTAATATTGCTGTAAATTTTCGGTTAGTAATTAGTTCATTGATTTCTTTATCTTAATTGGGTTCTTATTGTTTAATGTCTGCTGTTTGTCCTGTATGGAAATTGCGTGCTTAGAAACTGCTACTCTGCCCTATAGGTATTTGCTGTTTGGTTGTTCTAATAATGTTGTCAGCGTAATTGTGATTAGGTTACAATTAGTCACTGGTGTTTCAACCACCGATTATTTTGTACAAATCAGCCATATCATGGTACAAATCAGTCACTGGTGTTTCAACCACCGATTATTTTGTCGTGCAACCATTCCTTCCAATATAGTTATAAACTTATGTATACTTATTAGTGTAGTTTTATTGGTTGTAATCGGTCACTTAACTATTAGTGTACTTAGTTTTACTGGTTGTAACTGGTCAGTGGTCACCTACTATTTTTTGTGGGTTCTAATCCATGCCCGTCATAGGAAATGAGTCGTTTTTAATATTGTCGGTACATAAAAGTTAAACTTTTCTAATGTTTGCACTGACGTTTATGAATTCACGAACTGTCGTACCGTATGTGAAATTACTGAGCGAGTTGAAGAAGTTCGACTTCAGTTTGGTTATTACCACCAAAGGAGCACTGGGGTAGGCTTGGAATTTGGATAATAATATAATATATTAAGTTTCGTCATTCCTTTTAGAGCAAGTAGGATAAAGTTTCACCGCCATTAATATTGCTCATGATCAGAACTTGCAATTACGTACCACCTCCGCCTGGCTCACCCACTTAATTTCAACAGTCAATCTGCCAACTAATTGTCATTAGCTGCTCACTGACTCTTGTGTCATTAATTTTGTCCACAAATTTTAAATTGTCTCACACAAACTGACAATATTAGCTAGGAAAAGCATAACCAAAGTATGACGATCTTGGCCTTGGAAAAGGGTACATTGTACTACTTTCGACTTCCTACTTTCTTAGAAGTAGGAGTAGAAACTATCGCGGGGGTCTCATTTGTTTAAATGCATCTTTAATTGCTACTTGAACTCGTCATATTATGAGTTGTCTAATATTTATCCAATAATATTTATATTTCGTGCGTCGATAATTAGTTTGTTTCAGGATCTTAGTTTAGAAGTCAAATAGTGGATTAGCTATTTGGTCCTTGTTCCAGCCCTTCATTTTTCTGTGGTCAATTTTGGTCATACTTGTCTGATTCTATGGCTCTACACCTTATTGGTTGGCAGTTGAGTTGTACTAGCTAGTGACAAAGGAAATTAGACTACCAGGAATTTTGATGACTTATTTAGATTGTCCTTTTTCAAATTGGGACCCCTGAAAAGAATAGGAGATGGAAGAAGCTAAGTAAAGAACTACTCACTGCCAACAAATTATTGCATTAAATATAATGAAAAGCGGTTGGTTGAAACACAAAAATAAGAACAATACTTGGTAAATGCAGTGACCTCAAACTCAAGAGTTTAACGTTGTTGGGGGAGGAGTCCACTGGAAAAATAGTGGTAAGTTTTATTCCTCTCATTAACTCCAGCTACTCAAAATATGAATACAAGAAATGATACGTGAAATGAATTATTATGAATACACATAGATTCTCGTACAAGAAAATATGAACTTGAAGTTCAAGAAATTAAAAAAATTCCTTTGAAAAGCTTAGTATTTTACTTATTTTCTAGTCTATAAATTTCAAGGCATCTTGTACAATATACCTATTAGATTGCTGGCATGTACCACTTTTTGACAAGGAAAGGTGAATTTACACCATACATATGGCAGTGAAGTGTATGGTTTAGTGGTCAATAAAGTGGTTGAAAATCATAAAATCTCAGATTCAAATTTTAGCGGAGGCAAAAATATTTGGTGATTTCGTCTCATATGTCCAAGCCTTGAAGGGCGGAGTTAGTTAATACATGTGCTGGAAGGAGATAACATGTATTCTGTAAAATTAGTCGAGTTATCTATAAGCAGCCCAACACCACGGTTATAAAAAAAATATTACACCTATTATATGTACCAAATTAGTATTGTCATTTTTGCATAAACTTTTATCGTTTAACAGCGTTGATTCACATATGATTAACACATGTTATTAAATAAAAAATTTAAGGAAGTTTCAAATTTAAAGTATAACATTTTATATTTTTTTACAAGGATGCATGATCAAGGGAAATAAAAAATTGAGTGTTGTCCAGAAAATATTAATTCTTAAACATAACTTTTTTAGTTGCTCTATATTGAACCCCTACGTTAAGATTAATTAACTAAAATTAGTGCATGTCCCTACGAGCGTACGTGCTTATTGTCACGGGCGACTTTCCAGCCATGCCCCATTACCCCTTGGGCGCGCCCCGTGGCGTCCTAGCAAGTCTCCCAATGCCTAGCGCCACGAACGGCCCTGTGGTCTTGGTCGCGCCAAGTGACAAGCGCGTATGTGCCTCTATCGCCCCACCGATATCCCTCGCCAGCACCCAGCCGCAGGCATATGCCAATAGCGCCGCGCGCGCCGACCGTGATGCCAAAGATGCTGCTGCTGACAACAGACCTCTTTCTGCCTTGTAGAAAACTAAATCTTTTTCATTGTAAATATAGAGTAGTTTTATTTCATGTACTTCCATTATGTTTCTCTAGCTTAGTCAAGTCTAGTCTTGTAGCTTTGGTTTATTTTTTTAAGCATTATTAGGGGGGATCAAGCATTCAAAACTTTCTAGCAAGCAAACAATTCTCTGTACTGGTGCCTCTCCCCCTCGACACCGCATTGCCTTTCTGTAATAGCTTTCATTAATGCAATCAAGCTTTCTTTCATTCTCAATTCTCATTTATGTTCTCTCAATTGCTCTTGACATTGGTTTTCCCGTACGGTACTGACAATCTCGTCTAGCGTATGGAGGGGACCTTAGTTGGCGGACAGTAACTGCACTGACATCAGTTGTTTATCCTTACGTCACCCTTCCAAGGAACCTCAGGAAGGTGCCGCATAACAGTTGGTATCAGAGCCTAGGCTCGACATCGGACGAGGGAACGCATTGCTATTACCACCAATTCTAACCATGGTGAATCATGGGGACCTCATCGCGGCCCTTGAATAGACGGTTGACAGATTACGGCCCATCGTGGATACGGTGCCTGAACTAAGAACCAACCTAGGGCAAAGGTTGGACGACCTGGACCGCAGGGTGCTCCAGGCCGAAGTTGACATAGAAAATATAAGTCACGACTCCGAGAGAGACCGACAAACGGCAGCCACAGAGGCAGCCGGAATTTTTGGCAAATTCGAGGGATTCCAACAGGAGCGTGCCGAGGATTTAGCTTACAGGGCACAAGAGGCAGACAGGGTGACTGCCATGCAACAAACTATTGACAAGTGGACAGACCAGCTCAATGTTGTCAATGCTGCTTTACAGGGCCTGCTTTGAGGAGGTGGAAACCAAATCGGGGGTGCTGCGCTCTGCTCCGGCGACACAAAAACTAAAAATTCCTAAGCCAAAGCCATACAGTGGAGCTAGGAATGCCAAGGAAGTGGAGAACTTCATCTTTGACGCTGAACAGTATTTCGATACTGGTGGGGGCCCAGAAGAAGCTAAGAAGGTAGCAACTGTTGCCATGTATCTTCAAGGCGATGCTAAACTCTGGTGGCAGGTGAAGTACGAAGCCATCAGGGTCTGTAAAGATGCTCTTGAGACATGGACAGAACTGAAGGCATTCATACGTCTACAGTTTTTCCCCAAAAATGTTGAATACAATGCAAGGAGAAAGCTACGAGAGCTCCGCAAGACCAAATCAGTGCGGGACTACGTGTGAAAATTCTCCGCGCTCATGCTAAACATACGCGACATGGGGTACAAGTACAAGCTCTTCACCTTTCTGGAAGGGTTGAAACCTTATGCCCGTGTGAAGCTACAAAGACAAAGGGTAGATACCCTACCCAAGGCGATCCAAGAAGATGAATGCCTTGGGGACTATCAAATGGAAGCTCGTAAGGATAGGCTCCAGCCACCTGCCCGAGCGGGATTCAAAGGGGGCCAGTCTAGCAATGGTGGCCCTAGCAAAAGTGGGGGAGATCGAAGCTCAACCAAATCTAAGGCTCCCTCCTCAGGCAGCAACAATGATGCATCAAACAACAATGACCACATTGGAACAATGAGTGCCCACATGCACAGATGAATGCCCATCAGGCTTTTGATGATGGGACTGATGATGACTCAGACGATGTGGACCAGACTAAACTAGTAGGCGACTTCAATGCAATCGTTGGCTCCATTTATGAAGCATTAGCGGAAACCAGTGCTAGTATCCGTAAGAAGAAGGACCCCTACCCAAGCACCAAGAAAGGGAAAAAGAAGGCGGATGAGAGGAATCCTCCTAAACAAGAGAGGACCTTAATGTTCGTCGAGATAAAGGTAAATGGCAAGCCCATTCGGGCGATGATAGACACGGGTGCTACCCATAACTACTTAGCCTCGCCTCAGGTGGAGCGCCTTGGTTTAGTTGTAGAAAAGGGCAGAGGTAGTGTCAAGGCTATCAACTCACCTCCTCAGCCAGTGTGTGGGATATCCAAAGCGGTACCAGTGAAGCTTGGCCCTTATGAAGGAAAATTCAACCTGCGCATGATGATCATAGATGATTTCGAGTTGATAGTGGGATTGGAATTCATGAGGAAAACCAACACCATGCCTGTACCGTATGCTGCCATGTTACTGATGATGGGAGCAAACGGGACCAAGCCCTGCATTATCCCGTGCATGCCAATGAAGATGGACGTTGAGAACATCTCGACCTTGCAGTTGAAGAAGAGGGTTAAAAGACATGAACCTACATTCCTGGCAACCCTCTGCATTGAAGATATAGAACGCTCCTCGGGTCCAATTCCTGAACCCATGAAGGAGCTACTAATGGAGTTTGAAGATGTCATGCCACAAGACATGCCAAAGCGGCTCCCGCCTAGGCGCACTGTGGACCATGAAATTGAGTTGGTGTCGGGCGCGAAGCCACCTGCCCGGGCGCCTTACACAATGTCACAACCCGAACTCACCGAGCTTCGGAGACAATTGACGGAAATGCTAGATATAGAGATCATTGTACCCTCCAAGTCCCCATATGGGTCCCCTGTTCTATTCCAAAAGAAACATGATGGAAGCATGCGATTTTCTGTGGATTATAGGGCTCTAAACAAAATCACCATGAAGAACAAGTACCCTATTCCTCTAATGGCAGACTTGTTCGATAGACTGGGTGGTGCGATAGTGTTTACTAAGATAGACCTCAAGACAGGTTACTGGCAAGTTCGGATTGTAGAAGGTGATGAGCACAAGACGACCTGTGTGATAAGATATAGGTCGTATGACTTCCTGGTCATGTCGTTCGACTTGACTAATGCCCCAGCTACATTTTGCACTCTGATGAACCAAGTCTTCCGAGAGTACACTGACGAATTCGTGGTGGTCTACTTGGATGACATTGTGGTATATAGCCAAACATTGGAAGAACACCTAGTGCACTTGCGGAAGGTCCTAGCTCGATTGCGGGAGCATGAGCTATATGCGAAGCTATCCAAGTACTCCTTTGCTCAGAAGCAAATTGACTTCCTCATACATGTCATCGAGCAAGGACGGATCAAGATGGACCAATTGAATATTCAGGAAATCAAAGATTGGCCACCGCCTAAGGATGTCCAAGCCTTGAGGGTGTTTCTTGGACTATGCAACTTCTACCGGCGATTTGTGAAAAACTACTCCCTCATTGTAGTGCCCTTGACAGAACTCCTCAAGAAGGTCACACCTTGGGACTGGGGACTGAGGCGAGCGGAGGCCTTCAACACATTAAAAACGGCTATGTCTAGTAGCCCCGTCTTGTCCCTCCCTGATTTGGCCAAGCCATTCGAGGTACAAACGGATGCATCTGGCTATGCCCTCGGCGGTGTCTTGCTACAAGAAGGGCATCCTGTAGTGTACGAGA
Organism: Nicotiana tabacum; assembly: GCF_000715075.1. Lineage (NCBI taxonomy): Eukaryota > Viridiplantae > Streptophyta > Magnoliopsida > Solanales > Solanaceae > Nicotiana > Nicotiana tabacum. Next base: position 14,104,984 of record NC_134080.1, read on the forward strand.
GTCGAAAACTGAAGGATGCAGAGCGGCTCTATACCGCCCATGAGAAAGAATCATTGGTTGTCGCCACTGTTTGCGCCTTTGGAGGCACTATCTGCTAGGGACCCCATTCGTGGTCAAGACAGACAACACAACTGTTAGCCATTTCATGACCCAGCCGAAGCTCAATGGTCGACAAGCTAGGTAGCAGGAACTTCTAGCTGAATTCCACTTCAACCTAGAGTACCGAAGTGGGAAGACCAATCATGTTGTTGATGCACTCAGTCAGAGAGATGATCTAGCATCTGTGTGCCTACTCGCCACCCTAAGGGGGAGCAAAGTAACCACCTCCATCAAGGACCAGATACATGATCTACTCATCAAGGATCATGCTGCACAATATTTGGTTGATTTAGTAGGACAGGTCAAGACTCGCCAATTCTATATGGAATATGGTTTTCTGAAAGTGAAAGGGAACCAACTATATGTTCCTAAAGGAGGAGATCTGCGAAGGACTCTTTTGGCAGAATGTCATGATACTCTGTGGGCCGGCCATCCCGGTGAGGAACGCACCATGGCGTTGCTTCGCCGTGCATATTATTGGCCTCAAATGACCGATGACGTCACTCAGTATGTGAAGACTTGTCTAGTATGCCAGAAGGATAAGTCGGACCGCTTGACACAAGCGGGACTCTTGGAACCACTAGCTGTCCCAAAGAGACCTTGGGAAAGCGTTTCCCTGGATTTCATCACCGGATTGCCCAAGGTCGGAGATCTCACAATTATCTTGGTTGTGGTAGATCGGTTTTCCAAGTATGCTACCTTTATTGTCGCCCCACAATATATATCAGCAGAAGATACAACTCGACCTCTTCTTCTCTCATGTCATCAAATATTAGGGCCTGCCCAAAGACATTGTTAGTGATCGCGACTCACGCTTCACTAGCAACTTTTGAACCCAACTCTTTAAGTGCCTTGGGTCAAAGTTGAGTCACAGCTCAAGTTTTCATCAGCAATCTGATGGCCAGACGAGCGGTTCAATGGTATGTTGGAGGAATATCTCCGCCACTTTGTAACCGGATCGCAGAAGAATTGGGTGAAGCTTCTGGATGTTGCTCAAGTGTGTTTCAATTCACAAAAGAGCTCTAGTACAAACAAAAGCACTTTTGAAATTGTTACCGGACATCAACCGCTACTTCCACACACTGTGAATGCATCAAACGTGTCTAAATCTCCTCGATTGGCTAGCTTCTCAAAAGAGTGGAAGCGAAATTTGGAGATAGTGCAGAGCTATCTTGTCAAAGCTCAAAAGCGGATGGAGAGGCATGCTGATCAAAATCGTCGCTTTGTTAAATACCAAGTAGGAGACAAAGTGATGGTCAAAATTCCAAAGCGGTACTTATTTGCGGGGGTCCATGAACCTCGCCTATTGCAAAAATACATTGGACCCTTGTCCATTGAAAGGCACATTGGGAAAGTTGCATACGGAGTGGATACCCCAGCTTGGTGGAAAATTCATCTTGTCTTCTATGTCAGCCTCTTGAAACCTTTTCGGGAAAATACGGAGGATCCTTCACGGAGCCAGCTCACAATACCCAGTATTCGAGGTCCCAATTCAACCGGAAAAATGCGTGTTGAAGCTATCCTTGATGATAGAGTGATTCATGCCTCAAGGAAAGATCACCAAAAGCTTTTGGTGAAATGGCAGGGCTATGATGTAGAGGAGAATACTTGGGAAAGGGGAACAAACCTCAAAGTCTACAAGAGCCTAATTGAAGATTATATTGCAAGTAAGGCGTCGAGGACGTCGCCAACTCAGGTGGGGGAGAATGTCATGGGCGGCTTTCCGGCCATGCCCCATGACCCCTTGGACGCGCCCCGTGGCGTCCTAGCAAGCCTCCCAATGCCTAGCGCCACGGACGGCCCTGTGGTCTTGGCCGCGCCAAGTGACAAGCGCGCATGTGCCTCTGTCGCCCCACCGATATCCCTTGTCAGCGCCTAGCAGCAGGCAGATGCCAACAGCGCCGCGCGCGCCGACCGTGATGCCAAAGATGTTGCTGCTGACAACGGACCTCTTTCTGCCTTGTAGAAAACTAAGTCCTTTTCATTGTAAATATAGAGTAGTTTTATTTCATGTACTTCCATTATGTTTCTCTAGCTTAGTCAAGTCTAGTCTTGTAGCTTTGGTTTATTTTTTTAAGCATTATTAGGGGAGATCAAGCATTCAAAACTTTCTAACAAGCAAACAATTCTCTCTGTACTGGTGTCTGTCCCCCTCGACACCGCGTTGCCTTTCTGTAATAGCTTTCATTAATGCAATCAAGCTTTCTTTCATTCTCAATTCTCATTTCTGTTCTCTCAATTGCTCTTGACATTGGTTTTTCCGTACGACACTGACAATCTCATCTAGCGTACGGAAGGGACCTCAGTTGGCGGACAGTAACTGCACTGACATCAATTGCTTAGCCTTACATCGTCCTTCCAAGAAATCTCAGGAAGGCGCCGCGTAACAGTATATATGCAATTGGAACTGTCACTTCTATATAATACCTTTACTCAAAACAAAGATAAATCATGTTAAATTGCAGTATTGCACAACAGCTCCAGCTGCTAGCTATTCAATCTCGAAAATCAAATTAATTATCATTAAACGTATATAGTTTTTGGAATTCCAGACGATATCGATCAGTACAAAAAAGAAAACGCAATTCCTTTGTCTCCAAGCAAATAAATATGCTTATATAATGTTTGAAAAGTTTGTAGAAATCTAACTTCAGTCGAACACAAATGCATGCACGTATATTTATACGAAAATAATCATTGACTTTATACGTAGAGTTAAAAGGCAAAAAGAAAAGGATATATAGGCAGGGGCGGCCCGACCAATTTTGTGGCATAAAACCACACTTTACGAGGGGCCTTAACTTTTTAATTAATTAATTAATTAATTTAAAATCTATTTTTTTTTTTGCTTTTCTTAGATACAAAGTTATAAATAATTTTCTTACACAATCAATAACTCCTAATAAGTATTTCTCAATTGACAATATAACTAATCCATTTAACCTTTATTGTGACATTGTTGTTCTTAGGTTAGATTTTATCAATTTTAATTTTGAAAACTTCTTTCCGCTGAAGCAACGGTAATGTGAGTTATTAACATTATTCCATAAGCAATTTAGGCATTTGGAAAAAATTAAACCTTTTTATTTGATTAAGTGTATCAATTAAATTGTTATCTTCTAATTGTACTATTTTCCTTGATACTTTTAATTCAGAAAATAAATCTAAACCATCAATATCGAATTGATTATTATGCTTAAGGAACATCCAAAATTAAGACAATGTTTTTTGATCACGCCCAACTATGTCTTATAAAAAGGACAATGCGGACGTTGCAAATATAACCTGAGTATTCTGCCCAGGGTCGAATCCACAGAGAATTAACCTATCAATCACAATCTTTAGAACTACTAAACTCTTGAGAACCAACTTCCCCAAATGTTTGAATCACTGTTGATGGTTTCTTTACTAATTAAGATTGCAAGTGAATAACAAGCTGTAAACTAAAATGCTAAGGTTGTAAACAATAATGAGAAAATGCTAAGGTAATGACTTCCCCTAATGATGGAATCCCTTCTGTTTATGCTTCATACAAATTTATCAACACACCTCTATCAATCATGAACACTCATCTTACCGCAAATCTCTCCCGAGTAATCACAGTAATATACTCAATGCACTCTCCCGAGATACACTAGCTAGCTTTAATTAACACAGTTCACTTCAGATTGCACTCAAGGCTTCGTTATCCCTAATCCCGCCTTTAAACCCGCAGTTATAGATCCCTCTTATACTTTGGGAGTAGTGTTGTTCAACAATAACCTAAATATGCACTCTCTCCCGAGTTATGCACAACTAATTGAGGATCCTGCCAATTAACTACAACAAGAACATAGTTGAACAAATAAAGATTGAAACTAGCAATTTGTATTCACATAAACAAGAAGTTCATCCCCCAATAGGTTCCATCAAAACCTTAGACAAAGGATTTAGCTACTCATAACTATGGGTAAACAAACTAAAACAATATTCATTATAAAACTTGCAAGAAAAATAAAGAGAAGAAGAAATCAAGATGTTTTGGGTGATCTCTCACACTTGTTCTTCTTGCCAAAAATACTCTCCAAAACAATACATGCCTCTCTTGGGCGAAGTCTAGTGTCTAAAATAGGGTTTTGGGCTAAAAATCCCGCGTTTTGCACTTTAGTCCCTGAACTTTCTCGCGCCTGCCGCGGTTCTGCCGTAGTCGCGGTGGAACCGCGGCCAAACAGCTCCTCTGAATCTCCTTCTGTCCGCGAGCAGTCTTCACCGCGGTTCTGCCGCGGTCACGGTGGAACCGCGGCAGAATCATTTCTCTGATTCTTCCGCCTGTTTTTGTGTGGTTCACTTGGGATATTTCATGGATGGCCTCTCTTTCTTCAATTTTTGATTCGAAAAGTACTCCCTAGCCTTCCTTAGTCATATATAACCTGCAAGTCATGAAAAGCACTAATAAGTCCAAAGTTTCTTCTTTCCTGTCACACCTCCTTTTTCCGCGCCCGAGGGGGCGCAAGGGAGTTTTTTCCAATTAAAGGACAATCGAAAGGGGATTTATTTGTTTATTTCAGAGTCGCCACTTGGGAGGTTTAGGGTGTCCCAAGTCACCAATTTTAATCCCGAATCGAGGAAAATAATGACTCTATATTACAGTCTGCGTACCAGAAATCTAGATAAGGAATTCTGTTAACCCGGGAGAAGGTGTTAGGCATTCCCGAGTTCCGTGGTTTTAGCACGGTCGCTCAACTGTTATATTTGGCTTATTTATCTGATTTTTAATACAATATGAACTTATGTGCAAATTTATCTTTTAACCGCTTTATTATTATTGTTTTTACAAGAATGTGAACATCGCTTAAAATATATCTTTGGACTGTGTCACATGAAATGCACCCACAATCCGAAACATATTTTATTTGATGTTTTAGGATTTGGATTTGGGTCGCATGAAATGCACACCCGAGTTTAAGAAAAATTAAATTATTGAAGACGCGCCTAAGCAACTAGCGCATTATTATTTTTGCGGAGGCCGTGGAATTCGCTAAACAACCCTCATGAATTCTAAGTAATTTTAAACAGGTATTTACTGAGGGCCCCGCAATTTGTATTTTTATTCGGCGAGGCTCATCTCATTCTTTTTTTTTTTAAAAGAATTTGCAACGTCATGGAAATGCATCTCAGGCCACGCCACAATCAATGCGCCCGTGACTAGAGACATATTTCGACTCCGTTGAGATTTGGATTTGGGTCACATAAATGTGCACCCGAGTTTAAGAAGGTAAGGTTTATTAAAGCGTGTCCTAAAGAGACTAACGTGTTGTTATTTTAGGAGGGTTGTGAGATTTGCTAAACAACCCGTCCTGGAAACTAAATGCTTCAATAATATACATTTAACAAGGGCCCCGCATATGCGCGTTTTGTTTATTTTCATCGAGGCTCATTTCGTTCTTATTTTAAAAGGATATCCTATAGCAACTACGTTTCTTGTCGTGTTTGTCTCTATCAATTGAAAACAGTAGATAATCCTAATTAATTACATGCTTGCAAGTCGTTTGTAATGGAATTCGGAAATGCTAAAAAAAAAAAATCGGGACCGAAGCTGCATGCACAGTCGGCCAAACAAATAATCATGGGCCCAAATCCAGCCCACGCGTGGTTGGCCAGACCTGGGCCACTGCACATTCGACGCGGGCCTGCCTGGTCTGTCTTCGACCTGGGCTCGACCTTCATGAGGTTGAGGCCCTGAATTTGTGTTCTTTATCTTGAAACATGATTTTAAGAGTCATATATGGCAATTTATTGGAAAGGCAAGAACTTAATTTACAGTGTACAAGTTTCATGCTTGGACTACATTACATCATATATGGCACAGTAAACTAAATCTGAGATGCAACCTAATTCATTGAGACCACCTTTATCTAACAGCATACATATATAATTATCATTTGATACCCTATGTTGACCTCAACTAGGCTTGTTAGCTAACTTCAGTATCCCAAAATATGAGCTATTAGACATTACATGACGTTCAACACAACAGTACATGTATATAAACAACATCTGCAGATCTTCTCTTTTATACTCGTTGCTCAAACTTTCGAGTTACATTGGTAGTGTAATTGTGTACCTGGTATGGAGAACAAAGAAGGAAGGAATGATCGGCTAGGCAGTATGCAGTAAACACAGCAACAACAGATACTCAGCAACAACACAGCAACAACCAAATAACCACGAAGATGAAGCTCACGCGTTGGTCGAACAGCAGACAAATATTCCCAGGAAGCAAAATAGGAAACAAGACCAATCGAGAAAAGAACCAAAATATTTTGTGCTATAGCCGACAGAAATTCAATAACCACCAAAGCTCAGTACACAACCACCACAGTTTCAAACAATCAGGAAGACTACAAACTCAATGTTCAGCACACAAAACTCAATGTAGTAGCAATCACAGCTGAAGATACACAGGCTTCTCTTAATGGAACAGTAATCAACCTAGTTAGGATGACCAGCTTGATTTCTTACGCAGTTTTGGACAATGTTCAGTTACAGTATTTTCTGGAAATTTCTTTCTGTTTTTCTTCACTTTTCTTTAACTCACAAAATCCCTCTCAAGACTAAAATTTTTCCCGCCCTCTTTAAGTTATCAAATGGCCTATTTATAGGCCAAATGAAACAGTACAGCTGAGCTGCCTGCCCTGCCAATTGGCAGAATGCCCATACCCTTTAAGCCCATGCCTAAGCATCTTTGGTGCCAGCCCCTTTGTTCCCCACGCCTGGTCTTTGTTTAATCAAGAGTTATGGGCTCGTTTTATTTATTCATTTTAAGCCCCATACTCTTATGTCTTGTCCCCCCATTGGCATTAGTTTAATCCCAAATTAGTACCCTACTTGTCAGCTCACTTAAACTAATTACTTCTGTTCTTTTTAACACCCCAGAATACCCCTGTCAACCTTGATTATTACTGCCCCTGCCTATTGCAGCATCAGGGCATTTTTATCTGATGAAAGTTCGAACTTAAGACTGCCTGGGCTGTACCTTTTCAGTCAGTTTTACAGTGCAAACGACCCATTTCAAACAATCCTGGGTCATACAGTCAGTGGCAAAGCTCAATTAGTCATGCGACATTATTAGCTCATTCGGTTCATTAGTTATAGAAAACTAATCGACGACATTTATCGAGTCGACTATACTAATTATAGCAGGTAATAATCGATCGCTCACATAAACAATACATTTAGGGACCTAAAGGGCATCAGACAATTTTTTGTTCAATTACTGGGGCCTATATGAGTTAACTTATCTGACGATTAAACTAATCGACGATCATGTTTATCACAGAGTACATACACAGAACACAATCGACCAAATAAAAAGGTCTTTACAGAGAAGAAAGAAATCCGGATGAAAAATAACAAAAATAACAAACAAACACAACGAAACATGCTGACCACTTAATCAAAACTAACACAAAAGAAAGGAAAACTTACCGAAAATGTTTAAATCAAACAGACCCAAATCTGATTCAACTTCGAACTTTTGAGGTCGAACAAACTTTAATCAGGGTGTTCTCACATGAGAACACCTTGATTAAGGTCTATTAGACCTCAAACCCTTGTCAAGACTGGCCGGGTTCCTCAGGTGCATGTGTTTCAAGTTCTGGATTTTCAGATCTGGATTTTTAGGAGTTGTGGGTAGATTCGGACCAAACCAAGCTTGGTTTGGTCACGAGGAAGGTCAGGGGGGTGTCTGGTATGAAGATGGGGTAACTTGGCATAGGTCCGGGTTCGACTCAAATCTTCAAATGAAGATTCGAGACGAACGAAAGTGATTCGAGGCAAATGGATAGTAGATCCATGTTCAGGAGAGTGAGGGGGTCTTAGGGTGTTCAGGAGGTGGTCACCGGCGTCCATGCCGCCGGCTTTAATGGCGAGGGAGATGGGGGCGGCTAGGGTTTCTAATGGGAGGTCCGGGTTTGAGCTTGGGGACGATGGGATGGGGTGTTGGTATAGGGGGCGTGGGGTGTAAGGGAAGGCTTATATATGGTCTAGGGGTTTAGATCTGAGCCGTTGGATCATATGATCTCAACGGCTTGGATCTGATGCTGAGAAATGAGACGGGGTCGTTTGGTAGTTAAACGGGGTCGTTTGATTTAAGTGAGGGGTTGGGTCAGGCTGGTTATTTGGGTCGGGTTTTGAAGCGGGTTACTTGATAGAGGTCCTGAGCCGTTGGATCGAGAGTTTGAACGGCCCAGATTGATTTTCCTGAAACGGCGTCGTTTCAGAAGAGGCCTGGGCAGCCGGACTTGGACTGGGTCAGATCGTTGGTTTGGGCCTGTTTTATTTCATTTCTTTTGGGCCCAAACCGGTTTTCCCTCACTCTTTTACTTTTCTTTTTTTTTTTTTTCTTCTTTTTTTTTTCTCTTTTTTTTCTTTTAATAATAATAAAAATAGTGAAATTAAAATCAACAACACTGTGACATTTCCACATAATTATCACAAAATAGTTAAGTAAGTTAAATCACAACCTAGAACGAACGACGCACATATATTCATATTTTTGAATTTTCTTTTAACGACACATATACTTTATATATATATATATATATATTTTTTTTTATTTTCGTTTGATAATGACTAGATGCAAAATGGACAGACCCACAAACACATGTCACGGACAGATCGAAAAATTGTACAGCGAAACCATTTGTCACTATTTTTATTTTCTTTTTGGAGCGATTGTCCGTAAAGCAAAAATCACGTGCTTACAGCTGCCCCTCTTTGCCCGAAGACACAAAGGGTTTTCGCGCAAAGATAAAGCGGCGATTTTTGCCCGTCCGAATACTCCGTGTGAAGCATTTTTTGAAAAAGATTTGACCGAACCTTTGCTTCAGAGGTTTCCTACATATCCTGGGCTGAACAGGAATCAGGTCAATGTAGTTCGGGAATTTTGGTATCTGGGACTACCGTGTGACTGTAGTGCTTGTCGTTGTTGTTGTGCGCTGTTGTATGCTGATGTAGGATGCTACTGCTCAACCGATCTCCCTATTACATTGCTCAAAGGAAAACAAGAAGCTAAGCTAAACTGAGGATCCTGAAATCTCATCCATCTTCAACTTGTTCTTGTTGCCTTGCTTTCTTGTCGGCTACCACTTTCCTCCGATGCCTTTATCTTGTGACTTTGGGAGATGATGTTGGTCCTTTGCTGACGTTTGAATGCCAGTTTCATCACTTTGCTTGATCCGCTGGGGACACGACTTTCTTCTTTGAATTTTCCAATGGTTTCTTCAGTGGTATGTTTCTTCATCAACCGTCATACTGGGCATGCTACAACGCTCCCAAACTGCTTCTTTTGAGATGCGCTCCTTTTTCCTTTTGAATTGCGCGCTTGCCTCTGCAGTTGTCTGCTTCTTGGTGCTGGGGATTTTATGGTTTCCTGCTTGGGGCTTTCTGTTGTACCCTTCCGTCTTCAGGTGGGGTGACTGATTCCAAAATCTAGAGCCGAATGTATTCCCGCATTATACTGGTGGGCGACCTAGAACTTAATGTATTCCCGCATTATACTGGTGGGCGACCTAGAACTTAAAAGTATTCCCGCATTATACTGGTGGGCGACCTAGAACTTAAAAGTATTCCCGCATTATACTGGTGGGCGACCTAGAACTTAAAAGTATTCCCGCATTATACTGGTGGGCGACCTAGAACTTAAAAGTATTCCCGCATTATACTGGTGGGCGACCTAGAACTTAAAAGTATTCCCGCATTATACTGGTGGGCGACCTAGAACTTAAAAGTATTCCCGCATTATACTGGTGGGCGACCTAGAACTTAAAAGTATTCCCGCATTATACTGGTGGGCGACCTAGAACTTAAAAGTATTCCCGCATTATACTGGTGGGCGACCTAGAACTTAAAAGTATTCCCGCATTATACTGGTGGGCGACCTAGAACTTAAAAGTATTCCCGCATTATACTGGTGGGCGACCTAGAACTTAAAAGTATTCCCGCATTATACTGGTGGGCGACCTAGAACTTAAAAGTATTCCCGCATTATACTGGTGGGCGACCTAGAACTTAAAAGTATTCCCGCATTATACTGGTGGGCGACCTAGAACTTAAAAGTATTCCAATTGCTTTCCCGTTCTTCCAGAAAATTTTCGACAATCGGCAGAAAATTTTCTGCCCCGGTTTTTGGTGACTTCCATGGCGTTGCATCTTGCTGCCATCATCAATTCTTTGATCTCCTGCAACAGACAAAAGGATTTAGTCAGTTTTAATCGTGGTGGTGCCTTTCTGGCAAGCCATTTTTCTCTCTTCCCCTTCTCTTGCTCTTTGTCCCCATAATTGGTTGGCGGGCAAAGTTGCCTGTTGGCTGTTGGGGGGGGTTTCTAGCCTGCTGGGGATCGGTTTTCAGTTTATCCCCTTTTCTGCTTTCTCTTTAAGCATATTCTGTGGGAGTCTGCTTCTACCTCCCGAAACCACTCCCTTTTGGAGCTTACTTCTTTCAAAATTTCCGAGCACAATCCTTGCATTGCCTGGGGCCGGCTTTTAGGACTGTTTGTATTCTCCTGCATTGGATGAATTCCCCTTCGATTTCTGGTAGTAAGCTTTGAAAAATCCTTTAAAGACACATTTTAGGAAAAGAAAATAAAGATATAGAAAAGAGAAAACTTTGTGAACCAATATTTTGTGGGAGGAGCTAATCAAAAGAACTTATCTGGAGGACATGATTGGTCCCCGTGATCATGGCGCGCACCATAGATTCCCGACCCAGTCTATTTTTATCAATCGATTTGTCCGATGGTCTGACTTGCTGGGGGTGATAAATGGATGTTCATCTTGTTGCGAATGTGGTAGCTTTTGCTGCTCTATCTTGTCGCCTCATAGTGCCCTTCGAGGGGTTTTCACTAATGAGACTCTCTCTTTTCTCTCATCTCCCGGCGCCTTATGGTGCCTGTGAGGGTTTTCACCAATAAGACTCTCTCATTTCATATCCCTCATCTTACATCGCCTCTCGGTGCCTGCGAAGGTTTTCACCGATGAGACTCTCTCATTTTATTTCTTTCGAGGAATTGGGGCGTTGTAGATACGACCCTCTCTTCTGGAGACTCCTTTGGCTATCAGTTCATTCCCAGTCTTATGATCCTCTTCTTTGCTGGGGATTGGTGTATTATTCTCGGTCTTATTTACCTGACTCGACATATTTTGAACACTGATCGGGAGGTCTTTTGGACGTTGAATGTTGGTTTTGGTGTGGGATTGAAGAAAGGCTACAAAAATGAAAACAATTTGAAGGGTGATGTGCTACAACTTTTGGAATCAAACCTTTGTTGGAACTTAAAACATCACCTCTGCCCCAGTTCTCTTGTTTTGGGGAATTTATTTTTTATGCTTATGTTGAGCTATGTGCGTTACGCACATTGTGCCTATTATGCACACTATGTACATTATGCATCCTATATTTGCTATGATGCATACTATGACCGAGCCGTGAGGCGCCTACGTATCCTCTTTGAGGAATCAGGTCAAACGTAGTTCCCATGGTTTTATATTCCTTGATTTTTCTTTCTTTTCATTTTCTTTTCCTTTTCTTTTTCTTTTTCTTTTCTTTTCCTTTCGTTTCTTTTCCCTTTTTCGTATCTTTCCCATTAGTGATTCCAAAAGAGGGGTATTGAAAGAATTTGCTCAAGGCTCAAAGGGGGAAGCGAAGGTTAAAAGTGTTTGGATAGAAGAAAGAATTGCCTCCGTCATCTCATTATTCAACAAATGCCAAATACAAACAAATAAACCAAAATTGCCATAATTTAAAGAAATTACGCATAATATCTCTTGACTGCATCTGAATTGATAGCCATGTCGACACATCTACCTTCGACATCTGTCAAACACAAAGCACCATTGGCCAAGACTCTGGTCACGATATAAGGCCCTTGCCAATTTGGGGCGAATTTGCCTTTCGCCTCGACCTGATGTGGGAGGATCTTCTTCAATACCTGCTGCCCTACTTCAAACTTCCTGGGGCGCACCTTTTTATTATACGCTCTTGCCATTCTCTTCTGGTACAGCTGACCATGGCACACTGCTGCTAATCTTTTCTCATCTATCAGGCTCAACTGTTCCAATCGAGCTTTGACCCATTCATCATCATCAATCCCGGCTTCAAGCGACAATTCGGAGGGACGGAATTTCGACCTCCGCTGGTATCACGGCCTCAGTTCCATACACCAACAAATAAGGAGTTGTGCCTATGGAAGTCCGGACGGTAGTGCGGTAACCCAACAAAGCAAAGGGCAATTTCTCGTGCCATTGTCTGGACCCTTCCACCATTTTTCGCAGTATCTTCTTGATATTCTTATTGGCTGCTTCGACTGCTCCATTTGCCTTAGGACGATATGGGGTGGAATTGCGGTGTGTAATCTTAAATTGTTGGCATACCTCTCTCATCAAGCTGCTATTAAGATTCGCACCGTTATCCGTGATGATCACTTTTGGGATCCCAAATCTACAGATGATATGGGAGTGAACAAAGTCCACCACTGCCTTCTTAGTTACTGATTTGAAGGTTTTAGCCTCAACCCATTTGGTGAAGTAATCAATGGTCACTAGAATGAACCTGTGACCGTTGGACGCTGCTGGCTCGATGGGCCCAATGACATCCATGCCCCAGGCCACAAACGGCCAAGGTGCTGACATCGTATGTAACTCTGTTGGCGGAGAATGAATCAAATCTCCATGTATCTGGCACTGATGGCATTTCCTCACAAAAGTGATACAGTCGCGTTCCATGGTGAGCCAATAACACCCTGTTCGAAGGATCTTTCTTGCCAATACATATCCGCTCATGTGCGGTCCGCAAACTCCCGCATGTACCTCTTCCATAACCGTCATTGCTTGACTGGCATCTATGCATCTCAACAATCCCAAATCCGGGGTTCTTTTGTACAATACTCCTCCACTGAGGAAGAAACCATTCGACAAACGCCGAAGGGCTCTTTTTTGGTCTCCAGAGGCATGTTCTGGATATATCCCCACTCTGAGGTATTCCTTGATATCATGAAACCAGGGTTCGCCATCTGCTTCTTCTTCTATGGTATTGCAGTAGGCGTGCTGATCACGGACTTGGATGTGCAGAGGATCAACATACATTTTGTCAGGGTGGTGCAGCATTGATGCTAAGGTGGCTAAGGCATCCGCAACCTCATTGTGAATTCTCGGGATGTGTTTGAACTTTACCGATCGAAATTTCTTGCTCAGATCATGCAAGCATTGTCGGTATGGTACGAGTTTTAGATCTCGTGTTTCCCATTCTCCCTGAATTTGATATATCAAGAGGTCCGAGTCTCCCAAGACCAAGACGTCTTGGACATCCATGTCGGCAGCCAAGCGCAGACCCAGAATGCAAGCCTCATATTCGGCCATATTGTTGGTGCAATAGAAGCGCAGTTGAGCCGTAACAGGATAATGCCGTCCTGTTTCAGAAATGAGTACTGCTCCTATTCCAACCCCTTTTGCGTTTGCAGCTCCATCGAAGAAAAGCTTCCAACCCGGTTCCTCAGGTAATTCCAAATCAGTCGTGTGCATCACCTCTTCGTCAGGAAAATACGTTCTTAAGGGCTCGTATTTTTCGTCAACGGGATTCTCTGCCAAATGGTCTGCCAGTGCCTGGGCTTTCATGGCCGTCCTCGTTACGTAGATGATATCAAACTCTGTGAGCAGAATTTGCCACTTTGCCAACCTTCCCGTGGGCATAGGTTTCTGAAAGATATACTTCAATGGGTCCAAGCGGGATATGAGATAAGTAGTATACGAAGACAGGTAGTGCTTCAACTTCTGAGCTACCCAAGTTAGGGCGCAGCATGTTTTCTCGAGTTGAGTGTACTTGACCTCATGCACTGTGAATTTCTTGCTAAGATAGTAGATGGCCTGCTCCTTCCTTCCTGTGTCATCATGTTGCCCCAGTACACAACCAAATGAATTTTCCAAGACCGTCAGGTAAAGGATTAGGGGTTTCCCGGGCTTAGGCGGGACCAATACGGGTGGATTAGACAGATACCCTTTGATTTGGTCGAAAGCCTCCTGACACTCTGCCGTCCAACCTACTGCAGCATCCTTTCTCAGTAGCCGAAATATGGGCTCACAAGTTGCTGTGAGCTGAGCGATGAACCTGCTGATGTAATTGAGTCTACCCAGCAAACTCATTACCTCTGTTTTGTTCCTTGGCGGTGGCAAGTCTCGGATGGATTCAATTTTGGATGGGTCTAACTCAATCCCCCGTCGACTGATGATGAATCCTAGCAACTTTCCTGATGGAACCCCGAATGCGCATTTGGCCGGGTTAAGCTTGATATCATACCTCCGGAGTCTTTGGAAAAATCTCCTTAGGTCTGCCACATGGTCCTCCTGACGCCAAGATTTGATGATCACATCATCGACGTACACCTCTATTTCTTTGTGTATCATGTCATGAAACACAGCAGTCATTGCTCGCATGTACGTTGCCCCGGCGTTCTTTAACCCGAACGGCATTACCCGATAGCAGTAGGTTCCCCATGGCGTAATAAACGCTGTCTTCTCAGCATCCTCTTCGTCCATTAGGATCTGATGATAACCCGCATAGCAATCCACAAAGGATCCGATCTCGCGCCCAGCACAATTATCGATCAGGATATGAATGTTGGGTAACGGGAAATTGTCCTTGGGACTTGCTTTGTTAAGGTTGCGGTAGTCGACGCACACCCTGATTTTTCCATCCTTCTTTGGGACTGGTACCACATTGGCCAACCACTCGGGATATCGAGTGACCCGAATGACCTTCGATTGCAACTGCTTAATCACTTCTTCTTTGATCTTTACACTCATTTCTGTTTTAAATTTCCTTAGTTTTTGCTTGACCGGAGGGTATGCCGGGTCAGTGGGCAATTTGTGAACCACTAAATCGGTGCTCAATCCAGGCATATCATCATATGACCATGCAAAAACATCTTTGAATTCCCTGAGAGTTTCGATCAATTCTGCTTTGACATTCGGCTCAATGTGGATGCTAATTTTGGTCTCTTGGATGTTATCAGCGTCTCCTAGGTTCACAGCCTCAGTGTCATTTAGGTTATGCTTGGGTTTCTCTTCAAATTGGCACAGTTCTCGGTTTATTTCTTCGAAGGCTTCCCCTTCGTCACCTTCGGATTCATTATCACAAACGACCTCTTGCATTGTTGAGTCAGATTCAGATTGATTTATTAGACTAGGTCGAAGATCCGCTGTGCATGCCATGTCATTAGGACCAGTAAAAAGAGAACTGTTCAGAAAGAAAAAGAACAAAACAAGAAATTAAAATGGGACAAAAAAAAAGAACTTTATTAAATTTGCAGGATAAAAAGGGTTCACACTTTTACAAAACGAAAGTAAAACTGGGATTACACCCTTGAATAATCCGATCAAACAAACAAACAAACAAAACATTAATCAAAGCCTACTACCAAGACTCCCCTCGGACAGGAAGAGGAGTAACCGTCCAATTGTTGGTCTTGGCCTCAGGCCCCACAAATTGTATCTCTGCTCTGCTGGAACCTTCTCCAGCTTCCACCATACTGACATCCGCGAATAGTCTCTCAAAACTCTGATCCAGGTCTTCACTTATGCTGATCAAAGGTCCTCGAATCTTTGGGATCGCTGATCCTTTGGCCCTAGCTTTAACAAAAGACCTTGAGAGGCGTGGCACTGGTTTAGGCAGAGACCAGACTCTCTTCTTCATTTTTCGCGCTTGCTTCCTGTCTGCTGCGGTTGGTTTGAACCCCAACCCGAAAGTTTCCAGATTCTTAGGAAGGGAGACAGGTTGGACTATCCCTTGAAGTTCAACTCCCAGGCCTTTTCCCGGCACAAACCCATTACCCAGCATTTCTGATACCATCATGACTGTTGCGGCAGTCACCCTAGGGTGCGGGATGATTTCTCCTTCAGAAATTTTGTTGGCCGACCCCGTATCGAGAATCTGGTAGACCCAGGGACCCTTGTCATCAGTGGTCTCTATGAAAGGCACAATGGTTCCGCCCATGGTGCATGTTGTATCCTCGCCGTGCAACACGACCTCTTGTCTTTCCCACTCGAACTTCACTGTCTGATGTAGGGTGGAAGGCACCGCTTTAGCCGCATGAATCCAAGGTCGTCCTAACAGCAAGTTGTAAGATACCGTGGCGTCCAACACCTGGAATTCCATGGTAAATAGGACCGGGCCAATGGTCAGTTCAAGTACGACATCCCCCACAGTGGCTGTTCCGTTTCCGTCAAACCCCCGGACACAGATGCTATTCTCCCGGATTCTTCCACGGTCAATCTTTAACTGGTCCAGGGTGGATAATGGACAAATATTGGCGCTTGAGCCGTTATCCACCAATACTCGAGTTACCACCGAGTCTTCACATTTGACAGCTAGATATAGAGCTTTGTTATGCTCCGTACCTTCCACCGGCAGGTCATCATCTGAGAATGTTACCCTGTTCACCTCGAAAATCTTGCTGGCAATGGTTTCCAGGTGGTTTACGGAAATCTCACTGGGTACATGGGCCTCGTTCAGTATCTTTAACAGGGCCCTGCGATGTTCCTCGGAATGGAGGAGTAATGACAATAGTGAGATCTGGGCAGGCGTTTTTCTCAGCTGCTCAACCACAGAATAGTCTTGTACTTTCATCTTCCTCAGGAAGTCTTCAGCCTCTTCCTCTGACACTGGCTTCTTGGTTGCCACTGGGTTGGTTTTTCTTAACTCCACCGGAGCAAAACATCGACCTGATCGAGTCAGCCCTTGCGCTTCACAACTGACTTCTTCCACCTGTTTTCCTTGGTACGTCACCACTGCTTTTTCATATTTCCAGGGCACAGCCCTGCTGTCAAGCATAGGCAGTTGGACCACCGGCTTTATGGTTACCCGTTCTCTACATACCCCTTTCAACACGACCGCCGGTGTGGGCAGGATCCCTGGTATTACCAACTTACTTGGCTCGGGTTTGCTTGCTATGACGGACGGGTTCTTCCCCCATAATACTACCGGCTTGACACCTTCTCCCTGCGACTGTACATTTGTTCCTCCACTGGTTAAGACTTCTTTTGGGGCAGCTTGGATCATCATCACTGTTTGTGAGGGTTTTCTTAATTCACCTCCCTCACATACCAACTCAATCATGTGAGCTTCGTGGTGCGCTGGCAGCGGATTTTGGTTGATGTTAGGAGCCTCCGGTGTCTGGACCTCGATCTTATTGGTGTCAATAAGATCCTGTATGGCATGCCTTAACTTCCAACACTTCTCGGTATCGTGCCCGAGCATCCCTGAACAGTATTCACAACTGATTGAACGATCCAAATTCTGAGGTGGGGGATTTGGTTCCCGAGTATGGACAGGACTAACCAAACCTAATTGCCGCAGCTTGTGGAACACAGCGGTGTAGGTTTCTCCCAGTTCGGTGAAGGTTCTTTGCTTCCGCAACCTGTCATTTCTGGCATCTGAATTTCCCCGGAAACCTGCCCCTGAAGGATTTCTATATGCCCTTGGTGGAGGGTAAGTGTTTAGTGGTGGTGCATATATGTTCTGGGGAGCCGGTGCGCGCCATTGTGGGCGAACCGGAGGCTGAGTGTATACCTGGGCTTGGTGTACGGAACAATGTGGTTCTCGAGGTGGATAGAAATTTTGTGGTGGGTTGTATGGGTAGTTTGACCTGTGAGGCCTGGGTTGGTTGTAGTGCGGCCTGCCAGCCCTGGACCAACTGCCTGCCTCGATCGTGGCAACCTCTTCTTTCTTTCTTCTTAGCGCACCTCCCGTGCCGCTTTGAATAGCCTGGGTTGTGGCCTTAAGTGCCGAATAGTTTAAGATCTTATCCGACCTCAAACCTTTTTCTATCATGACCCCTATTTTGACCACCTCGTTGAAAGATTTTCCAACCGTTGTCACCAAGTGACCAAAGTAGGTTGGATCCAATGTCTGCAAAAAGTAGTCTACCATTTCTCCCTCTCTCATGGGAGGATCGACCCTAGCTGCTTGTTCTCTCCAGCGGAACCCGAACTCGCGAAAACTTTCCCCGGGTTTCTTCCCAGTTCTCAATAACGTGAGACGGTCAGGGACTATCTCCAGATTGTATTGGAAATGACCTGCAAAAGCCTGCGCCAGGTCATCCCACGTGTACCACCTGCTGAAATCCTGCCTGGTATACCATTCCAGTGCAGATCCGCTCAGACTTTGGCCGAAATAAGCTATCAAAAGCTCATCCTTGCCTCCTGCCCCTCTCATTTTGCTACAGAATCCCCGCAAATGTGCCATGGGATCACCGTGCCCTTCATATAAATCAAACTTGGGCATCTTGAACCCAGCCGGGAGTTGGACATCTGGGAAAGGGCACAGATCTTTGTATGCCACGCTGACTTGATTGCCCAGCCCGTGCAAGTTCCTGAAGGATTGCTCCAGGCTTTTGAACTTTCTTAACACTTCATCCTGTTCAGGGGCCTTAACCGGCTTCTCAACCTCTGCCGGTACTTCCAAATGGGGATTGTAAGCCTGTGGTTCCGGTGCGTGGAATGTAGGCTCAGGGGGATAGTATTGTGTATCGTGAGCCTGAAACAATGGCTCACTGGTCGTTCGCTGCAAAGGGGCTGATGCAGGTCCCACAAAAATGGGAATATTGGGTGTTGGGAGAGGTTGATGGGGTGGTGGAGCTTGGGAATCATGAGGGCTTCTTTCTTGATGATAGAGGGGATTTGGGCGGCTTGTGGAAGGGCCAGAGTGAGGGTACTCCGGCACGTGTCCCAGTGTCTCAGGGCTCTTTTGCGTTTTGGCCAGGGCTAGCTGCATTGCATGCATCTCTAGTCCCATCCTTTCAATCTTTTCCATTGCCTCTTTTAGCAACTGGCTCATCGGCCTTTCTTCCTCATTACTATTCTCTGAAGTAGTCATGCTTGTTGCTACCGGTCCTTTGGATCTGGTTTGGTACGAATGTGTTGCCAGAATTCTTTAACAACTAACTGTCTGATATCAGACAACAACAAACTTTGTTAGTGTTAGTGCTGAACAGATTTGATCATAACACATAGAGGATGCAATGCACCTAGGCAGTTAACCGTTTCTACATGCTTTGTTTCAAACCACATGCGTCATCCCGGTTTGTTCATTCGTCTCTTTGTAAAGTATTTTGCGAAACCCCGCGTTTTATTTTATTTACATTTTTTCTTTATTTAAAAACGGTCGAATCTTATGGGGATTGCCTACGTATCACGTCCCCGCGTGAATCAGACCAGGCGTAGTTCTGCCTTAAAGTAAAGACACATAGAAATTCTTCCGGAGTCACTTAATTTCATTATCAAAATTTGCTATTACACATTGCTTCAAACAAAATAGCAACAGTACAGACTCCACGGTTCTTTGACCCTATTTGATTGAAGGAAAAATGGAAAACAACATATGGGAAAACATCAAAGCTCAACTAAAACAAGACTCGACCAGAGGTTAATTTTCCAACTTAGGGACCCGCGAGGCATCATTCGGCCTTTTCGCGGTTCTAGGTGCGAGATCCCTTTCGAGCTGCTCCAACTCGTGCATGGTCTGTTTGACATAACCCATCACTGCTGGGAGAATGGTAGCGCAGGTCATGTTTTCACACCGCCGACACCTTCGGATGATGGCATGGGCAATGGCCCTGATCTTGTCTCTGGTTTGTTTCTTCTCTATGAGTAGGTGTCTTATCTGATCACTGCACGTCTTGAATACCTGTGAGTCCTGTATATGCTGATCCCTCAGCTGCCGCACTTCTTCCTTCATTTGGGCCAACAAGTCGTAACAGTATCTACTCTCCAATTGGAAGTCCCCGGCCTGCTTAACTGCTTTAAACTCAAGTGTAGCCATCTCCCTCTTTATTTTGGCCACAGTCTTCTCGTGGTCACGTTTCAATTGGTTCAAACATCGGCGATGCTTATCTACTCTTGTTCCCCACCGTGCCCTGAACTCTGCCATGACCTTTTCAGATTCTTCTAACCTGTCTCGCCATTCCGTGATCTCTCTTTTCAAACCCTTTATCAACCGCTGGTCTGATCGACTCCTGGGCTGCTCATCAAGAGACAATCTCAATTTTTGGACTTGGGCCTTAAGCTCTTCATTCTCTTGGATCAATCTATTCTTTTCGCTTCGATCCGCCGCGATTTGTACGCTGTTATCGAATTCCAGACTGTCCATTTGTAGCTTCAAATCGCCAATCTCTGCCCGATAACCCTTCTCTTTTGCTAACCAGTTCCATTGCCCTTGGGATGATTCTACGAAATCTTTGAGATGCGGCCTCTTAGCCGGTCTTTCGTAGGACAGGCTACCTCTAAACCAAGCGTGATATCCTGGGGCGACTTCCCCTTTTGCCGTATCAATCACACAAGTGTTTGCTGTCAGATGTTGGCATTCACTCCAGATTTGGCGAACTTCTTCTTCAGGGAAATGACCGTTCGGACTGATTTCAATCACTTGGGTACTCAAATCTTCATCTTTTGGTACCACTTGGTACCTCCCAAGTTGCCTCAAAACCCGATACGGTGCATAGGGTTGGATACTTTTCAGTCCCATCAACAGAAAGTGAGGCCGGGTTGCCGGCATGTATATGATTTCCTCGATAGGTGACCATCCGAGCGTCCATTGTATTTGGCTGGCAGTGAAAGTTCGGAGAAATGAGGTCCATGATGTGACTCCCTCAGGTAAATTGAGCCCTTTGATTCTCGTGTAGAATTCTCCAATACAAGTTTTCTCTGGCGAACCATAACCCAAAAGTGAGGAGCGATGGCATAAATGATCGGTCATCCACATTTGCAACAGTAGGTTACATCCTTCGAAAAAGTCGCCCCTGGCTCGACAAGCAGTGAGAGCCCGGAAAATGTCAGCCATAATCATAGGCGCCAGAGTACTTTTATCTTGGGTAAGCAAAGTATTGACGACCCCGGTTATCCTTAGATCAATGTTTCCATCTTTCCTAGGGAACACTATAAGACCCAGAAAGGCTGTCATAAAAGCCACTAGCCTGTGTTCGTCCCATTTTTGTCGGTTGCCTCTACTGCATAGTTTGAAATCCGGCTTATTGAACCCGCCCACGTGGCCGTATCTAGCATATATGAGGTGGAGACTGCAGAATCCTTTGGCAAGATCTGGATGGTGGAACGTCCGAGGTATTTTTAGGAAATCCAAAAACCTGTGTACCGTGACAGCTCTAGGTGCAATCAAGTATTTGAACCTAAAAGGGGCTTCATCGATCCCGATGTACCCTGCTATTTCTTCCAACGTCGGGGTGAGCTCGAAGTCCGAAAAATGGAACACGTTGTGTGCGGAATCCCAACAAGTGACCAATGATCTGATGATATCACCCCGAGGCTGAACGTTTAGTAGGTCCGGGAGACCTTTCAGATATTTCCTTACTTTGTCTTGCCCTTTTTTGCCTAAGTCGTTCCACCATAATCGCAACTCAAACGGGACCTTGGTCATTAGTGAAAAAGGTTCGTTTTGTACCGTGCTCATCCTGCACATTTATTAGGGTGATTATGCCAAGTGAATAAAAATAAAACTTTATTTAGACGTATAAAGTTTTTTTTTTTTTTTTTTTTTTTGAAAATTCAGGGTCTAAAAACTTTCCGGCTTCGTAACTTATCCGTCCTCTTTCTTATTTCGGGTATTGACACTAACAGAATAGGGAGTCTCGACCAGCGAGCTTCTCCCCGGAGGTAAGAAGAGAAGGGTTTCGGCACAGTTTATATACAGTCCAAATAATATCAAAGCGGTAAAAGCAGCATTTAGCACATTAGGCTCAAACATGTAAAAATCAGATAATAAATAAAGCCAAATAATAACAATTATTTTAAGCTCGAATTCTTAACCCTGAACCAGTGGTTCTGGGTCAATAATCCCAAAGTTTCTTCTTTCCTGTCACACCTCCTTTTTCCGCGCCCGAGGGGGCGCAAGGGAGTTTTTTCCAATTAAAGGACAATCGAAAGGGGATTTATTTGTTTATTTCAGAGTCGCCACTTGGGAGGTTTAGGGTGTCCCAAGTCACCAATTTTAATCCCGAATCGAGGAAAATAATGACTCTATATTACAGTCTGCGTACCAGAAATCTAGATAAGGAATTCTGTTAACCCGGGAGAAGGTGTTAGGCATTCCCGAGTTCCGTGGTTTTAGCACGGTCGCTCAACTGTTATATTTGGCTTATTTATCTGATTTTTAATACAATATGAACTTATGTGCAAATTTATCTTTTAACCGCTTTATTATTATTGTTTTTACAAGAATGTGAACATCGCTTAAAATATATCTTTGGACTGTGTCACATGAAATGCACCCACAATCCGAAACATATTTTATTTGATGTTTTAGGATTTGGATTTGGGTCGCATGAAATGCACACCCGAGTTTAAGAAAAATTAAATTATTGAAGACGCGCCTAAGCAACTAGCGCATTATTATTTTTGCGGAGGCCGTGGAATTCGCTAAACAACCCTCATGAATTCTAAGTAATTTTAAACAGGTATTTACTGAGGGCCCCGCAATTTGTATTTTTATTCGGCGAGGCTCATCTCATTCTTTTTTTTTTTTAAAAGAATTTGCAACGTCATGGAAATGCATCTCAGGCCACGCCACAATCAATGCGCCCGTGACTAGAGACATATTTCGACTCCGTTGAGATTTGGATTTGGGTCACATAAATGTGCACCCGAGTTTAAGAAGGTAAGGTTTATTAAAGCGTGTCCTAAAGAGACTAACGTGTTGTTATTTTAGGAGGGTTGTGAGATTTGCTAAACAACCCGTCCTGGAAACTAAATGCTTCAATAATATACATTTAACAAGGGCCCCGCATATGCGCGTTTTGTTTATTTTCATCGAGGCTCATTTCGTTCTTATTTTAAAAGGATATCCTATAGCAACTACGTTTCTTGTCGTGTTTGTCTCTATCAATTGAAAACAGTAGATAATCCTAATTAATTACATGCTTGCAAGTCGTTTGTAATGGAATTCGGAAATGCTAAAAAAAAAAAATCGGGACCGAAGCTGCATGCACAGTCGGCCAAACAAATAATCATGGGCCCAAATCCAGCCCACGCGTGGTTGGCCAGACCTGGGCCACTGCACATTCGACGCGGGCCTGCCTGGTCTGTCTTCGACCTGGGCTCGACCTTCATGAGGTTGAGGCCCTGAATTTGTGTTCTTTATCTTGAAACATGATTTTAAGAGTCATATATGGCAATTTATTGGAAAGGCAAGAACTTAATTTACAGTGTACAAGTTTCATGCTTGGACTACATTACATCATATATGGCACAGTAAACTAAATCTGAGATGCAACCTAATTCATTGAGACCACCTTTATCTAACAGCATACATATATAATTATCATTCGATACCCTATGTTGACCTCAACTAGTCTTGTTAGCTAACTTCAGTATCCCAAAATATGAGCTATTAGACATTACATGACGTTCAACACAACAGTACATGTATATAAACAACATCTGCAGATCTTCTCTTTTATACTCGTTGCTCAAACTTTCGAGTTACATTGGTAGTGTAATTGTGTACCTGGTATGGAGAACAAAGAAGGAAGGAATGATCGGCTAGGCAGTATGCAGTAAACACAGCAACAACAGATACTCAGCAACAACACAGCAACAACCAAATAACCACGAAGATGAAGCTCACGCGTTGGTCGAACAGCAGACAAATATTCCCAGGAAGCAAAATAGGAAACAAGACCAATCGAGAAAAGAACCAGAATATTTTGTGCTATAGCCGACAGAAATTCAATAACCACCAAAGCTCAGTACACAACCACCACAGTTTCAAGCAATCAGGAAGACTACAAACTCAATGTTCAGCACACAAAACTCAATGTAGTAGCAATCACAGCTGAAGATACACAGGCTTCTCTTAATGGAACAGTAATCAACCTAGTTAGGATGACCAGCTTGATTTCTTACGCAGTTTTGGACAATGTTCAGTTACAGTATTTTCTGGAAATTTCTTTCTGTTTTTCTTCACTTTTCTTTAACTCACAAAATCCCTCTCAAGACTAAAATTTTTCCCGCCCTCTTTAAGTTATCAAATGGCCTATTTATAGGCCAAATGAAATAGTACAGCTGAGCTGCTTGCCCTGCCAATTGGCAGAATGCCCATACCCTTTAAGCCCATGCCTAAGCATCTTTGGTGCCAGCCCCTTTGTTCCCCATGCCTGGTCTTTGTTTAATCAAGATTTATGGGCTCGTTTTATTTATTCATTTTAAGCCCCATACTCTTATGTCTTGTCCCCCCATTGGCATTAGTTTAATCCTAATTCAGTACCCCATTTGTCAGCTCACTTAAACTAATTACTTCTGTTCTTTTTAACACCCCAGAATACCCCTGTCAACCTTGATTATTACTGCCCCTGCCTATTGCAGCATCATGGCATTTTTATCTGATGAAAGTTCGAACTTAAGACTGCCTGGGCTGTACCTTTTCAGTCAGTTTTACAGTGCAAACGACCCATTTCAAACAATCCTGGGTCATACAGTCAGTGGCAAAGCTCAATTAGTCATGCGACATTATTAGCTCATTCGGTTCATTAGTTATAGAAAACTAATCGACGACATTTATCGAGTCGACTATACTAATTATAGCAGGT
Organism: Nicotiana tabacum; assembly: GCF_000715075.1. Lineage (NCBI taxonomy): Eukaryota > Viridiplantae > Streptophyta > Magnoliopsida > Solanales > Solanaceae > Nicotiana > Nicotiana tabacum. The sequence continues at coordinate 14,129,706 of NC_134080.1, forward strand.
AATAATCGATCGCTCACATAAACAATACATTTAGGGACCTAAAGGGCATCAGACAATTTTTTGTTCAATTACTGGGGCCTATATGAGTTAACTTATCTGACGATTAAACTAATCGACGATCATGTTTATCACAGAGTACATACACAGAACACAATCGACCAAATAAAAAGGTCTTTACAGAGAAGAAAGAAATCCGGATGAAAAATAACAAAAATAACAAACAAACACAACGAAACATGCTGACCACTTAATCAAAACTAACACAAAAGAAAGGAAAACTTACCGAAAATGTTTAAATCAAACAGACCCAAATCTGATTCAATTTCGAACTTTTGAGGCCGAACAAACTTTAATCAGGGTGTTCTCACATGAGAACACCTTGATTAAGGTCTATTAGACCTCAAACCCTTGTCAAGACTGGCCGGGTTCCTCAGGTGCATGTGTTTCAAGTTCTGGATTTTCAGATCTGGATTTTTAGGAGTTGTGGGTAGATTCGGACCAAACCAAGCTTGGTTTGGTCACGAGGAAGGTCAGGGGGTGTCTGGTATGAAGATGGGGTAACTTGGCATAGGTCCGGGTTCGACTCAAATCTTCAAATGAAGATTCGAGACGAACGAAAGTGATTCGAGGCAAATGGATAGTAGATCCATGTTCAGGAGAGTGAGGGGGTCTTAGGGTGTTCAGGAGGTGGTCACCGGCGTCCATGCCGCCGGCTTTAATGGCGAGGGAGATGGGGGCGGCTAGGGTTTCTAATAGGAGGTTCGGGTTTGAGCTTGGGGACGATGGGATGGGGTGTTGGTATAGGGGGCGTGGGGTGTAAGGGAAGGCTTATATATGGTCTAGGGGTTTAGATCTGAGCCGTTGGATCATATGATCTCAACGGCTTGGATCTGATGCTGAGAAATGAGACGGGGTCGTTTGGTAGTTAAACGGGGTCGTTTGATTTAAGTGAGGGGTTGGGTCAGGCTGGTTATTTGGGTCGGGTTTTGAAGCGGGTTACTTGATAGAGGTCCTGAGCCGTTGGATCGAGAGTTTGAACGGCCCAGATTGATTTTCCTGAAACGGCGTCGTTTCAGAAGAGGCCTGGGCAGCCGGACTTGGACTGGGTCAGATCGTTGGTTTGGGCCTGTTTTATTTCATTTCTTTTGGGCCCAAACCGGTTTTCCCTCACTCTTTTACTTTTCTTTTTTTTTTTCTTTTTTTTTCTTTTAATAATAATAAAAATAGTGAAATTAAAATCAACAACACTGTGACATTTCCACATAATTATCACAAAATAGTTAAGTAAGTTAAATCACAACCTAGAACGAACGACGCACATATATTCATATTTTTGAATTTTCTTTTAACGACACATATACTTTATATATATATATATATTTTTATTTTTTTTTTATTTTCGTTTGATAATGACTAGATGCAAAATGGACAGACCCACAAACACATGTCACGGACAGATCGAAAAATTGTACAGCGAAACCATTTGTCACTATTTTTATTTTCTTTTTGGAGCGATTGTCCGTAAAGCAAAAATCACGTGCTTACAAAAACTATGCAAGAAGGCGGTTATTTAAGGCCTGAATATAGTTAAATTCACCTATTATCAACACCCCACACTTAAACCTTTGCTCGTCCTCGAGCAAGCTAAACCACACTTCTAAGCCTAACCGTTTGATGCATTACCCCAAGTATGTCACACCCGCCATTTTGACGGAACAACCTAAGCAATGTGCCGGTCATACCCTAGATGCAGACTCTACTGCCATGACACACTTGCGCTCACTCTAGTTACTCTAATAGAGGTGAAGACTTACTTTTCCTTCCCGAGTCACATTCCCTCACATCAAAAGTCTGAGAGAAATTCCACACGCATAAAATTCAAACACAAGGAACCGAAGATAGAAATAATTCACTCACTCTCAGCAAAGAACATTCACATGCCACACAGGCACACCATAAGCTTGCCCATAGTGTAGTACTCTACTAATCGAGCTGTTTTAGTCAAAGATCAAGAGGTCTTTATTTGATTGTAATATTTTCTAAGGGCCGGGTAGGATACATTTGGATGTAGTGACTAACCTCCTTAAACACTTTTAATACACACTTCCTTTTATCTCAATTTCCCTGCTCAGCCTAATCATTCCTCCACATTTTTGTTTCACAGGTGACCCCTACTTTTCTTTAGGTGCAACTGGCTTCTTTTTTTTTTTTTTTTTTTATATATCCAATTTGGACCCTCAAGAGACCCGTCGACAAGTGTCCGTCGTTGGGCCAAGTCAGACTCCTCATATAAGTACAGTCAATTGTATATAACAACATCAATTTCATGCTACAACACACACAACGTCTATGTACAGTACACATATCACTAAAGCAAGTCTCCCACCCCACACTTAAAGTCATGGCATGTCCCCATGTCATATCAAGAAGGTAAAGGGCAGAAGGGTAAGAAGACTTCCCTGAGACTCAATCAGAGTCGGAGACTGTGCTGGGGTCCACATGGCAAGCTCTCCCCAAAGCACGGAACCAGGACATGAACTGGCTCTCAGACCTGGCCTGCCGCTGAGACATGACATCCATACGCGTGTGTAGGCCCTCCACCGAGGTGCGAAGATCGGCGACCTCTTCCTCCATAGAACGCAACATAGGATGGGTGGACTGTGATCTGGATAAGCCAGCCCCAGCATGGGGGCGCCGAGAGGCTCCGACACTGTCATAGGATCTCCTGGATTGTGCCATGGGAATCGGGTCATCATCTTCATCATCGATCTCAATAGTGGTGCGTGCCCCCCTGCCCACTCTAATGCTCGAAGCTTTGAAGGCTGCTTTAGGGGGCAACTCTCCATCAGCAGGATTTGTGGGGACATTCTTCCGCAGGCACAATGTAGTTACCAGGGAGGGAAAGTAGAATCCTTTTGACCTTAGCGGGGACCGTATGATCATTTCGTCACCAATAACCCTTGCCGCATCAAAATCTTTCTTTGTGACGAAGCACCACGTCAAAAGGGCTCTTTGGAAGTTCACATCAGTCGCATTGCCTAAGGGCAAGAACTGGCTGCAAATGACAGTGAGCCAACACTTAGCCAAATGGGTGAACGAATTGGAGTTTAGGGTGATATGGTCACGTATCCAGATTGGTTACCCCCCTGCGCAGAGTACATCAGTCATAGTATCCCAAGTGACACCTGGGGCGTCCTGGTAATAGTCGACATTACCAGTAAACCGGGGCAGCCGCAATACCTGTCGAATAGTTTCAACTGAGGCATCTACCCATGTGCCTCACATAGTCACCTCCCGGAGCATATGAGCTGGGCAGTTCGCGTAGAACTCCCGTACAAACATCCTGTTCACCGTTTCAGGTTCGTCAAATAAGAACTCCATTTCCCTCCGCCGAATTTCCGCATACATCTCCTCCTTTTCTGCACGGAGGGCTGCCCTGTCAATAGGTATTTCAGGGATGAAACTCTTTGAGGCCTTGGCATGAAAGTCGTCCTCTGCCACTTCAGATTTGAACCTAGAAGCATTATAAGTAGGCTGTTGAGACATGCCTGCCGATCTCTTTTGCTTCTTACGAGCCATATGACCTGCAAAGAATACATAAGAACCATCAAATATATCCTACATGTGCCAGCCGGATGGTTACTCAGACTTCACCACCCGATGGCACCAAATAATATCTCCCATTTATTCCATTTAGACACTATGCCAAACCCTCAACTCGTGATGTGTTCAAAGTTACAATCTCCACAATGGCCCCACAAGCATACAACACCCCACACTTACTCCCTCAAGTGAGTCACGTTAAAAATAACACCACCATTCACCAAATACAATACCACCACAACCTAGGGTAGGCACAAAATGCCTCAAAATAGCACCACAAGCCCCAAATTTCCGTCCAAAAAGGTCCCACCACCAAGCTACACCGCAAAAATTATTTCTAGGCCTCCAAAGCATCTAAACAACCCCCACAATCTAAGTAGAAGAAAGACCCAAACATTTTAGCACCAAATAAATCCACATAAAGCAAATACAACAATAAAAAAAAGAAGAAGCAAAAATTGAAAGGAAATCTACACTATTCCTACCTAGGGTTTAACTAAATAAGTTTAGACCAAATTTACACTAAGTTAGAAGATGAAATAGAGAGAGAGAGAAAGAGAAACTTACTTGTTTGGTTGAGGGAAAGTGGGTGGTGAAGGTGGTAAGGAGGGGAGGATGATAATGAAGTTTTGTGAAGATGAGAGGAGAAGAGAGAAGATAGAGAGAGGTTAGAGAGAAATTAGAGAGAAAGGAGTGGGGGGGGGGGTTGGTGTTTCTGGGCGCGTGGGGGAGGGTTTACTGGTAGGGGGGGGGGGGGTATTTTAGGTAAAGGGGAAAAGAAAGAGAAAAAAATAAATATTAAAACAAACCTACCTGGACCCCGTCTGCATCTGCCGCGGTAGGACCGCGGTAGGCCAAGTTCAGATGGCCCTCTTGACCGCGGTTTTACCGCGGTCGCGGTGCAACCGCGATGGCCTGGGTTCAGAGAAGGGTCAGGACCGCAGTGGAACCGCGGTCTGAGCCCATCTCTGATTCTGACGCCCTTTTTTTTTAAGAAGAGTCACACTTACAACAATTTCATGGGTTGCCTCACATGCAGCGCCTGATTTAACGTCGCGGTACGACCCAGATGAGTGCAGTTAAGGCTCGCTCGACCTCCGTGGTTCAGTCAACTGCAGTTCAGACCCTTCCTTGGGCTCGCTCATACCCACATACAACTTCAATCTCTGACCATTGGCTCTAAATGTACGAGAGTCATTCTCAGTGGCAACGTCAACCGCTCCTGACTGGAAAACTTCAACTACCCGAAATGGTCCAGACCATCGTGACTTCAACTTACCCGGGAACAACCTCAGTCTTGAGTTGTATATGTCCCCAGGTTTGAAATTTCACTCAACAATGTTCTGATCGTGTAGCCTCTTCATTTTCTCTTTGTACAGCCTTGTGCTCTCAAAAGCAAGATACCTGAACTCCTCGAGCTTATGCAATTCTGTGACTCTTGACGTGCCCGCAACTTCCATGTCTAAGTTTAGTTGTTTCAGTGCCCACCACGCTTTATGCTCGAGTTCTACAGGTAGGTGACAGGCCTTCCCAAACACTAACTTGTATGGTGACATACCAATTGGTGTCTTGAAAGCTGTTCTGTAGGCCCAGAGTGCATCATCTAGCTTCCTTGCCCAATCAGTTCTTGTGGCGTTCACAGTTTTCGTTAACACACTCTTGATTTCCCTGTTGGATACCTCAACCTGTCCACTAGTCTGCGGGTGGTATGGAGTAGCCACCTTGTGGCGCACATCGTATTTTATAAGCAACGTCTCGAAGGCTCTATTGCAGAAATAAGTGCCTCTGTCGCTGATAATCGCACGTGGTGTCCCAAAGCGGGTGAATATGTTCTTCTTTAGAAACCCCACCACCACTTTTGCATCATTAGTGGGCAACGCTACAGCTTCCACCCACTTGGACACATAGTCTACATCAACAAGGATGTACTTATTGCCATAGGAGCTGACGAAGGGACCCATGAAATCAATCCCCCAGACGTCGAACACTTCTATCTCCTGAATTGGGTTCATGGGCATATCGTGGCGCCGGGAAATGTTCCCGGTGCGTTGACATTCATTACAACCCTTCACCCATGAGTGAGCATCTTTAAACACAGTCGACCAGAAAAATCCGGCTTCTAGCACCTTTGCTGCTGTCCTGATCCCTCCAAAGTGTCCACCATAAGTCGATGCATGACAAGCCTGCAAAATAGAAGATTGTTCTATCTCGGAGACACATCTCCGGATCATGTTATCTAGGCATATTCGAAAGAGATAGGGCTCATCCCAATAGTACAAGCGGCTTTCATGAAAAAATCGTTTCCTCTGGACCGATAAAAGGTCGTGAGGAACTATACCACTGGCCAGGTAATTAGCCAAGTCTACATACCATGGCGCTTCCTGATGAGTGGTGGGGAGCAGTTGCTCGTCCGGAAAAGTTTCCAGAATTTCCTCAACTTCAGTTGCATTTTCAGTTCCCTCAAGTCGTAATAGGTGATCAGCGACTTGATTCTCAGTGCCCTTGCGGTCACGTATTTCAAGATCGAACTCTTGCAGCAGCAACACCCAACAAATCAGGCGTGGCTTAGAGTCTTTCTTTTCTATTAAATACCTGAGGGCAACATGGTCAGTATAGACGATTACCTTTGATCCTATCAGGTAGGATCGGAACTTGTCGAATGCGAACACCACAGCTAATATCTCCTTTTCAGTCACCGTATAGTTCAACTGGGCTCCACTCAGGGTTCTGCTGGCATAGTAGATTGGGTGCATCAATTTGTCCTTCCGCTGGCCTAGCACTGCCCCCACTGCATAGTCACTAGCGTCACACATTAGTTCGAATGGTTGCTCCCAGTTGGGGGCAACAATGATGGGTGCTGTGACCAGCCTCTGCTTCAACTCCTCAAACGCTACCCTACAATCATCAGAAAATACAAACGGGTGATCTTTCTCTAATAACTTACAGAGAGGTTTGGTGATTTTGGAGAAGTCTTTTATGAACCGCCGGTAGAAACCGACATGTCCAAGAAAACTTCTGATTGCTTTGACGAAATTGGTGGAGGCAGCTTTGCTATTACATCAACCTTTGCTCGATCTACTTCTATTCCCTTGCTTGACACCCGGTGCCCCAAGACTATGCCTTCTTGTACCATGAAATGGCACTTCTCCCAGTTCAACACCAGATTAGTCTCGATGCACCGTTTCAGCACACGCGTCAGATTCACCAGGCACTCCTCAAATGAACTTCCCACCACTGAAAAGTCATCCATGAACACCTCCATTATATCATCAACCATGTCAGTGAATATGGCCATCATGCACCGTTGGAATGTGGCGGGTGCATTGCATAGGCCAAAGGGCATCCTCCTAAAGGCATAAATGCCATAAGGGCATGTGAAAGAGGTCTTCTCTCGGTCCTCAGGTGCAATGGAAATCTGATTGTACCCTGAGTACCCATCCAGAAAACAAAAGTGTGACCTCCCTGCCAATCTATCCAGCATCTGATCGATGAAGGGAAGTGGGAAGCGGTCTTTCCGGGTGGCTAGATTCAACTTTCGATAATCCATGCAAATTCTCCAGCCTGTGACGGTTCTCGTTAAGATTAGTTCATTGTTGTCATTCTTCACAACCGTCATGCCACCCTTCTTAGGCACACATTGAACTGGGCTAACCCAGCTGCTGTCAGAGATTGAGAAAATAATTCCCGCATCTAACCACTTTATCACCTCTTTCTTCACCACTTCCTTCATATTTGGGTTCAGCCCCCTCTGATGTTCCCTGGAAGGTTTGTGCCCCTCTGCCAGTAGAATCTTATGCATGCAGTAAGCGGGGCTGATCCCCTTGATGTCTGCCATGGTCCACCCAATGGCAGTTTTGCACTCCTTCAATACCTGTAGAAGCTGTTGGACCTGCACATCTAACAAACCAGATGAGATAATAACAGGTAGAGTGGAGTCAGGTCCCAGAAATTCATACCTGAGGTGGGCTGGCAATGGCTTTAGTTCCAGCTTCGGTGGTTCTTCAATGGATGGCTTAGCTGGAGGAGTCTCCCTCTTTTCTAAGTGTAGGGGCTCAAACTCTAGATTTCTTTCCCAAGACCCTCTACCTTCCAGTGCCAACACCCATTCCGCCAAGTTCTCACTATTCACTTCCTCCAAATTCGTCAAACATGCAGCGAGGGGATCCTCAACTGTCAACACTTCATCATCAGACTGTACGATTACATCCACATCATCAATAAGAGAGCAATTGGCAAACTCACTTGGTCGCCTCATAGATTTCTGCACATTGAATATAATCTCTTCGTCATTGAGCCTCATCTTAAGTTCCCCGGTCTCACAATCAATAAGAGCTCTCCCTGTGGCCAAGAATGGTCTTCCTAAGATGATAGGAATTTCTTCATCCACTTTGCAATCCAATATCACAAAATTTGCAGGGAACACGAATTTCCCCACCTGAATAAGTACATCATCAAGGATCCCAAATGGACGCTTCACAGTCCTGTCAGCCAGCTGCAACAACATAGAGGTGGGTCTAGCTCTCCCAATGCCGAACCTTTTGTAAATGACCAGGGGCATAAGATTAATGTTGTCCCCTAAATCACAGAGTGCTTTCGCAAAAGCAAAGTTTCCAATAGTGCATGGAATAGTAAAACTCCCTGGATCAGAGAGCTTTTCAGCAACAGGTCTAGTTACCACTGCACTACACGTCTGAGTAAGTGTCACCGTGGCCAAGTCTTGGAAGTCAAATTTCCGGGACATTAAATCTTTCATCATTTTTGCGTATCCATGCATCTCTTTTAAAGCTTCAATCAATGGAATATTAACCTGAATTTGCTTGAGTATCTCAAAGAACTTTTTGTACTGCTCCTCCTTTTGATGCTTGGCCAACCTCTGTGGAAATAGAGCAGGAGGTCTTTTCTTCCCAATCTCTTGGGACTTTTCTTTCTCAGCTACTATCTCTACTACCGGCTCTTCAACTGCTTCAACAACTTTCTCGGTCTCCTGCTGAGTATTCTTTTCTTCCTGAGCAAGATGGATTGTCACATCTGTCAGCCTTGTGGAATCATCTAGCTCAATGGGTACCTGAATGAGTGTCTCAACCTGTATATTGTCACGAGCTCTCTCCTACTCTACATCAAGATCCCTGCCATTACGGAGACTCACCGCCATCAGCTGCTTCGGGCCCTGATATTTAGGATTGATTTGGGTATCTACAGGTAATGTCCCCTGAGGACGATTGTTCAGAGACATTGAAATTTGGCCCAATTGCACTTCAATATTTTTGATTGCTGCGTCATATGCATCTACTCTTTCATTTATTTTTGCATTGGACCCAATCACCTGCTGCATCATTGCTTCAAGTTTTGTGAACCCATCTTCTTGCCTTCCACCATGCTGTTGCTGAGGTGGGAGATACCCTTGATGTTGATTGTTGTACCCATGTGACCTTGGATAAGGTGCCATATTGTTGGGGGGTCTCATACCTCCCATGTTTCCAGTGTTGTACTGTGGCTGAGGTGGTCTGTATGGCTGCTGAGTTTGCAGACCCCAGTTCTGATTGCCCTGTCTCTGGCCTCCATAGTTTGACACATAGTTCATGTCCTCAGGGTGCTGATGATGATGTTCATGTTCAGCATTCCACAGATTACCAATTGGCTGACTAAGATGTGCACAAGCCCCCATTGGTGGTATCTACAATGTGCACTTGCTGTTTCTGCCCCGATTCCTCCACCTTTTTGGTGAGTATGCTCATCTGTGTCAAAAGGGTCGCCACATTTTCAGCCATGGAATTTGATGGGTCAAAAGGCACTGAGTGTACTACTGGAGTGATAGGTGCATTCCTAGTCGTCCACCCCGAATTTTGAGCTATTTTGTCAAGCAGGCTCTGACCTTCTCTCCAAGTTTTGCTAAAAAATGCCCCACCAGCTGAGGCATCTACAATGTTCTTCATGCTATCTGATAGTCCCATGTAAAACCGTTGTCCCAACATCTGATCTGGAATACCATGGTGTGGACATATAACCAACATTCCTTTAAACCGGCTCCATGTCTCATGCAGTGTCTCCATTGGTTTCTGTTTAAAGCTCACGATCTCATCAATTTGTTGAGCTGTTTTGTTGGGCGGGTGGAACTTGATGTGAAATTGCTTGACTAATTCATCCCAAGTTTCTATCGAGTTTATGGGGAGTGAGTTTAGCCAGACCTGAGCAGCTCCTGTCACCGAGAATGGAAATAATAACAGTCTGATTGCTTCCGAAGTTACGTTGGGTTGCCTTTGAGTTTTGCAAATCGACAGGAAGTTCTTCAAGTGCTGCTGAGGATCTTCGGCTAGTGTCCCAGAAAATAATCCCTTGTTTTGCAGCAAGTGCAGCATGTTGTTCGTGATCTGGAACGATTCAGCTTGTATCGCGGGCACAATAATGGCAGTGGCTAGATTGTCAGCTGTGGGTTGTGCCCAGTCATATAGTGCAGCCTCAGGCACAGGAGGTGCCCTATCTCTGACGTTTCCGTTGACGTTGTCTACGTCACCCATGTCAATTTCGAGGTTGTGTGTTTGATGAGGTTGTTGAAGTATTTTGTTGGCACGATTCAATATCCGGAATATTTTCTCGGGGTCTGAGAGTCCTTCAAGTACTTCTCCAGTCCTCGTAGAGTTTCTAGGCATACACCTGTGCAACCACGTCAACAACCGTCAAAATTTCCAATCAAATCTTGGTGTAGAGAAGACTGACTATACTAAGAATTTTTTGTATTTCTATCAATGGTAATTGATAATTCCGTTAAGTCCCCGGCAACGACGCCAAAATTTGATCACGCCCAACTATGCCTTATAAAAAGGACAATGCGGACGTTGCAAATATAACCTGAGTATTCTGCCCAGGGTCGAATCCACAGAGAATTAACCTATCAATCACAATCTTTAGAACTACTAAACTCTTGAGAACCAACTTCCCCAAACGTTTGAATCACCGTTGATGGTTTCTTTACTAACTAAGATTGCAAGTGAATAACAAGCTGTAAACTAAAATGCTAAGGTTGTAAACAATAATGAGAAAATGCTAAGGTAATGACTTCCCCTAATGATGGAATCCCTTCTGTTTATGCTTCATACAAATTTACCAACACACCTCTATCAATCATGAACGCTCATCTTACCGCAAATCTCTCCCGAGTAATCACAGTAATATACTCAATGCACTCTCCCGAGATACACTAGCTAGCTTTAATTAACACAGTTCACTTCAGATTGCACTCAAGGCTTCGTTATCCCTAATCCCGCCTTTAAACCCGCAGTTATAGATCCCTCTTATACTTTGGGAGTAGTATTGTTCAACAATAACCTAAATATGCACTCTCTCCCGAGTTATGCACAACTAATTGAGGATCCTGCCAATTAACTACAACAAGAACATAGTTGAACAAATAAAGATTGAAACTAGCAATTTGTATTCACATAAACAAGAAGTTCATCCCCCAATAGGTTCCATCAAAACCTTAGACAAAGGATTTAGCTACTCATAACTATGGGTAAACAAACTAAAACAATATTCATCATAAAACTTGCAAGAAAAATAAAGAAAAGAAGAAACCAAGATGTTTTGGGTGATCTCTCACACTTGTTCTTCTTGCCAAAAATACTCTCCAAAACAATACATGCCTCTCTTGGGCGAAGTCTAGTGTTTAAAATAGGGTTTTGGGCTAAAAATTCCGTGTTTTGCACTTTAGTCCCTGAACTTTCTCGCGCCTGCTCCTCTGAATCTCCTTCTGTCCGCGAGCAGTTTTCACCGCGGTTCTGTCGCGGTCGCAGTGGAACCGCAGCAGAATCATTTCTCTGATTCTTCAGCCTGTTTTTGCGTGGTTCACTTGGGATATTTCACGGATGGCCTCTCTTTCTTCAATTTTTGACTCCAAAAGTACTCTCTAGCCTTCCTTAGTCATATATAACCTGCAAGTCATGAAAAGCACTAATAAGAGCATTTTGTTATCACTTTTATTATCAAAACTATGCAAGAAGGCGGTTATTTAGGGCCTGAATATAGTGAAATTCACCTATTATCATTTTTTCAAATTTCCAACATCTAGGGTGTGTTTGGTATGAAGGAAAATATTTTCCGGAAAATATTTTTTAATTTTCCCATGTTTGGTTGGCTTAAATGTTTTGGAAAATATTTTTCTTATAAACTCATTTTCCTCCAATTGGAGGAAAATATTTTCCTTATCAAGAGAAGGGAAAATATTTTCCAAAACTCCTTCTCAACCTTCCCCACTCTCACCAACCCACCCCACCCCCTCTCTCCAAAAAAGGCTTCTTCTTTTTTTCAATTTTTTTTTCTGTTACCACTCACCCTACTACCCCTCCACCCCACCCCACCCCCACCCCCTTATTTTTTTTACAATTTCAAATTTCTATATTTTCGTTTTTCTGCACCAACATTTTCTTGGAAAATATTTTCCGTTATACCAAACACACTCCTAGTGATCTTAGTTTTTACTGCCAAATAGCAAACCAAAAATATTTTCATATGCTTCAAATTGTTCAAATCTATTTTGAAGTGAAAAAATAATCTTGTCTATTATGTATAAAAATAATCAACTCTAAATTGAGAAATTCCGGAGCATTTCCCCTTTAGTGAGTTGTGATGTAAATCCGAATTAATCGGGTGAGTGAATTTCAAATACCATATAATTAAACCAAAAAAAGGACTAAGTAGAATGATCAATAAGTATACAAGTAAAGATTCATTTGACACATGAATCTAAATATTATAAGATCTATCAATCTCAATCACTCCTATAATGACCTGGACAAAAAATCAATGTTAGCATTTAATTTGATAGAATTAAAAGGGGCAAAATTAATGATCATGTGAAGAAAATAAAAGAGAAAATTAATATGTTGATAGCATATTCACCAATTTTAAAATCCTACAACTACCTTCTTCCCCTCTCCCTTGCCTCATCTACTATCATAATTAATTAGTAGACTAGAATATCTTTTTTTTTTTTTTATTTTTTTTTTACACAAATTTTTGGACCAAACTAGTCATTTTCTTTGATCCTTTAAATAAATTCGGTAATCACACTACTCTATAGCTCCACTCCTGATCCTTTTTCTGCAAAATTCAGAATTCACAACTCCTGCATTTTCTTGTTTCCTTCTAAATATACCTGAAAATCCTATAAAGGAACTTTCTGTTCTTCCAATTTTATTGCCGTCCAAATTGTTTCAGTTTCACTATATATTCTCACTTTCTTCAACTTCTCCATATATGAAAGTTATCTCTAAATTTATTACTTGAAGATATTAACTGAGAATGGAGTTTGGTTTGATCAATGCTGCTCTTCTTGCATTTTTCTTCTTTCTTCGCTTCTGTTTTTCTGAAAAAGGTAACAAAATCTTACCCCTTTTTGCCTTTTTTTCTTCTAGTTGATTGTGAATTTGCTACAAAGAATACTGTCTTTTTTGTTATAGATTGAGACTTATAGCTTTACTTATTCCATACTGGGAATTAATTGCGGGAAATCGTCTGATGACACTTCTTACTACTATGTGTTTTTTAATAATATTTGATGATGATCAAGATAATTTCCGTGAAACTCTTTCATTTAATAGAAGTGAATTGTGATTCTCACGAAGCAAATAACATTTCCTATTGATTTTCATTATTCTGTACATAATTTAACCAATTTTAGCAGTTTGTCATATTTTTGAAGTTATTAATCCCAATTTTAATGAAAATTACTTTTGGATTCAAATTATACACACTAGTAATTAATACGTATAAATTTTTTATACTATCAGCGTAATGTGTTAACAGGTTAGTTAGCAACTGGAGTAACACTATTTATCATAGAATTTTACCAACAATTATCTTATAAGTGACTTCATTATTCAAATATTTTCTTCACTTTTAAAACAATAGAAATTAAACTCATTATTCATTAATTTACAGAATAAAAAATATTTTACTTGTCAATGTGTAGAAGTTAAAAGAAGTCTTTGTATGATTTGCAGCTCCAAACTACTCATTCATGCACCAAGCAACTACAGCTCCGGACACTTCATACTACGACTACATAATCATCGGCGGCGGCACCGCCGGCTGCCCATTAGCCGCCACACTTTCTCAGAACTACAGCGTTCTTTTACTCGAACGCGGCGGTTCACCTTATGGAAATCCAAATATCACGAATTTATCGGAATTCGGATCAGCACTTTCTGATCTCTCGCCAACTTCGCCTTCTCAGCGTTTCATTTCCGAGGACGGTGTAATTAACGCGCGTGCACGCGTTCTGGGCGGAGCAAGCTGCTTAAATGCCGGGTTTTATTCACGCGCCGGCACAAAGTACGTGAACCGCGTGGGGTGGGATGGTAAGCTGGTGAATGAATCGTATATTTGGGTGGAAAACAAAGTGGCGTTTCAGCCGCCGGTTAAGCAGTGGCAATCCGCCGTGCGCGACGGTCTTGTGGAATCTGGGGTGGTGCCATACAATGGTTTTACATATGATCATATAAATGGGACTAAGGTTGGTGGTACTATCTTCGACGCCAACGGCAGCCGCCACACGGCTGCCGATCTTCTTGAGTATGCTAACCCTAGTGGCATCATTGTCCTTTTGCATGCTTCTGTCCAAAAAATCTTGTTCAATACCAAAGGTACGTATATTTTTCTTGCATAATTTATTTTATATAACAATGTTTGACGGAAAAATAATTTAAGAAAGAAAGAGAATTTTGGAACATGTATATCAAAAGTATCCTTAGATAAGTATATAGTTTGAAATACGTCATGACATTTCTATCGTTATAAAGATATCATTTAGAGTAAAATAAATTTTTTAATAAACCTTCCAAATACAGAAAGATGCTATTTTTTTGGGTACATGCCACAAGGAAAGAGTCTTAAATAAATTTTAAAATAAATAAGTAAAAGAAATCCAAGCTATGCAGATTAGGAAGCAAATTGATTGTGATAAAAAAATAGATCGGGGGATTTTAAGTCAGTAGTTGTAGAATAATAATAACACATATTACTATAGTTCTAATGAAGAAAGTGTCAATATACTGTGAACTACAATTAATATTGATGGTGAGATTAAGGAATTTCATATTTTAAACTTTGGGTTAAAAAAGTAGTACTTAATAAAATAATGAGAAAACTGGATAGTATAGCCGTTGCCAAAAATAATAGATATACATATTTCATACATAATCAGTGCGTATATTTTGTATATTTGAGTAGCAGATACAATTATTTTTGACCGATAATCCAAATGTGTAACTTGAAGGAGTGGCAAGGCGAGTAGCTCGTGGTGTAGTATTTAGAGATGCATTAGGGAAGAAACACAAGGCATACTTGAAAAGAGGAGAAATGAATGAAGTAATTGTTTCATCTGGGGCACTTGGGAGCCCACAAATGTTAATGTTAAGTGGGGTAGGCCCATCAGCCCAATTAAAGGCCCATAACATCACGGTTGTATTGGATCAGCCCAATGTTGGTCAAGGCATGTCGGACAACCCAATGAATGCCATTTTTGTGCCATCACCTGTCCCTGTTGAAGTTTCTCTCATTCAAGTTGTTGGCATTACTCACTTTGGTAGCTATATTGAAGCTGCCTCCGGCGAGAACTTCGCCGGCCGTGAAACTCTAAGCGATTACGGAATGTTCTCTCCAAAGGTACTTTTTCAACTTTTGCACGATAAATATATTAAGAATAATTAACCCAAACAGCCGTCCACCCAATCACTTAACCTAAAGAAGTATAATATATGCTTAATTTATGTATTATATTGTGTATACTCCATGTATAATCTATGCATATAGTACATTTATTGGGCCTAGATATGCCCATTAGAGTCCTTCTATTTATTGGGCTTTTGACATATTTGCTCGGTCGATAAAAACTAATTACCGTCACTATCTAAATATACAAAAAAATAGACGGATTATGTATAAAATAAGTATGTTATATGTATATTATTTATTATATAAAATAAATGTTTTCTGGCTATTCTTTTGGGGGATTGTTATACAAATAGTCGGTCAAATTCAAGGTTTACTTTTTCTAGTTGGTATATATAGATTATATATATTTATACATATAATAATACATGAATTAATTCCAGTTAAAGTCCCAATTTTATTCTATTTTTAGTTTTGTTTAATTCAGCACAAAGTTGAAAAGAACCATTTTTTTTCATTTTTCAGATTGGGCAGCTATCAACAGTGCCACCAAAACAAAGAACACCAGAAGCCTTGGAAAAAGCCATAAATGCCATGAGTGAACTAGATGATTCAGCTTTTAGAGGAGGATTCATAATAGAAAAGATAATGGGCCCAATATCCACAGGACACTTGGAGCTCCGAACCCGGAACCCGAATGACAATCCATCAGTCACCTTCAACTACTTCAAACAGCCAGAGGACTTACAAAGATGTGTAAATGGGCTCAAAGTGATAGAAAACATAATTGAATCAAAATCATTCTCAAAATTCAGATATGATACAATTTCAATACCAGCATTACTCAATTTGACAGCAAGTGCTCCAGTGAATTTATTGCCAAGACATGACAATGTTTCAGTGTCCTTAGAACAATTTTGTAAGGACACAGTTATGACAATTTGGCATTATCATGGAGGGTGTCAAGTTGGTAGGGTGGTTGATCAAGATTATAAGGTTATTGGGATTGGAAAATTAAGGGTAATTGATGGTTCAACTTTTAGTTACTCTCCTGGAACTAATCCTCAAGCCACTGTCATGATGCTAGGAAGGTTAGTACTAATTTATATAAAATACCATGAAGGAGATCGGAGCAAGTTGTCTCCATGTGACCTATTGTCACGGGTTCAAATGGTGGAATTAGCTTGCGTCAGGGTAGGCTGCCTACATCACACCCCTTGGAGCAACAGTAAAGTTGTATCCGTGTGATCTATAGGTCACGAGATCAAGCTGTGGAATAAGCCACTGATGCTTGCATCAGCGTAGGCTGCCTACATCACACCCTTTGGAGCAACGGTAAAATTGTCTCTGTATGACCTATAGGTCGCAGGTTCAAGCCGTGGAATCAGCCATTGATACTTGCTTCAGGGTAGGTTGCCTACATCACACCCATTGGAGCAACAGTAAAGTTGTCTCCATGTGGCCTATAAATCACGTGTTCAAGCCGTAGAATCAGCCACCAATGCTTGCGTTAGGATAGACTGTCTAAATCACACCCCTTGGAATGTCGCTCTTGCCGAATCCTGTGTAAATGCGGAATGCTTTGTACCCGAGCTAGCCTTTTTTTTACTAGTACTATAGTATATATAAATGTCTTAGTTCTTGAAAAATGTGATGATTACTAAAAGGAATTTTTTTTTGTGTGTGTGTGAAATGTGCAGGTATATGGGAGTAAGAATACTGAATGAGAGACTTGCAAAAGAGAAGAGTCATTAATTGATGATGTAATTCGTTTTTTTTCTTGTTTTGTTACCTTTTGTTTGAATAGGTGCATGGATTAAGAACATGTACGTATACCATTATATATGATGTTTATTGTCTTCATTCTCTGTAATAATTCCAAAGTTTTAATACTCCTATGTTTTAGAGGTTTGTCAAGACGTTTTGAGTTTATTCTGGAAAATAGAAGGGATTCTGGACTATAATATGTTGAAATTCTCTTTCACTTCTTTCTTTTGCTTTTAAATTGCACATACAGGCATCAAAATTTAATGACGGAATTATTTGATGAATGTTTCTTTCTTCTTTTTTAATTTATAATTAAACCTCCCTACCTGTATGGGCTTTTATTGTATTATTTGTTAATAATAGTATTTACGATATATTCTTCTTTCTATTTCCTCTTTTTTTTTTTTTTTCCAATTCAACCAGAAATTCTCGTATCCAAGACCCTCAAAAGATCAAGTACTTTAATATATATACTTAATTCTTGCTATTTGCTGGCCTAAATGGAAAATATTTAGGAGCAGAGAAAGGGGTGGGGTTGCGGTGTGGAAGAATATGACAAAGAATATACCTCAAAGGAGGAAAAGAGTGTTGCCACCTACTCATAACTAGTTGCGTAGAAGCAAAAGTAGGATTCTCTCTGTTAAAGGGTATGCTCGCTTCATTTATTCCGAAATATTTTGACTGTTACGGCAAAATGCTGTTATAGAAGATATACTATATTATAACATAGCAGGAAAATTATTTTCATAAAAAACGTAATTTTTATAGTAAATGGCTGTTATATATAGTCATGCTATTATTCATATATCTATTCTTGTCTCTCTCTCACACACACAACATCCAGAGAGAGAAAGGTCTTGTAAGAGAAGAGAGTCAAGATCATGCTAACTGGAATCTAAATTAACATGTGGAGATATATGAGGAGGAATAAGATCATTAATTGATCAGTCCTTTTTTCAGATAAAAGAAGCTTTTGCATGGAATGCTCAAAAGCAAGGCATCATATAAGAGGATATCCATTCATTCCTTTGGCATAATTCAATGGCATATCCTGGCGTTTTATAACCCTATAATCTTGAACCAGTTATAAATTCTGCTCTCCACAGTCCAATTTCCTTATATGGAGATTCAGAAATAAGCTTCAGATTTTGAAATGTATCATAAGTGGACCAGTTGTAGGGCAGCACTCCGTTTGGCAGATATTTAGTTATCAACACGTATTCACGTACATTTGTTATCTGCCAAAGGAGAGTTGCCCTATAATTGTTTCTGCTTAATTTTTTATATGAGAAACAAAAGAATCATGTGCCTCTTCTTTACGTACATTTGGGGATTCCTTAATTTTCTTTAGTTGGTAAGTGCTTACTTTGATTTAGTCTAAATATGGTCTAATTATCATTGTGTTATGCGATTAATGTTCTGGTAATTTAGTTTAGCTATATATCATACGATGAGAATCTGTGATGTCCATGACGGAGAGCGGGCTGATGAGGGCGGGTCAAGCAGGACTGACAGGCTTCTCGGCTAGAAAGTTTCTGAAGAAGAGATGCACATGTTACTTTAAGCAAATCTCACATCAGAATGTGAGAGAAAGTTAAAGAGCTTTATAAGATATGACACAAGTTCACATGGTACATTCACATTTGGAGTTCAAGGTAACGTACCCCGAAGGAAAAATCCGCGCAAGCCTAGGCCCAAAGCGGATAATATGTGCCATGGGCTTGAATGGTGACAAAATCTTTCATAATTTCAGAAGCTATGCAGTTCGGTTATTGAGCTTGAAAGTAATTTTGGCATGTTAGGTGCCTAGCTGGAAATCATTTTGCAAACTACAAATATTAATAATTCGCAGACAAGTTTGTGTGAATAACCTAAACCTAAAGTAGTCACACGTTTGTAATAAAATGAGTTGGTTCGTCCTGTGGACATTGATCATTTTTGAAAAGAAATAGACATCCCCATATACTTCACTATCGGTTGGTGGACGATATAGTCTAATCATACTAAATTAGGCCTCTAAATCTGCGAGCTTCATTTAATTTGTAAGAAGATAATTGACATTCCTAGCAGGTGTTCAACAGTATCTTTTTGACAAATAAGGGTCAATTTTTATTATTTTTAAGGCACGCAAGAGGTGCATGTTATTTACGAAGCAAAAACTTATAATTGGATTGAAATGAATTAGGAAATGGCCAAAAAGACAAAGTTTTACCTTGTTACACAGTGTAGCAAGAAAATACACAAAATAAGTTTATGACGAAGGGGTGTCAATTAACAACCTCAGTGACTCTGCCACTAGCCACATTTGTGCAAAATTGTCTTGAAACAGACGAAAAATCTGGAGAGCCTAACGGTGCTTCAAGCCAGAAAAGAGAGAAGAAGAATGATGCAACTATCTAATAGAGATCACAGTGAGCGCCAGGACAATTATTTTTGGAAAAAAATCAGAATAACCAGATTTACAATTGTTAATTGAAAAAATTAGCCTTAGTTTCAAAATTACTAGAAATTTAGCCACTTTTTTATGTGAAAATAAAATTTGCACAAAAACATCCTTATAATCTGGAAATTTTCTGGCATAATATATTGGAGTTTAACTTTTTCACATATGAGATTTCAGCATAATGTGTTGGAATTCATAATGTGCTGAATTTCCAACATAATATGCTAGAAGTTTATATGCATGAATTTCATAATCCAGCATATTATGCTGAAACTTTCCGTGATTCATCTAGGATACTTTTGTCCAGAGTTTATCTCCGCATTAAATAGTGGGCTACCTTTCAATAACTTTACAAATACTAGCTATTTTTTGAATAACCACCCTTAAAAATGGCTATGCCATGCCATTTTGACAATTATTTTGTCTAGACTCTAAGAGTGAACTTGATACTAAAAGATTAGTAGGGTGGCCCAAGTCAGTTTGGCCACAACAAACAAGACGTATTCGGATCGAATTTATACCACTACAAACGCCAAACGTAGTGTATGTTGAGATGGCCGAGTTGGTCTAAGGCGCCAGATTAAGGTTCTGGTCCGAAAGGGCGTGGGTTCAAATCCCACTCTCAACATTCCACATTTTTTGAGTTTTTGATGGGGGAAAAAAAAATTTCCTTTCCCATTTTAACTTATGGAATAATTTTTATCAATCAATGTAGTAATTTATAAAAATTCTATCTAAATAACATACCAATCAATCGTATACATTTTCTCTTGCCACTATCCACTTCAATGTTCTTATTAATCAAATAGGACTAACTGCTTTTCTCTATACATTCTAGACTTGAAAGAGATTGAAAAGTTAGACATGACCCCATATATCTGTTATTATCCACACTTTATTTTTAGCTATTAGGCCGTGTACAATAAGCTAGTTGACTTAGTCAACTCAAATTTAATTTTGTAGTATTAAACTAGCAATTTGCTACGCAATTTCCCTTTTCACAAGATATCATTATTATCTTACTTTTATATTTTTGAAAATTTAATTTGGGGAGGTCAACTCAAATTTAATTTTGTAGTATTAAATTAGCAATTTGCTACGCAATTCCCCTTTTCACAAGATGCCATTATTATCTTACTTTTATATTATTAAAAATTTAATTTGGGGAATATGCGCCCAATGGATGTGATGTAAGCAGTCTACCCTAATGCTTACCTTGATGCTTGCATTAGGGTAGACGGTGGCGGAACCACATTGAAACAAGGGGTGTTAAGCGACACCCCTTCGCAGGAAAATTACAATATTTTGCTAGATAAATTTTTTTATTATGTACATTTACTATATGTTGACTCCCCTTGACTTTTTGATGTATCTAATTATTTATATTTTGACATCCCTTGATGAAAATTATGGATCATCCATTGAGGGTAGACTGCCTACATCACACCCATTTAGAGTGCAGTCAGCCCTTTTCCGAACCCTACATGAATGGGAGATACTTCGTGCATCGAGGCATGTAATTTTTACTGGTCAGATATACAACTCAGACTTAGCTATGTATTTGTACAAACTTTTTTCCTATATTGATTGGAGAAGTTTTATTTTGTGTCTCATACAACTTACACTAGTTGTATGAGGCTCCTTTTTGTCTTACAAATTTGTGGATCCCAATCGGCCAATCTTACACTTTTGGATCCACAAAAATCTGGGTCCACAAAACCGTGAGACAAAAAAGTTACTTCATACAACTAGTGTCAGTTGTATGAGACACAAAATAAAATTTTCCATAATTTTCTTAGTATCAACCGCCCAAACGGCTAAAGTGAATATACAGCTAATCTAATTTTTTTTATTTTTAATATTATTCTTCGGGTACATATCTTACCGATCTTAATTAACTTGAATTGAGACCTAGTTGATTGACTTTTGGTATCACAGACCTAGTTTATTTTTAAGTCTTGAAGATTTTAAGTTATGGCTGGTTTCAGCTAACTTGTGAAGAAACTTCTATTGAACTAAATGCCAACAAAAAAAGCAGTTTGGTACACAAAGCATCTCGTGTTCACGCAGAATTTGGGAAAAGGCCGCACTCTAAGGGATGTAATATAGACATTCTATCCTAATCCAAGCATTATTAACTGCTTCTACGACTCGAACCTGAACTAAATGCCAGCAAAAGAAAAGATAATTTTTCCAGGGTATGTTACAACTGATATTATTAGTGGGACATGTACCATAGTGAGTGAAAGCAACAAGACTACACAGAATTTTGGAAACTTTGAATTAAATTGTGAAAACTGACCACGTAAACCAAGTCCAAGAATTCATTGAGAAAAAATCATTCTTGTTAAGTTTCTATGGAAAATGATAGATAGTGCCGGCCACTACAAAAAGCATAATTAATCCATCCTTCTCTGCTTGTTTTTTTGCTCTTTATGTCACGTTTCCAGCTAAGTTTTCCAAAGCCACTTCCACATATTTTTGGATTCTAATATAATCCTAAGATTGTTTTGATGGAAAATTTTAGGCATATAATCTGTCAAGATTAGTATTAATCGGCAGGATTAATGACTTGTTCTAGTGTTTAATCAGAAAAATTAAATGATTTATGTAGTGGCTATTCACATAAAAGACCAGGTCTAAATTTCGATACAACAACAACAATAACATATAGAGTATATTCTCACAAAATGGGATTTGGGAAGGTACAAATGCGAATTCAGGATTTAAATTTATGGGTTCAACCTTTAATATTTTTAGTATTGAACTTATTATATTTTTGTAAAAAAAATGAGTTCATATCTACTCTTTGTTGTAACTATAGTGAACTCTTATACATGAATTTCCGTGTCGAAAGTACTGGATTCATATGAATCCGATGATATTATAGTGGATCCGTCCCTGAGAGGTAGTATGTACGCGGTCCTTACCCCTACCTTGTGAAGGTAGAAGGTTGTTTGTGAAAGACCCTCGGCTCAATAAAGCAGAATCACAACAATTATAATAATGAACTATGAAAAACGAAATAGTAACAACAACCAGAAAATACAGGTGTAAATGTCAATATAGTACTAAATGTCCTATGAGAAAATACATTTGAGAGGGCATTATAAGTTGAGATTGAAATAGTCAATCATGTTTGTAAAGTGCTAACTATTGCTCTCTAGACTAGGCTAAATAACTCAATTTAGTTTACACTTTCACTTGCTGCAGCAATCAAAAAACCAGCAAAAAAACCAAAAGATACTAAATCAAGAATGCAATCACCTTGTCTTAGATTGACAAGAGAAGGTTGTTTCAATTGTTGCTGCCAAAATTCCCATGGAAACCAAAACCACAACTCTAAAATCAGCACAATCATCACTTGTCATCGCGAATTTATCGATACAATGGCTTCTTCTATCCAACCAAATTCTCAATTCACTAACCATGAGTGTTTGCCTTCATGTTTAGAATTGTTTACAAGCTTAAAAGAAGCATATCCACACTACAACCAGACTAATCTAGCTGATGAAATCCGATCACAAGAATACTATCATCTTTCTATATCAAAACATGTTTGTCTTGATTATATTGGCAGTGGTCTTTTTTCTTACTACCAACAACAAGGGTGTCATTCAATAGATGATTCAATCGCGTCTTCGTCATCAGCTCCTCCTCCTCCAACTCAACAATCTGATTCTGTCAATGAGCCTTTCTTTAACATATCATACAAGTCAGTAAGTTTAAGTACTCAGTTGCTATATGGAGGCCAAGAATCAGAGTTAGAGTCTAAAATGAGGGAAAGGATCATGAAATACATGAATATTTCTAAGTATGATTATTCTATGGTTTTCACAGCTAACCAATCTTCTGCTTTTAAACTATTGGCTGACTCTTATCCTTTTGAGTCCAATCACAACCTTGTTACTACTTATGATTATGAAAATGAAGCCGTTGAAGGAATGATAGATAGCGCGAAAAGGAAAGGTGCTCGAGTAGTATCAGCAGAATTCTCATGGCTTAATTTGAGAGTAAATTCAAGAAAATTGAGAAAGATGTTAGTTATCAAGAAAAATGCTAAAAAGAAAAGGGGTTTGTTTGTTTTTCCTCTTCAGTCTAAAGTAACAGGCATAAGATATTCTTATCAATGGATGAATATTGCACAAGAAAATGGTTGGCATGTCTTGTTTGATGCATCTGCATTAGGTCCTAAGGAAATGGAAACTTTAGGCCTCTCAATATTTCAGCCTGATTTTCTCATTTGCTCTTTCTACAAAGTATTTGGTGAAAATCCATCTGGTTTTTGTTGTCTGTTTGTGAAAAATTCAAGCATATCAGTGCTCAACAAATCCTCCACTAGCTTTGGAATTATTAGTCTTGTTCCAGCAACAAAACCATTTGATAAAAATTCTTCTTTTTCTTCATCACAATCAGTTCAAGAAGTGAGCCAAGAAAACTCTACTGAATTTCAAGAACTCAAACAAGTGTCTGAAGAACCAAAGCCAATACTCACATTGTTCGAAATATTAAACTGGGGTCTGAAATCCAACAATAACAAATACAAAAAGGTAGAATCAAAGACGAGTATGAGTTCTGATGAGCTAGAATGTAGAGGCTTGGATCATGCTGATAAATTAGGCCTGGTTTTAATCAGTAGTAGAGCAAGATACCTTGTAAACTGGCTGATAAACGCGTTAACGCGCCTTCAACATCCTCATGCTGGAGATATTCATCCTCCTTTAGTGAAAATCTATGGACCAAAGATAAGTTTCAACAGAGGACTAGCTGTGGCATTCAATGTGTTTGATTGGAAAGGTCAAAAGGTTGATCCAACACTAGTACAGAAGCTAGCGGATCGCAACAATATATCCATTTCTTGTGCATTTTTGCAGCATATATGGTTTTCAAAAATGTATGATGATGAAAAGAAGACAATCTTGGAAACAAGAAGTGGTGAAGTGAGAGATAATAAGAAGGGGAAATTGAATTGTGGTGTATCAGTTATAACTGTTTCAATTGCGATGATGACAAACTTTGAAGATTTGTATAGGCTGTGGAGTTTTATAGCTAGATTCTTGGATGCTGATTTTGTTGAGAAAGAAAGATGGAGATACAAGGCACTTAATCAAACAACTATTGAAGTGTAGTGGAAATCTTTTTTTGCAAGAACAACTCCATTAATTGCCGAGGGTTTATCAGAAATGGCCTCACTACTTTCATAAAGTAGGGGTAAGACTACGTATATACTATCCTCCCCTGATCCCACTTGTAGGATTACGCTGGGTTTGTTGTTATTGTTGTTGTAGTAAGAATGACTCCATTAATTCTTTCATTCTTTTTTCATTACATTTTGATTTGTGAAGATGGACTCAATAGTGTTAGAATTAGAAGCATTGTGAATCACTTGTGTTGCAAGAACACTATAAATGGTTTAAATTTGTCTGTAAATATGTTCCTATGACATGCCAAAAAGACAATTACACATTAAATTTGTCCCTATGACTTGCCAAAAGGATAATAACTCATGTAGATTTTTCACGTGGCACATAATTTTGGATCATCTATTCAATTTGTACCCACTTTTTAAAATAAGTTTAATTGATACCTAATTTTTGTATTACTTCTGATACATATACTTTTCTCTTCTTTACTGCTGTTTCTTCTTCTTCGTGCTTAGAGTTTCTTCTTCTTTTTAATTGCAAAATGGATTTGTTAAATTTATTGTTGGTTTGACAATTAAATGATTGAAATTTATTCTTTATGATATTTGAAAGTTATGTTTTAAATTTGAGCTCATTTGGAATAGATTTGAGCATTAAATCGTAAATTGAATTGTTGAAATTCGAGGAAGAAGTTTATGTTTCAAAACTTAGGATTTGAAATCTGAAGTCACATTCAATAGATTGAACTACTTAAGATTCAAATTTCTGAAATTGCATTTGAAAGATAGAAGAACTTCAAATTTGACTTCTGAAGTTGCATTGTTGAGATTGAACTACTTAAGTTCGAATTTCTAAAGTTGCATTTGAAAGATAGAAGAACTTCACATTTGATTTATGAAGTTGCATCAAAATTTTATGCAATACGAGTATAACTTTAATGGTGGACTCAAAAATATATGAAAATGCCCCGAGTTTCATCAATATCATCTATTTATGGTGTATCTTATCAAGTGGAAAATTACAGCTTGGGCAGCCCAATAGTTGATCCATGTGCAACAGAATATGTTCAGGAAAAATGACACTGTATAATCGCTGTAAAAATAATAACAAAAAAAAAATATAAAATTTGTATATTTTTTGTATATATATACATTCTGTATCTTATATACAAAAATTATACAAAATTTATACACTTTTTCGGCTACTAAATATAAATAGTTTCTAGCTCAGGCTAAAAGTGATAATACCCCATATGTTAAACTACCAGTTGGGTCATACTATGAGCTAAACTCATTGGTTTCGTGCCTATAACCAATTTTGGAAGAATTAATCTAAATCGTTTAAATTAAAAATAGTTAAGGGATGTGTATAATGTGTATATAACAATGTATGACCAATATATAATCATGTGTACCGGCTAGTAAACAGTAAATTTGACGAATATTTATGTAAAAATCCTTAAAATTTCTCAGTTGGAGGTTGGACATTTGGACTTTCCACACAAACCAGTAAAGGTCCAATAGATGTCACTATTTTAGTGTTTTAGAATGCACATTTCATTTGTAGGGTGAACTAGTTATATGGCTTTGTACAAAGACTAATAGAAGTTCATGTCTAGCTGGATCAAAACATTTTTAGTGACCCTATGGATCCCACGAACTTATAAAGAGGAGACACATCAGCTCCAAATGAGTACCTATTAAAATTAACAAAAACAGAAAGGTAATGTTACAAATATCAAAAGTAGAATTTTTCCTTTGGTTATTGCATATTCTTTATTCTTTTTTCTAAACTGCTAGAGAAGAAAATAAAAATCAAATAACAAATCCGACCAAGTGATGGTCCATCCTATGTGAAAGAAAGACAACTTCCTTTGGGAAAGGTTATACCGTCCAAATCGAAGCTTGTCAAATAAATATTTGTGTGGCAAGAAAAAGTCAAAAAGAGAAGGAAAACAAGTTTGGTTTACTATTTTTTGATGTCACCCATGACCTCTTTGAGAGGTTCTTCACACCTCTTCACCTCTATAAATAAGGAAGTATTCCTTCATTTGTTGGACACACCAAAACAGAGAGAAAGAGAGTAATTTACAGAATAAGAAGCAAAATACTCTGTAAGAAAAAATATTACGAGTTTGAGCAGTATTTGTAGTGAGGTGAAATAATCAAAACAAGTTTATTTCTTTTAGGTGTGTAGTGGTATTGGAAGGTTTTACTCGGTACCACAAATTGGAAAATTCTTGTTATAGTGAAATCAGTTGTTTCTCTCGAGCCGTGGTTTTTCCCTTATTCAAAAGAATTTTCCATATAAAAATCTTGGTGTCCTTGTTTCTCTTATTATTACCGTTGGTTACTGTATTTTAGTAATCCGCATTTATTACAATTATATACCTTGAATATTATTTCTATAGGGGTAATTTTTCCAACAATTGGTATCAGAGCATAGGTTCTTCTCATTCACAAAAATATTATTTACGGTCGATTTTACTTTGTGACAAAAAAATGTCAAGAGTAAAATATGAAGTAACAAGATTCAATGGTAATGACGGTTTCTCCATATGACAAATAAGGATGAAAGACCTACTAATCCAACAAGAGTTAGATATTGCACTAGATGGAAAAGAGGCAAAGCCCGAAACTATGAAAGCCGAGGATTGGGCAGACATGGATAATAAGGCGGATAGTGCAATCAGAGTGCAGTTATATGATGAAGTACTCAGTAATGTCGGGGATAAAAATAGGGCATGTGGTATCTGAAAAAGACAAGAAGTCTACACATGTCCAAATCCTTAACAAACAAGTTGTTTTTGAGAAAGCAGCTTTATGCCATATACATGAGTGAAGGTACAAATTTCTTGTCCCATTTAAATATGTTCAATGGATTAATCACGCAGCTGGCAAACCTCGGAGAAACAATCACTGAAGTAGATAAAGCTATCATGCTTCTATACTCGTTGATATCTTCCTATGATAATTTGGCAACAACCATCCTGCATGGTAGAGATACCATCGATTTAAAGGAGATCATATCAGCCATCCTACTCAATGATAAGATGAGAAAGAAGCCCGAAAATCAAGGGCATGCTCTTATCATGGAAAAAAGAGGAAGAATTTTTTACCGTGATATATCCAAAGCTCTGAAAAGTCTAGGAACTGATCAAAGGGTAGGAATTGCTACAGTTGCGGTCAACCCGGTCACTTCAAAAGATAGTGCCCAAAGAAAGGTCGAGAAAAGTGCAGTGTCTCGAAGAATAATGACAACACAACTGATGCAGTGCACAACGATGATTCAATGGTTCTTTTCGTTCACGAGGAGGAAGAATGCATGCACTTAGCAAGCTAAAAGTCAAAATGGGTGGTTGACACAACAACAGCCTACCATGCCACACCGGTAAGAGAATTCTTCTATAGGTACAAAGCAGGAGACTTTGGGAAGGTCAAGATGGGAAATACCAGTCATTCAAAGATTGTGAGGGTTGGAGATATTTGTATCAAGACAAATGTTGGATGAACATTAGTATTAAAAGATGTGTGATACGTACTATATCTGCGAATGAATTTGATTTCAGGGATCGCTCTAGATCGAGATGGGTATGAGAATCACTTTGCCAATAGGAAGTGGAGATTCACCAAGGGATCATTGGTAACTGAAGGAGTTTATCCTTACACGTTGTACAAGACAACCGCTAAGATATGTGAAGGTGGATTACATGCAGCTGTAGATGATACGCCTGCAGATTTATAGCATTGGAGATTGGGCCATATGAGTGAGAATGTACTGCAGATCCTATCCAAGAAGTTACTCATCTCATTTGCAAAAGGTACAACTGTGAATTCTTGTGATTATTATTTATTTGGAAAACAACACATGGTATTGTTTCAAGCAACTCATGGAAGAAAATCAAACATACTTGATTTAGTATATTCTCATGTTTGTGGTCCAATAGATGTGGAATCAATGGGAGGTAACAAATATTTTCTCACATATATTGATGATGCTTCACAAAAATTGTGGGTTTATTTCTTGAGAACAAAAGATCGGGTATTTCAAGTTTTTCAGAAATTCTATGCTCTAGTGGAAAGGGAGATAGGTCAAAAATTAAAGTCAGGACAAACAATGGAGGAGAGAATACTTCAAAGGAGTTTGAAGACTACTTCTCAAGCCATAGAATCAGACATGAGAAGACATTTCCTGAAACCTCACAACACAACGGTGTAGCTGAAAGGATGAATCACACCATTGTCGAAAAAGTGAGAAGTATGCTCAAAATGGCAAAACTACCTAAGACATTGTGGGGTGAAGCAACTCGTACAACCTACAACAGAAGTCCATCAGTTCCATTGGAGTCTGACATTCCAGAGAAAGTCTGGACCAACAAAGAGGTGTCCTACTCCCATCTGAAAGTGTTTGGATGTAAAGCTTTTGCACATGTGCCGAAGGAGCAGAGAACGAAGCTGGATAACAAAGATATTCCATGTATCTTCATCGGTTATGGAAATAAATAGTTCGGCTACATATTGTAGGGCGCATAAAGGAAAAAGATCATCAGAAGCAGAGATATAATATTCGGAGAAGATGTGGTCGAGATTGATAGTGATCTATCAACAAAGACCAAAAATGATAATGGTACTATTACTAACTTTGTTACTACTTCAAATGTACCTGTACGTAATCCTTCCACAAGTGAAGAATGACACACGGAAGGCATAGATGAAGAGGTCGCTGAGTAGGGGGAGCACCTTAGTCCACAAGAGGAAGAAGAAAAGCAACAATAACAACAAGAAGGACAACAACCTTTGAGAAGATCTGAAAGAGAGAGGGTAGAGTCTACGAGGTATCCTTATTCAGAGTATATCCTCGTCACTAATGAGGGGGAGCCAGACAATTTCAAAGAGGTGCTATCTCATCCGGAACAAATCCAGTGAATGGAATCCATACAAGAAGAGAAGAATTCTCTATAGAAGAATGAAACGTACGAACTGGTTAAACTTTCAAAAGGCAAAAAACTGCTCAAGTGCAAGTGGGTCTTTAAACTTAAGAAAGATAGAAATGGCAAGCTGGTCAGATACAAAGCTCTATTGGTGGTAAAAGTTCGAACAAAATAAAGGTATTGATTTTGATAAAATATTTTCACCTGTTGTCACAATGACTTCTATTCGAACAATCTTGAGCTTGATAGTTAGCCTAGATCTCGAAGTGGAGCAGTTGGGCGTGAAAATTGCGTTTCTGCATGGACATTTGGAAAAAGAGATCTATATGGAGCATCTAGAAGGTTTTTAAGTAAAGGTGAAGAAACACATGGTGTGCAAGTTCAAAAAGAGTCATTATGGGCTGAAACAAGTGCCAAGGTAGTGGTACAAGAAGTTTGACTCATTCATGAGAAGTCAAACATACACAAAGACTTTTTCAGATCCATGTGTATACTATAAGAAATTCTCTAACAATAACTTTATCACCTTGTTGTTATATGTGGATGACATGCTGATTGTAGGACAAGACAAGAAGTTGATTGCCAAGTTGAAGGAAGATTTGTCCAAGTCATTTGACATGAAAGACTTGGGTCCAGCACGACAAATTCTATGAATGGAGATTGTGTGAGATAGGACAAATAGTAAGTTGTTGATGTCACAACAAAAGTATACTGAACTTATACTTAAACGCTTCAACATGATGAGTGCTAAACCAGTTAGCACACCTCTTGTTGGTCATATGAAGTTGAACAAGATAATGTGTCCTACAACAAAGAAAGATAAAGAAATTATGGCTAAAGTTCCAATTTCATTTGTCGTCGGGAGCTTACTGTATGCAGTGGTATGTACTAGACCTAATATTGCTCATGCTATCGGTGGTGTTAGTAGGTTTCTTGAAAATCCCGAGAAAGAACATTGAGAAGCTATGAAGGGGATACTCAGGCATTTAAAAGGAACCTTAGCTGAATGCTTGTGTTTTGGGAGATCAGATCCAGTCTTGTTGGGCTTATACAGATGCTGACACGGCTGGTGATATTGATAATAGAAAATCTACAACTGGATATCTATTTACTTTTTTAAGGGGAGCTATATCATGGCAGTCTAAATTGCAGAAGTGCGTTGCACTTTCAACAATTGAAGCAGAGTACATTGTTGGTAAAGAAGCTGGCAAGGAGATGGTATAGCTCATGTGGTTTCTTCAAGAGCTTGGATTGCATCAGAATAAGTATGTCGTCTATTATGACAGTCAAAGTGCAATAGATTTGAGCAAGAACTCCATGAAACATATCGATGTGAGATATCATTAGATTGCAAAGGTACGCTGCACTTTCAACAACTGAAGCAGAGTACATTGTTGGTAAAGAAGCTGGCAAGGAGATGGTATAGCTCATGTGGTTTCTTCAAGAGCTTGGATTGCATCAGAATGAGTATGTCGTCTATTGTGACAGTCAAAGTGCAATAGACTTGAGCAAGAACTCCATGAAACATATCGATGTGAGATATCATTAGATTCATGAGAAAGTGGATAATGAAACTTTCCAGGTCAAAAAGATTCACACGAGTGAAAATCCCGCGAATATGCTAACCAAGATGATACCAAGAGACAAGTTCGAGCTATGCAAAGGACTTGTCGGAATTAGCTCTATATGAAAAATTAGAGATACCTCCTTCAGGTGCATGAGACTGGAGGGGGAGATTTGATAGGTCCAACCCATGTGAAAGGAAGACAACTTCCTTTGGCAAAAGTTGCACCGTCCAAATCTAATCTTGTCAAATACTAAATATTTGTGTGGTTACAAGTGTCTAGCGTATATAAAATTTTAACTCGTACTCTGTCAATTAATAGTATAGAAAGATGTTAAACCCACAGAGATTGGTTTATCTATTCTACAGACATTTCTTGTTTTAATTATTATTTGAGAAAATCAGAAAGAGTTGAGTTGTAAATTAACTTAACTAAAAATGTATGAATAGGGCAATAGAAAATATTTTATTTTTTACAAATATAATAAAAAGGCGTTGGGATCTTGACTTCACTTAATATTTCTATTATATAGTACAATTATTATTCTTCAATTTCTATTTCTCAAAAATGGATAAATGCCTCTCACGATTACAAATATATATTATTACTCAAGTTGAATAATTAATTGCACTCCTCTCGGTTATACAAATTAATCTTTAAACTTGTAATATTAAAGAACCAAAAATATATGATTGGACTAAAATATGCTCTTGTTAGTAAGTCCCTTTCGGTTACCTTACTTATTATAACTAATTATTACACAATTCGCCTTTCTCGATTATAAATAAGTGTAAAATTAATTATAACATAAAAGTGATAGATGTTACTAAATAAATATTAACATCTATAAATACTACAATTAACAATATTATTTTATCTGTCTCTCTCGATTACAGAATTAATAAACAGTTAATATGTAGTACAAGATAGATAGATGTTAATAAAACGACCCGATCGATCGTTTTGCTTTCTAGAACCTTGTTCCCCTAAATAATACTTCTCGTACATGCTTTTAATATTTTATGATTTGAGGGGATGGTTAGTGCGGGATTTGGAAGGGTTCAAGTTGGAATCGGAACACTTGGTTCCTTAAGGTTGGCTTAAAAGGCTAAATTTGACTTCGGTTAATATTTTGAACAATCGACCTAAGAATTGGGATTTGATGGTTCCAATAGATTTATATGATGATTCTGGACTTAGGGGCGCATCTGGAAGTGGATTCGGAGCTCCGTAGGTTGTTTTGGGGTCATTTGTCAAAAGTTAGAAATTTGAAGTTTTTGGGAAGTTTGACCGATTGTGGACTTTTTGATATCGGGTTCGGATTCCAATTCCAAAGTTAGAGTAGGTCCGTAATATCATTTAAGACTTGCACGCAAAATTTGGTATCATTCCGACTTGATTTGATAGGAATCAGACGCATGGAAGTATTTTTAAAAGTTTTTAAGTTCATGAGTTAATCCATGTATTTTGGTATTTGATTCATGGTTTTGATGTTATTTCAGTATTCCGATCACACGAGCAAGTTTGTGTGACGACCCGGCCAGTCGTCTCATGAGTCACCGCTCCGTTTTCCCCATTTCTGCTTCTTTATGCTTCGTATCCGTGTTTTATGGTATCCGGTTGGTCGGATCGAATCCGGAGGGAATTTGGTAAGGTTTGAGACACTTAGTCTTTTTTAAGGAAGTTTGAGTTGGAAAAGTCAACCGGATATTGACTTATGTATTAGAGCACTTGGATGTGAGTTCCGATGGTTCGGTTAGCTTCGGGAGGTGATTTATGACTTAGGAGTGTGATCAGAATGGGTTTTGGAGGTTCGAAGTAGAATTAGACTTGAATTAGCAAAGTTGATATTTTGGAAATTTCTGGTTGGTAGGCGAGATTTGGATATGGGAGTCGGAACGGAATTCCGAGAGTTGCAGTAGCTTCGTTGTGTCATTTTGGATGTGCATATAAAATTTCAGGTCATTCGGACGTGGTTTGGTTGGGTTTTTGATCAAAAGCGTATTTCGGAAGATTTTAGAAACTTAGGCTTAAATTCGATGTGTTTTCGGTGATTTGATGTTGTTTGAGGTGTTTTGAGGATTGGAACAAGTTTGAATAAGGTTTTAGGATGTGTTGGTGCTTTTGGTTGAGGTCCCGGGGGCCTCGGGGTGAATTCGGATGGTAACAGGAAGATTTGAGACTTGAGAGATTGCAGAAATTTTGCTGCTTCTAGTGTTTTCGCACCTGCGGTTTGGGGGCCGCAGGTGCGGCGCCACATATGCGAGGGAGAAGCCGCAGAAGCGATTATGGAGGGGATTGTCAGGAAACCGCAAATGCGGTTGTGGGGGGCGCATCTGCGGAACCGCAAATGCGGAAGAAGGATCGCAGATGCGGCAGTGGGTGTCTTTAGTGATTTTCGCAGAAGCAGAGCGTTAACCGCAAAAGCGGTACCGCAGAATGTATATATTTCTTCCTTCGCGATTGTTGAAGGGTTTAACCATTTTTGACTTCGGCTTGAAAGCTTTTGGACGATTTGGAAGGGAGATTTCAAGGAAACTTCGTTAAAGTAAGGATTTTGGACCTAAAACACATTTCTATGGTAGTATTTCATGGATTAAGACTGAAATTAAAGGAATTAAAATGCTAAAAATGGAGGATTAGGGCTTGAGTTTAAGAGGCCTTAAGTTGAGGATTTGAGGGGTCATTTGAACTCCAATTTTGGTATTCTTGATATGCATAGACTCGTGGGGAGATGAGGAATCTATTGATGTAAAAATTTTTGATCTTCGAGAAGCAGGCCCGGGGCTCGGGTTTTGATAATTTTGGGATTTGTGCCCTTTGTTGATTGTTTTCGCTTGAGCTTTGTTCCCTTAGCATATGTTGACGTCCTCGTTCTGATTTTGAATAGATTCGATGCGCGTGGAGGCCGATTTGAGGGGCAAAGGCATCACGAACTAGAGATTTAGCCGGTTCGAGGTGAGTAATGATCGTAAATGATGTTCTGAGGGTTTGAAACCCCGGATTGCACATCGTAGTGCTATATTGAGGTGAGACACATGCTGGATGACGGGCGTGTGGTCGTGCATGTTTGGGGATTGTGACTTGGTCCGTCCCGATTGATGATTTTACCGTGTATTTGACTGTTTGAACCCTTCGGGGATTTTTATTACTATTTCCTCACTGTTTTGACTTATTACTTGAACTCAGTCATGTTATTTTCCATTGTTTTACTACTCAGTCATTTTTACTCAGTTTTGAGATTTAAATGATATTTTAAATGATGTTTTGGGTTGAGAAAAACTATTTTACTATTGCCCGAGGGGTTAAGGCCGAAGGCCTAGTTGTGAGGATACACTGATACTGATACGAGGCCGAGGGCCTAGTTGATGCCACGAGATGGCTTGTTATTGCGCTTGGGCCGTAAGAGGCTCCTCTAGGAGTCTGTACACCCCAAGTGAGCGCGGGTACCCATTGTGATGAGAGATTGAGCCCGAGAGGCTGGTACTATTCTGAGATGTTGCCCGAGGGGCGGATTTGTGGATACTGTACCTGAGGGGCGAACTTCTATTTGTTTACTTCATCTTACTTATCTGTCATTTACCTGTTTACTGGTTTTACTGATTTTAAGTGATTTTTTACTGCTTCATTATAGAATGCCTTGTGTTTTACGTGTTTTCTTACTTTCAGTCATTATTTACATTTGTTACTCACTTTACTTCCTGCACCCATGTGTGCAGATTCAGGCGTAGCTGGCACCGCTCCCGAGTGCTGATACCTCCAACTTCAGGCGGATTTTTGGAGATTACGAGGTAGCTGTTGATGTCCGCAGCCCTGTGTCTCTACTCCTTTATCGCTTCTATTTCCTTCAGAAAGTTGTATTAGTTATGAATTTAGCATAATTGTATTATGACTTATAGATGCTCATGACTAGTGACACTCCGAATAGGGTTGTGTATGGGTGTTCTTCCGCGTCTTTATGTTATCATTGCTATTTCGGATTTATTTTATCATGTTTAGACTATTTTTCTTAAGTGCTTAACTGTTAACAATTGAAAAATGGGAAGTGTCGGCTGGCCTTATCTTCACGAGAGGTGCCATCACGACCGGATCCGGGTTTGGGTCATGACAGTTTGTATAATGTTGTTAGACTTGTGTGGGTGTTTGGTGTGGTGCCCCGAGGGCTCAGGTGAGTTTCGGATGTTCAGAAGGTTGGGAAAAACTTCAATTTTCTGGTGTTTTATTGTTGGTGCTGCAGGTTTCGCAAATGCGAGAATTTGTTCGCATTTGCGAACCTCACATTTGCGATAAAGGCTTCGCAATTGCGATGGAGCCTGACCTGGGGCAGTGTTCGCATTTGCGACACTTTGGTCGCATTTGCGACTTCAACATAGTCCGTATTTACAACTCCTTGGTCGTATTTGCAACCTTGGCAATAGAGGCCCAAGTTCGTATTTGCGATGGTTTTGTCGCATTTGCGAACCAGGTGTCGCAAATGCGACATCTAAGGCATGTGCACAACTCTATTAAATGCGGGACTTAGCCATTTAACTCATTTTGTTTCAACTCTTGGGTGATTTTGGGAGCTCTTGGAAGGGGGTTTTCACCTAGCACCTTGAGGTAAATAATTTCTACACAACATGAGTTTAATACATAGACTATGGGTAGATTAACATGTAAAAATTGGTGAAAATCAAGAGTTTAGATGAAAACCTAGGTTTTTGATAAAAATGAGATTTAACCACGAAATTAGTTATGGAGTTTAGTAAAAATCATATATTTGAGTTCATGGGATTATGGGTAATAACTTTCTTCAAAAATTCCGAAATCCGGGCACGTGGGCCTGGGGTGAATTTTAGGAATTTTGCAAATATGCTTGGGAAACACTTTGATAGTTAGGATATGAGCTTTTGAGCATGTATTGACTATTTTATATGATATTTGACTAGTTTTGAGTCGTTTGGCACCAAATTGAGGGTTTGGGCACTATCTTGGACCGGAAAGTAGGCATTGAGGCTAGGTAAGTCTCTTTTCTAAACTTGTAAGGGGGAATTAACCCTATAGGTGAACTTAATTAATATGTTCTTCTATTTGTGGGAGCTATGTATGCACGAGCTGACGAGAGTCTGTATGTATTTACTATTCATGCTTATGTCCGGGTAGTTTTAGGCCTACACCATGCTTTGTGGACCCCGTTATTTGATTATTTTTGTTAATTGTCTTGAATAGAGCTGGGGTTTAGGATTTTTAGATTTCTTTAAAGTTTCAAGTTGAATTTCTTTATTTTGCAAAGAATTGAGGGATGTTATGATTAACTTGAGAAATTTATATTTAATCGCGTCGCAAGTATATTTCACGAGTGGTGTGGCTTTTCCACTACTCTCATGGGAGTGGGTCATTCGCCTTGGTAGGTTAATAGATTCATCTATGGTTCGTATCGTTCGACCCTCGGCAGTGCGCACCGTTATGTATATGTATATTAGGATCGAGTCGTATATCCTCGGTATAATTCGTGCATGATACAAATATTTGGAAGTCCTCTTTGTATTTGATATTTATTTATTGGCTTGAGAAATTACATGTTTAAATAAGGCAAATGATTCGGTTCTTACTAGCGGTGAAAGGATTGTTTATTTATTTCTTACTTTGAGTTCTATTGTCATTTATATCTATCATGTTTAATTAGATTTTTACATTATTATATTGTTGGCCCATAGCGTCGAAGTCGACCCCTCATTACTACATCTTTGAGGTTAGACTGGATACTTACTGGGTACATGTTATTTATGTAGTCACGCTACACTTCTGTACTTAAATGTGCAGGATCTGAAGCAGGTGCATCTAGATATCAGTCCGACGCACACACTTGATTTTCACTTCGAGACTACACGGTGAGCTACCTTCCGAGCCGTTCTGCAGTAGCTGGAGTCTTTCTTTTGTTATATTTTTCTATCTATTTCACTTCAGATAGTAGACTAGTATTCTTTTGTATATTCTAGTAGAATGCTCATACACTTGTGACACCGGGTCTTGGCACACACTAGTAGACTTGTGATTTGGTGTTTATTTCATGTTTATGATTGCACTCAGTTGCTATTGTGTTATTTATTTTAAATCCATTATTTCTCAAATCTTTTAATTTAAGGAAAGTTTAATTACTTGGAAAAATTTTGTTAAAAAGAGGAAATCACATGACTAGTTCACAGTTGGCTAGCCTAGCGGCAGCATTAGGTGCCATCACGGCCTTTTCCAAAGTTGGGTCATGACAAAATAACGTCTAACTGTACAGATAAAAATTAAACAAAAAGTTTTAGCTCAAGCATGTGAATTTGAGGAATAATATCTACTATTATATAAAAATATTAAGATCCGTCTTTCTCCCAACACGAGAAAAGTTACTCCATACTGAAATTAGTACTAACAATAGAAATATTCTTGTCCATTAAATAAGAAAATAGAAAGAAATATTCAAGAAGAATAATTCCCCCTATTTAATTAAAAGCAAGAACTAGAGTAATTCCTACACTGAAATTTATTTAGAAACAATAATTAAACCACTATTATGATTTAAAAGAAAGATAACTCGATAGTAGTAAAAGACATAAAATAGAGAAACTTATTTGGATTCAGACTTTAAGCTTTAAACTTTCTCTCTACTATGATGCCCTCTTCTGATCGGGCAACATCTTCTTATATAAGAAAACTTCATGATGACTTCTCGATTCTGTGCTAGATTTCCATGGCAAATCTAGATTTTGCATTTGCAGATATGAGAATTCGAATTCTCGATTTGGTGCTAGATTTCCATGGCAAATCTAGATTTTGAATTTGCAGAGATAAGAATTCTGTCATTCTAAGTTTAGATTTCATCGATTTCATCATGGAAAATCGAGACTTGGTGCGTTGTCACGACAGTAATAAATCATAGCTCGATCTTACACTTCTTTGTTGTAGTTTTCTTTAATATTTATTTTTCTTTTTTCATGTTGCAAACAACAATTCTTTTATAATTATTCCTGTAAAATAAAGTTAAGAATATGGAGGAAACATGATAATTTATATATTCTTATGAGAGAAATTATGTGGTTAACATCTGGTACAATGCACTTATCATGTGGCAAGGAAAAGTCAAAAAGGGAAGGAAGACAAGTTTGGTTTACTATTTTTTTTATGTCACCCATGACATCTGTGAGAGGTTCTTCACCTCTATAAATAAGAAAGTATTCCTTCATTTGTTGTACACACCAAAACAGAGAGAAAGATAGTGATTTACAAAGTAAGAAGCAAAAGACTCTGTAAGAAAAAATATAGAGAGCTTGAGCGGTATTTGTAGTGAGGTGAAAAAGTTAAAAGAGAATTATTTATTTTGAGTGTGTAGTGGTATTGGAAGACTTTAATCGGTACCACAAATTATAAAATTCTTGATATAGTGAAATCAATTGCTCTTCTTGGGCCGTGATTTTTCCCTTATTCAGAAGGGTTTTCCACGTAAAAATCTTAGTATCCTTGATTCTCTTATTATTATCTTTGGTTATTGTATTTTAGTAATCCGCATTTATTACAATTGTATACCGTGAATATTATTTTTGTGGGGGTAATTTTCCCAACACCTAGTCTACTGAAGGTTGAAATAGAGAAGCTCGCATGCCATGGTATCTCCTAAAAATGCACACATCAAGAGGGGAAAAAAGATAGCCTAGTGAAAACTAACAAAGAACTGAACCAACAATAATTTCGTACTTGATTTTAGCTAAAAGTTCAAAAGAATGTATCACAAAATGATTTCATATATAATTAGCAATTAGAAGCATATATTGCGCGTTAGTTGCTTCTTCTTTACTGTTTTCACTTTGCTGTCATTTTTTAGCATATTTTTGAAAGAATCTTTTTCTAGTGATCCTACTCTCTCGAGTTTGATTGTTAAGTTCAATAAATTGATTAGTATTTTAGTTCCCCAACATCTCCTAGTATGCCGAAGTAAGTGGGTGAACCAATTCTCTATCGTTCAAGCAAGCGTGTTAAATAAAATTTCTTTAAAACTTGCTACATTTAAATTATATACTTGGATATTCATACTTGTAACTTAGAGCGATTAAGAGTTGAGGTTTTGGGTAAATGTACATTTGATAAGTAGATTTAATTTTCTGGTTTCAGTAGGTAAAAATGAGAAAGATGAGTGTACTTCTGATTTTCTGAAATCTAGTTAGTAGATCACCTAAGTGGTCTTTGATTGATCGTTTATTTGTTACTCCATTACCGCAATTATTTTTTAATAATTAAAAGATTTTGGTGAAATCACATATCGCATATGTATTATCTAAAAATAGTCAACGTATTATTTATGATCGCCTAAGTGATATCCGATTGATCACTTATTAATTATTATCAGGATCATTTTTATAAAGAGGGAAATTCTGGTGATATCATAAATGGTCATGTATTATCTAATATTCTCTCATTATTTATTGTCACAACCCAAAATCCGTTAAAGATCGTGATGGTGCCGGACACCACTGGCAGGCAAGCCAACACTAAATAGTTAATTAAATTCTCATTTTGATATTTTTGAAATCATAAATGTCCTTCAACTTAACTAGTAAAAGATGAACTTTACATAATAATAATAATAATAATAATAATAATAATAATAATAATAATAATAATAATAATAATAATAATAATAATAATAATAATATTTTCCAATTTCATACTGAATATCCCATAATCCTCCCAAAACCCGGTGTCGCAAGTACATGAGCTTTTACTAGTAATAAAATAAAATACAATGCTGTCAGGAATATAAATTCAGACAGAAAAGCAAATACAAGCACTCTAGTATAATGGTCATAACTTTTTGTGCACAAATCCAAATGCTAAATGGTTTACTTTTCTGTAAACTAGACACAAAGGGCTATAACTTTTATTTTTGGATCATCTCCAAATTTCTTATAGATTGCGAGATATGAGCCTCCGAAGTCAGACCTGTGCAGTAGAGATATCTCTTTTCGCGAATGCGAAGAACAAAATCGCAGAAGCCAAATCCTTCTTTGCGAACGCGAAGAACAACACCAGATATCAGTAAATCAGCATCCAAAGTAGCCCAAAATGATCCGAAACACACCCGAGGCCTTTGGGACCCCATCCAATTACACCAACATGTCCCAAAACATGACACAAACTTGCTCAAGGCCTCAAATCACATCAAACAATATTGAAATCATGAATCGCACCCCAATTCAAGCTTAATGAACTTTAGAACTTCAAACTTCTACATTCGATGTCGAAACTTATCAAATCACGTCCGATTGACCTCAAATTTTACACACAAGTCACATTTGACATTACGGACCTACTCCAACTTGCGGAATTAGAATCCGACCCCGATATCAAAAAGTCCAAGTCCGGTTAAACTTCTCAAAAACCTTTAAATTTCTAACTTTCGCCAAATGACTCCAAAATGAGCTACGGACCTCCAAATTCACTTTCGGATGCGGTCACAATACCAGAATCATCATGTGGAGCTATTCCCAGACTCGAAATCCTAAATGGACATCAATAACATTGAAATGCACTTCAACCCAAATTTATGAAATTCTTCCAAAATGCTAACTTTGAAAATAGGCGCCAAAATGCTCTCGAGTCATCCAAAACTCGATCCGAACATACGCCCATGTCCAAAATCATTATACGAACCTGCTAAAACCTACAAATCCCGATTTCGAGGTTGTTTATTCAAAAACTCAATCTTAGTTAATTCTTCCAACTTAAAGCTTCCGAAATGAGAATTTTCTTTCCAGATCAACTCCGAACTTCCCGAATTTCGATTCCGACCATGCGTACAAGTCATAATACTTGAAGTGAAGCTACTCATGGTCGCAAACTGCAGAACGATGCGCTAGA
This sequence comes from Nicotiana tabacum, assembly GCF_000715075.1. Classification (NCBI taxonomy): domain Eukaryota; kingdom Viridiplantae; phylum Streptophyta; class Magnoliopsida; order Solanales; family Solanaceae; genus Nicotiana; species Nicotiana tabacum. The sequence continues at coordinate 14,170,704 of NC_134080.1, forward strand.
GCTCAAAACGACCGGTCGAGTCGTTACATTCTCTCCCACTTAAACATACGTTCGTCCTTGAACGTGCTAAGAATGCGCTAGAGTTGTCTGAAATCACTGTTTAACACCTTGTGCACCTACCCGTGCTACCACAACTCAGTTGAGCATATTTTCTTGACCAAATCTAAAGATTCCTCTTTTGTTTAGTCAAATTAGCCTTAGAGCCAAATTCCAACATCCGAAATTCTCTGCCAGGCCTGCTTCTATCATATGAACACCGTATCAATCACTACACGATACATCAATACATGATATGCATACCTTTACTGAATTCGCACCATGAATGGAATAATTCACATGACCATAATAACATCCTCTGATAATGATAGCCGAAATTCCACGAATCTGATGCTCACAACACACCTCATGACACATATAAGTCTTGTTCCAACTCTTCCAATATTTCCACGAAGGAAGAGATTTGTAGAAACTCATAACCAACTACCGAGTCATCAAATCATTGAGTCTATTCTCCTGACAAGAATCATTACCTCATTCTGAACCACGCAATGATAATTGCTCTTTAATATAATTCATATAAACCCTATTGCAGTGATACCAGGTCCAATAATCTCGTCTCACCCAATATAAGATGCCCAAGCAATAAGCCACCTCAGACACTACCAAAAATCTCATATAATGCCGCAATGTGCCAACAAGCTACAAACTCGAATGTGATACATAAATAAATGAACTCTAAAAAGGACTACTCAACTCACGTAACTAATTGAAACAACCGAAAAGGTGTTATGAACCTTCCTCAGAATATGAGAAGAAAACACACAGTAATAGATATAGGAAACTGTTACTTAACATCACACTGTTGCGGCGTGCAACCCACATGATACCTGTGGCAGCATGCCACCAAATCCACACATATTAATCTATAAAGGAAATACTTACCGAGCTAAAATGCTCATACCTATGAAATACCGAATATCAACCACTAGCACGTGAAGTGCATAATACAAACCCCGGGGGGACGGATAGTGCCACAAGTTATGAAACTCAAGCACGACTAAGGTGTAATAAATGACCTGCATCTCGAGAGGCATCCTACTCATATAACACCATCGCTACGCGGAACCTCAACACATATGCAATTGATCAAGCTGTTTCACAACCCACAAGGCACAATATAGTATTACCTGAATTAGATGACGATGAAATAACATCAAAAGCCCGAGTACTCCTCCATAAACAACGCTATGTTTTAATGAACACCTTCGGCCCGATATAGGGCACAAAATCACCCATAAATCCATCCATGGACCTCAAGCTAATTCTGATCGTACCGCACTAGGCTAACAACCTTTCAAGGATCCTGAATAACCTTTTTTCCCATGACACGCAAGAACAACCGTCAAATTCGGAACAAACTTCCATAGTTCCACCGGCCACACTAACACTGTGAAGCAAATCAAAAATCCACAATCGGTACTCAAAGCCTCTTACACAAGACATCCATCTCAGGTAACGCTAAAGACAATACCATTTGGCTCTAACAATCTGATTCCTTCATTGCTCATCTGAGCTCGTGATATTCTTGTCAACACCGAACTGCAACCTTAATCCTCAACTTCTAATTCCCACGCTACTCACGTGTCACGACCCAAATCCGGACCTGGTCGTGATGGTACCTCTTGTGAAGATAAGGCCAACCGATACTTTTCCTTTTTCCAATTATTAATAGCTAAGCATTAAGAAACAGTCAAAATATGATAAAATAATCCAAAGTAGCAGATAATGTCATAAATACACGGAAGAACAACCCAACACAGCCCGATATCGAGGTGTCACTAGTCATGAGCATCTATAAGTCATAATACAAATCCGATAAGTCAATAAACTAGTACAACTGTCTAAAAAGAGATAGAAGTGATAAAGGAGTAGATACACGGGGCTGCGGACGCAAACAACTACCTCGTGAACTCCGAATGTCTGCTTGAATCTGCACAAAGAGTGCAGAGAGTAAAGTGAGTACTCCAACTCAGTGAGTAACAAATGTAAATAACGACTAAAAGTAAGAAAACACGCAAGGCATAAGGCATTCTATAATGAAGCAGTAAAACCATTTAAAAGTAGTAAACCAGTGAAAAGTTAAGTAACAATCCTTTTTCAACAAGTAAACAAGTAATTGACAAGCAGTTAAAGAAAAGTAAACAAATAGAAGTTCACCCATCGGGCACAATATCAACAAATTTTCCCATCGGGCAACATCTCAGAACAATACCAGTCCCTCGGGCCATCACATAGAACAATACCAGCCCCTCGGGCTCAATCTCATATCACAATGGGTACCCACGGTCACTTGGGTATACAGACTCCTAGAGGGGCCCCTTACGGCCCAAGCACAATATCAAGCCACCTCGTGGCATCATCACTAGGCCCTCGGCCTCATATCAATCAAGCCACCTCGTGGCGTACATATCTCAGGCCCTCGACCTTATAATCAGTATCAAATGTTTCCTCACAATATAGGCCCTCGGCCTTACTCAGTAAAAAATCCTCACAAGCCACTCAGGCAGTAGTAAAACATGTTTCTCAGCCCAAAATATCATTTAAAATAAGAGTTAAAATAGAGTAAACATGGCTGAGTACGAAAAACAGTGAAATATAACATTACTGAGTTCAGTAAAAAGTCAAAACAGTGAGGAGATACCAGTAAAAATCCTCGAAGGGTTCAAATAGTTGGCATAAGGCCCAAATATGGCATTCAACCCAAATCATGATAATAGCAAATAGATTTCAGTCAAATATGCGATAAAATAGTCATTCGGGACGGACTAAGTCACAATCCCCAATAGTACACGACCCCACGCTCGTCATCCAGCATGTGCCTCACCTCAATATAGCACTACGATGTGCAATTCGAGGTTTCAAACCCTCAGAACATCATTTACAATCATTACTCACCTCGAACCGGTCAAATCTCTAACTCGCGACGCCTTTGCCCCTCGAATCGGCCTCCACTCGCGTCGAATCTAACCAAAATCAGAACGAGGACGTCAAAATATGCTAAGCAAACAAAGCCCAAGCGAAAACAATCAAAATACTACACAAATCCCGAAATTTCTAAAACCCGACCCCCGGGTCCATGTCTCGGAATTCAATAATTTTTACATCACTAGATTCCTTATTTTTCCACGAGTTCATACATATCAAAAGTTTTCAAATTCGGCCCCAAATGGTCCTCCAAATCCCCAATCAAAAGTCTAAATTTCCAAGCCCTAGTTCTTGAATTTTTGGCTTAATTTCTATGATTTTCTAGGTGGAATTCACATGATAATCGAGTTTTAAGTCCAAGAAGCTTACCTCCAAGTGATTCCCCTTAAATCCCTCTTTAATTTCTTACAAAAAGCTCCAAAAACGACCAACTATGGAGGAAATAAGTCCCTAAATCGCAGACAAGACGAGTTTAAAAACCTTCTGCCCAGGCATAATTCCTTCATCACGATCGCAAAGCATAAAAACTCAGCTCCCAAAAATTACTCTATGTGAACGCATGAAATCCCCCTCGAACGCGATACACAGGCAACTAACTCTACGCTATCACGGACTTCCCACCGCGTTCGCAATGAACAAAATCCAGCCAAGACCCCAGGTCCACTTAACACTATGCGAACGCGACCACCTCCTCGCGTTCCCGATGACCCAGCTCCTCACACTATGCGATCGCAACTCCTCCTTCGCAAACGCATAAAACAAAATGGACTGCCCCTCAAAAAGATCTACGCGATCGCGAAGAAGAATTCTCTGCAACAGCTGAACCTGAAATTCTGCAACATCACCAAGGCATGAAATAGTCCGATTGACCATCCGAAACTCACCCGAGGCCCCCGAGACCTCAACCAAAGGCACCAACATATCCTAAAACCTTATTCAATCTTGTTCCAACACCTCAAATAACATCTAATCACCCAAAATACATCGGATTCAAGCCAAACTTTCTAAAATCTTTCGAATTCCGTTTTTGATAAAAAAAAATCCAACCAAACCACGTTCGAATGACCTGAAATTTTGCACACACATCCCAAATAATACATCCGAACTACTGCAACTCTCGGAATTCCATTCCGACCCCTATATCAAAATCTCGCCTACAAATCAGAAGTCGCCAAAATATCAATTTCGCCAATTCAAGCCTAAATCTACTCTGGACCTCGAAAACTCATTCCGATCACATTCCTAAGTCACAAATTACCTCCCGAAGCTAACCGAACCACCGAAACTCACATTCGAGCCCTCTAACACATAAGTCAACTTCTGGTTGACTTTTCTAACTTCAACTTCCTTAAAAGAGACTAAGTGTCTCAAACCTTACCAAAATCATTCCAAATTCGATCCGACCAACCTGATACCACAAACACGGATAACGAAGCATAAAGAAGCAGAAATGGGGAAAACAGAGTGGTAATTCATGAGACGACTGGCCGGGTCGTCACATCACGACACTTAATCATGACAATACACAAGAGCATAAGAATTTTGTCATAACTCCTGAACCACTAATAGGGTGAACACTTCATCATGTAGAAACCTTTCACTTAACTCATTTCAGGGGAACCATTGCAACGCGTGAATTCATAACTGTAGAAAATACCAACCTCAAGTAGTGGTCTAAACCACCATATCTCTATGGGGATCCATCTACACATAACAGGCCATACTACTCGAATGACTCCAAACAAAATCAATTACGGCGGCTGTCAAGCCTCACACATACTGCCACAAATCACATGCATAACTCAACGCACTAAAGGAACTGACCATTGCCACCATCATGCCAATTCAACCATTGCTAGACGAGCCGCCTTCTCCCAATTTATTCGTAACTTGCCTTAGAAATAATAATAACTCCATTCATTACATCACGAATCTAAATTCGCACTTATCCCGAGTGACCTTATTTCACGAGACCACATTATCCCAAATCCCATGAACCATCTCATACCCTCCTTGTGTGCATATTCGCATCTTCAACTAGTACACCCATTCTAATAATTTCTCTATGAGTCCGAAGGTATTTTCTCTCATTCCTCCAATGCTACACCACGGATCCATAATGTCATTTAAGACTTGCACGTAAAATTTGATACCATTCCGAGTAGTATAAGTACATTTCGGCACATTGGAAGTAGATTGAAGAACTTAATGTTCATAAGTTTGATTCAATTGGTTTTGGGGTGTGATTCTTAGTTTTAATATTGTTTCGGGCATTCCGAGGGTTTGAGCGAGTCTATTTTATGATTCCAAGCTTGTCGGTATGTTCGAGCGGGGCCTCGAGCGTCAATCGGACAAGGCTCGAGCTAAGTTGAAAATTTTAGGAAGGAGCTGAAGCTCCAATTGTTGTCATAACCGCACCTGCGGTTGGCCAGCCACAGGTGCGAGCCTACAGAAGCGGCTGAAGCATCACAGATGCGGCCCAAATGGAGGAGCCCATGTTCTGTAAATGCAGCTCTTCTTCCACAGAAGTGGAACCGCAGGAGCGGTCACCTAACTGTAGATGCGGCCCCAGCTGGCCCGACCCATTTCCACAGAAGCGGACAGTATCCCACAAAAGCATGATCGCAGATGCGTTTAACTCACCGCAAGTGCAGAAATCGCTGAAGGCAGTGGCCTTCGTTTAATATATGAGTTTGTTATTTTTGACACATTTCACTCCATTCTTGGGCAATTTGGGAGATTAAAAAGGGGACATTTCAACCTAGCTTTGTGAGGTAAGTAAATTCTACTTAATGTGAGTTTAATACATAGTTCATAGGTAGATTACAACATGTAAATTAGTGGAAATTTTAGGTTTAGAGTAAAATCTAGGATTTTGATAAAAATAAGATTTAACCACGAAATTTGTTATAGAATGTAGAAGAAGTCATATATTCTTAATCCTAAGGTTATAGGTAACAACTTTCTTCGAATTGTTTTGGAATCCGGGCACGTGGGCCCTGGGATAAATTTTGGAAACCTTGCATTTAGGGTTGAGAAATTATCTTAATAGTTAGAATATGAACTCTAGAGCATATATTGACTAGTTCTTACCCCATTTGAATAGTTTTGGATCGTTCGGCTCCGATTTGAGGGTTTGAGCGCATTCTTGAATTTGGAAGTAAGCTTTGGGACAAGGTAAGTCTCCTTTCTAACCTTGTAAGAGGGAATTATCCCCATAGGAGAAATAATTGAATATGTGTCACTATTTGCGGGGAATATGTACGCACAAAGTGACGAGAGTCCGTGCATAGCTACTATTATGGTTAAGTCCAGGTAGTCTAGGACCCAAAAGCATGTTTTACTTGCCGTACTTGTAACTTCATTGTCAATTTTAATTGCGTAAATCATATAGAACTTGACAAATGAATTTCTAAAAAGTTAAACATCATTTTCTTGACCATTAAAGAGAAGGTGACATTACTTTGGTCAATTGCTTTCCTGATGGATTCTCGATTGACTGTTTGATATGTTTATTCATATTTGACCACGTCGCATGTATGATTTGCGAGTGGGGTAATAGGTGCATCTATGGTTTGCGTCGTTCGACCCTCCGGTAGTGCACACTTTATTATTATGTTGGATCGGACCGTACGATCTCGGCATTATTTGCGCATGCTATTTGCTTGGTACTTTCTGTGATTGAGCTGCTTTAAATGCCTTGAAATATAAATTGTTAACTGAAATGTCGGAAACTAAAATATTATTCATGAAAGAACTTGTCACTTCCTGTTATTAACTTTTATTTATTCATGACATCCATACTTAGCGTCACAGTTAATTATATTATTTTCGGCCCTAGTAAGTGTCAAGTCGACCTCTCGTCACTACTTCTTCGAGGTTAGACTTGATACTTACTGGGTACATATTGTTTATGTACTCATACTACACTTTTGTACTTAATTGTACAAGATCTGAGGCAAGTACATCTAGCTACCCGTCCGGCACGTTCCTGATACTTGACCGAGTTTCCACAGTGAGCTGCCCCTTCTGAGCCGTTCAGTAGCATGCTGGAGTCTCTTCTTTTGTTATTACTGTCTATTCTATTTCAGGCAGTAGGATAGTTATATTTTTGTACATTCTACTAGTTGCCCTCGTACTTGTGACACTAGATCCTGGCACACACATATTAGTAGATTATTATTTTGGATTGTATTCCTATTTCTATGATTCCCTTTAGTCTTTCTGGATTCATTTGCCTTATAAATTTGTTAATTATAGACTATTTTAAATTTAATCTAAGTAAACGTTGGGATTACTGGAAAAAAAATTGAATGAGAACTCACTAGTTGATCAGTGTTGGCTTGCCTAACAACGATGTTGGGCGCCATCACAATCTGTAATAGAGTTTGGGTCGTGAAAACATGGTATCAGAGCGCTAGGTTCTCGTAAGTCTCACAAGTTAAGGGCAAACCTAATAGAGTCTTGTGGATCGGTACAAAGACGTCTGTACTTATCTTCGAGAGGCTATAGGGTGTTAGGAAACTACTCTTTATTCATATTCTATCATGCAGTTGATGGTATACTAAATTTTCTTCTTCTATTCTCTCACAGATGGTGAGGACGCATGCGGCGGATGTTCCAGACCCGAGAAGAAATGCTCCCCCCATTGTTAGAGGTTGAGGCAGCGGCCGGGGGAGGGCACTAGCCCGAGGTAGGGGACGAGGGCATCCTAGAGCTGCCCCAGAGTCACCACCGATGGATCATGTGGGGGATCCTATTATTGAGGAGCAGGGCGAGGTGCCCGCAGCAGAGCCTACCCCGGCAGATTTCATTAAAGCACCAGGCTTTCAGGAGGTCATGGGCTGTATGATGCGGTTCATGGATTCTATGACTCAAACTGGTTTATTTCTAGTAGACCCAGCCACATCTCAGGGGGGGAGGGGGAGAACAGATCCCTACTGCTCAGTCTCCTAGTCATGCAGCTGCGATGTATCAAACTCTGGGTGCGCTACCCGCTGGTGGGGCCCAGCCAGTTACCGCAGTGGTACCTAAGCCTAGACTAGCTGCGGACGGTGATCCACATAAGTTATTGGACAGATGGACTAGGCTACCCCCTCCTATCTTCAGAGGCGAGCGTCATGAAGATGCTCAGGATTTCATTGATAGGTGCAGAATAGACTGCACAACATGAGGATATTGGAGTCTCATGGGGTTGACTTCACTACTTTCCAGTTGAAGGGCAGGGCCCGTAGATGGTGGCAGTCTTATGTTCTTGGTAGACCAGCGGGTTCTCATCCCATTACTTGGGGCTAGTTCACATAGCTTTTCTTGGATAGGTATATTCCACCCCCTGAGATGGAAGAGTTGCGATATCAGTTTGAGCAGCTTGAAGAGGGTCAGATGCTAGTGACCGACTATGAGGCGAGGTTTTCTGAGTTGTCTCTTCATGCATTGATTGTACTTCCTACTGATGCAGAGAGAGTGCGGAGGTTTGTTGTAGGGTTGCACTCTGGTATTAGGGCCAACATGGCCCGGGAGGTCGAAATGGGGACTCCTTATCAGTTTGATACTATCTGAGAGCTAGAGAGCAAATGCGGCAGGACAAGAGGGCTCGATTCTTTGGAGAGTTTAGATGTGCCCCGGCTAGGGGCAGAGGTCAGTTTGGGAGGGGCCAGCCCAAAAAGCCCCCATATTAGGCACCCCCACCACCTCCTCGAGGTGCTCCAGTGAGGCCTTATTTAGTACGATGCTGGAGAGTTCATACCGCCCACCAGCCATTTAGGGTTTCTCTAGTGGGTATTCAGGCCATCAGGGCCAGACATCATGGCAGAAGTCTATGGTGCCGAGAAGTTGTTATGAGTGTGAAGATACGAGTCACATGAAAAGGACCTACCCTAGACTTCGGGGCAAGGCAGTGTAGCAGGGTCAGTAGCCTATGATTACAGCACCTACTGTCCGGTCGCCCAGAGGCGAACGACAGACTGGTAGGGGCCAACCTAGAGGTGGAGGCCAGGCAGGGGGAGGTCAGCCAGCTACTATTCAGTCAGGTGGAGGCTAGCCAGTCGGCACTCCAACCAGATTCTATGCTTTTCCGGCTAAGTAAGATGCATTGGCCTCATATGCCATTATCACGGGTATTATTTTTGTCTGCGGTAGGGATGTTTCAGTACTATTTGATCCAGGGTCTACCTATTCATATGTGTCATCTCTATTTAGTCATTTCCTGGATATTCCTCGTGAATCCTTGGGTAGTTCTGTTCATGTGTCCACTCCTGTGGGCGATTCTGTGGTTGTGGATCGGATCTATCGGTCCTGTGTGGTCACATTCTGTGGTTTAGAGACAAGAGCAGACCTCTTGTTGCTTGATATGACCGACTTTGGGGTCATCCTGGGCATAGACTGGTTATCCCCATATCACGCCGTCCTAGATTACCATGCCAAGACAGTTACTTTAGCGATGCCAGAGTTGCCAAGGTTGGAGTGGAAGGGTTCCTCAATTAGTATATCTAGTCGTATTATTTCTTTTCTGAAGGCTCGACATATGGTCGAGAAGGGTTGTTTGGCTTATTTATCTTATGTTCGGGACACCACCGCAGAGTCTCCGACAATTGATTCAGTTCTAGTAGTTCGAGAGTTCACCGATGTGTTCCCTTCCACCTTCCAGGCATGCCACCAGATCGTGAAATCCTCTGCAAACTAAACTTGACCTAAAAATGACAAAAAGTTGTATTTATACTAAGCTAAAAATATCTGACAAAAATACCCTTATGGAGGTTGTGCGGCCGCATAATTCTGATGCGGACCGCAAATTGGTTTCTGCGGTCGCACAATTCTAGTGCGCTCCGTAGTCTTGGGAATTTTGGGCTTGGAATTTCAGGCTTCTATAGTCTGCATATAAGTAGATGCAACAACACTTTTAATTATGCGGCCGCACAAAAGTGTTGCGGTCCGCACTCTTTTGCTTTTGGTATTGGAACAACTCTCTGATTCTTCAATCATGCGAACCGCATAATAATAATTGTGGCCGCACATTTTTGGTGCAGTCCGCACTGTCTGATCTGGCTAAAACATCCTCTCTGAATCTCACTCTGCGGCAACACTAGAATTGTGCGGTCCGCACTGCTAGCCTCTTTGCCTAGTTTTAGCTCTTGTTCACTTTTGACTCATTTATGAGTTGATTTTGACTTCTGTAGCTCGTTTCTCAATATTCCTGCAAGTAAGCACATTTGTTAGTTTTCGGGAATATCTTTAAGCATTTTTTAGCTAAAACGCAAGTAAAAGAGAGCAAATAAGCGGTCAAAATCCCTACTTATTATCTAACCAAGATCCCAGCATCACAATTTTATTTTTATCTAAATTGTGGAGTAAATAAGCTTCTACAAAATAAAAATAGAAAATGGAAGGCTTGTTATTCAACTGTATAACACGACTTATATACTCGTGTCAACCAAGGTGTATGTACATCTATTCAAATTTTTAATGAAGTTGATAGGAAAAATTGATAACATCTCAAATCTGAATTAATCATGGAAACTTTCATTAGCAAACCCTAGAAATGTCTAATACGACATGAACGAGAAGAGAGAGAAATTTTATTAATGCTGTAAAATACGAGGTTGTCACAACCCAAAATTCCTTCGAAGAGTCGTGATGGCACCTAGTCTCTAAACTAGGTAAGCCTAACATTTACAGAAATAACATTAATATTTACTAACTTCAAATTAAATAAATCACAATTCTCAAAACTAGCGGTACAAATCATAAGCCTTTCTAAGAGTAATTATACAAAATAGATACAACGTTGTTCCAGAACGAGAAGGAATCAATGGAACGTAAATACAAATAAATGTGACTCCGAGGCCTGCGAACGCATCAATAGGTTACCGTGAGTCTCCACCGCGACGATCCGCACAGCTACTATCGATCAATACCTGAATCTGTACAAAAAAATGTGCAGAAGTGTAGTATGAGCATACCACGACGGTGTCCAGTAAGTATCAAGACTAACCTCGGTGGGATAGTGACGAGGAACAGTCAAGACACCTACTAGTCAAATAAAATGAACAGGATATGATAATAAAATATCGCGATAAAGACAACGAGGTAATATCAACAGCGGAAAGAAATCAAAATACAAATAGTAAGAACAATAAAGGAGAACGCGGGTAGTAACGAGCGACAACTAAGTAAATCAGATAACCAAGTAAATCAGCACTAACATAACAAGAATAGAGACAAGTAAGAATGAATTCAATTAAAGAAGGAAATGCCCACTCAATCAATCACATCATGTCTAATACACACTTCCGACCCTCTCAATCCTCGGATTCTCATATCATGATCTTAACTTCCGAATCTTCCGCACACATGGCACCTTGTGCCCCCATATTTTCCATCTCACTTTTATCAACAGAATTCACATGCCATACAATACATAATGTCCGTACAATGCACTCGATATGTCCAAGAAGTCACATTTACCTAATATAAGTACAATTACAATTTCTAAACTAATTGGAAAAGCCAGCGAGAAAAGATAAAATTTGTTTCTTTTGAAATCATTTGAGTAAAGAAAATACCTCTTTTTAATTTTAAAAACAATATAACATTGAATGAATTATTACCTTTTACATGAGATTTAATAACTTAAAACTTAGTAGAAATTCCTTTTTAAGTAAAATACGACCTCAGACAGTTTAAGGGGGTAGACGGTTTAAGGGGGGTATAATAGAGAAACTAATTGAATTACGACTGTAACAATTATTGAAGTTTAAAGTATTTGAGTATATATGTATATATATATATACAGTGAGGTATTGAAAAGGCAGAATGACCTAAGTGGCACTTATACTTGTACCACTTTGTCATGCCGGTCCTCCTACTTCACTTTTTTTCATCCAGATACTTTAACTTGTTCAAAATCTTTATTTTAAACCCCTCTGACCGTGTGTGTATCTCACTTGCTTGACGTGGATGACACATCATATTCCACGTCATTTTTTATATTGTATCTACTAAAAATACTTATTATATACTATTTTCATAAAGAAAAAGAAAAAGAAAATTAATGCATCCATCTCATCCCCTTCTCTCAAATTAAGGCTACCTTGTGCTTAGTAGTGCACGGAATTTTTCTTCCTTATCCGACTCATATCCCTTCTTCCTCAAAGCTTTTTATCCGTTTATTAGCTGATGAAGCAATTTATATTGATTTTCGGCTACTGAGCCAATGATTTAATTGGAGAAGTTGAAACTTGCCAGAGATAAACTGAATGATTGCATATGATATAGTTGATGATTGTTGGCCCAAAATATCTGGGCGGAAAAAAACTGCAACACATCCTATCCAAAATGTAAGAAGAGCTCTGCTTTTGTCTATAAATACAAAAGCAGTGGAAGGTTAATTTTGCAACATATGGTAAGGTCTTTGCCAATATGTTTGGATATAATTAACGGCCTTGCTTTTGTTTATAAACACGGGATGGTGGGGGTGTGGGGGTGTGAATTACACACACTTTATCCAGCTCAACCATTTTGTTGCCACATGTGCTTGGTCAACAGTCAGAAGGGTTTAAAATATAGATTTTGAACAAGTTAAAGTGTCTAGATGAAAAAAAGTGAAGTAGGAGGACTGGCATAACAAAGTGGCACAAGTATAGGTGCCATTTAGGCCATTCTGCCTATTGAAAATATTGTAGATTCTAACACAAAGGATCACAGTAATAAAGGAATTTAAACAATTTAAACACTTGAATTGATAACAATAAATAAACACTGCAGCAGGAAATGCATGGCACCACCCTTCGTGCTTTTACTCTCGTTCTCATCATAAGAGTCAATATTCACTTTTATTCTTTCTTGTTGCGGCGTGCAACCCGATCCGAATCATATAGTACTATTGCAGCGTGCAACCCGATCCAAATCATATAATATTAGTGCGGCGTGCAACCCGATCCAAATCATATAATGATGTTGCATCGTGCAACACGATCCATTTAATATTCAAACCAACATTAATCACAAAAGAATCCCAGCAAGGGAACAATAAGGAAACAACCATATCCCCGCAAGGGAACCAACAGTAAGGATTAAAAATGTTCCGGCAAGGGAATCAGCTATAATCAAACTTGTATCGATAATTAACTTCACAATGAAACCTCAACTAAACAACAAGACATAACAAGCACGTGATACCTACACCAGTAATCACAAATTGGACATGTAACCTATTTGTACGAAGTCATAGAGGAACTCATAATCAAGAATATCAAAACAATAAGGAAGGCGATCACTTCAATTAAGGCAATTAAGGGTCAATGCAACACATAGGAATTAGAGGAACGCTAATAACATCATATGGAGCATATAGAAACAATTTAAGCAATTATTAAACCCAATCATAACAAAATACTCTCCACATATTGAACATAAGGACCTAAGAACCCTAGAGCATATTTTCCACAAATAAGTCCGAGCACACACTCGTCACATCGCATGCACGGACTACAATTAGCAAAGAAGACTCCATCCTAAGGGGATGTCCCCCACACAAGGTTAGGCAAGATACTTGCCTCAAGGATGACAAACCGATACTCTAAAATGAACTTCTCGGGTGAAAAGACCTCCGTACGGCTCAAATCTAACCAAATTAACTTCAAGGCACAAATAAAACACATAAGAAATTATTCCGGATCATAAAGTCTCAATTTATAACAAAATCCAAAAATTGGTCCAAAAGTTGACCCCGGGCCCGTGCCTCGGAACCGGATAAATTTTACAAAATCCGAATACTCATTCTAATATGAGTTCAACCATACAAAATTTATTAAATTCCGATACCATTTGGCCGCTCAAATCACAATTTTTCATTTTAGGAATTTTCTTCAAAAATCAACATTTTACTCAACCCAAATCACAAATTAAATGATAAAATGAAGACAAATTCATGGAATATAATCTATTCAAGGTGAAGGATACTCACTCAATCGTTTTGCTTGAAAAAACCACAAAGAATCACCCAAAACCGAGCTCTAGAACTCCAAAAATGGTGAAAATGGTGTAACCCTCGATCTAGAAATTATATTCTGTCCGCCCAGATTTTGAGCATCGCGAACGATGAAGGACAATTGCGTTCGCGAAGAAGGGAAACTGAAGCTGCCAAGAATAGCCATCGCGAATGCGAGCTACGGGACGTGAACGTGGAGAAGGTGACACGAACACGAAGAAGGATAAGGCAGAGCTTCGCGAACGCGAAGAAGAATTTCCAGGTGGTCAGCAACAAAGCTTTGCGAACGCGAAAGGATGTTTGCGAACGCGAAAGAGGATACTAGAAGCAGAAAACAGCAGTTCAAAAATAAGGAAAAATGACCCGTAGCCCACCCGAAACACACCCGAGGCCCCCGGGACCCCGTCCAAACACATAAACAAGTCATATAACCTAACACAGACTCGCTCGAGGTCTCAAATCACATCAAACAACACTGAAACATCGGATCACACCAAGAATCAATCTTAGGAACTTTCAAACCTTCTAACTCCTAAAACTCGTGCCGAAACCTATCAATTCAACCCGGAATGACGCTAAATTTTGCAGACAAGTCCAAAATGACATGACGGAGTTGTTCCAACTCTCGAAATCACATTCCGACCCCGATTTCACAAAAGTCAACTATGGGTCAAAATTCTCTGTTTTCCAAACTTCAACTTTTCCAACTTTCACTGAAACACCTCAAATTACCCTACGGACCTCCAAATCCGAATCCGGACGCGCGCCTAAGTCCAAAATCACCATACGAAGCAGTTGGGTTCACCCACGACCCATTCTGGGGCCGTTTACTCAAAAGTCCAATTCCGGTTAAATTTTCACTATTTAAACTTCCAAAACTAGGTTCCTTCTTCCAATTCAATTCTGATTCATCCGAAAACTGAATCCAACCATGCACACAAGTCGATATACCTAATGTGAAGTTGCTCGAGACCTCAAACTACCGAACGGGCGCAATTGCTCAAAATGACCAGTCGGGTTGTTACATCCTCCTCCACTTAAACATAAGTTCGTCCTCGAACGTGCCCGGGGTCGTTCTAAAGCCATCAAACCACTGCATGAACTCACCATACATACACCTGGGGGTGATTCCCCATCACCCAACCTAAGCAGAACTGACAATGCAACTTAACTGAAGATCTTATCTCCTCCTTAACCCATAACCTTAGAACAAAACCCTAACCTCAACATCTGAAATTCATCATCAGATCTAAATCAAGCCAACTTCCAATCTAGAATACAATAACACGCTGCTCCACACAACTCAAATGCCCGAAGCATTAACATCTTACCACCATAGCTGCTCAAATAACATCTTGGATGCCGGCAACACACCTCACATTGAATATAACCTTATTTCTGACCTCAACATCACTGTTCATGATAAAGAAATATGCAGAACTCATAGTCGCCCATGAAGACAACAAGTCAAGAAGCTCTCTCGCCCACCAAGGGCCATCACCCAAATCTTAGCAGAAATACCCTCATACTTCCAAAAACTCTTCACCCCAGATGCCATAATACTAATCCCAGGTCTAAGAACCTAATCTCAGCCAATACCAGCAGCACAACTGACATCTCATCACGAAACCACACGGATTCTCAAATTTCACAGTTCGTACACCAAACCAATAATAACTCAATTATGTAGCACAAGTAAAGAAAAATAAGGTATAAGAATTATCTAACAAGTACAACACGTATAACAACAAAAGTGTAATTCTTCATCAAATCATCCCACGGAGGGAAAACACAACACCAAATAAACACAATGAAAGGGTATCTCACATAACATCTGTTGCGGCGTGCAACCCTCTCCCAAATACTCATCAAGCCAAAATGCTCGAGCTCATTGAACATATGAATACTGATATCAAGTACAACAAGGTGCACAAATAAAACCGTGGGAAAATAAATGAAAGTGTTAACACATGAAAGAAGCAAGCACGACTAAGGTGCAATAAGCAAATCAACATCGCGAGGGCTATCTCGCCCGCATCGCCATAAGGCTTGAACAAGATTACTACTTGCGGGGGAAATAATCATACAACCTCGCCGCCTAACACATCATAAAAGAATAGCACATATCATAGGCTAGGGCACAAATAATATCCATTCTGCATGATAACATAACCAAAAATGACGACCTCTCGGGAGCACTCAAACTTGATTTGATACAGGATACATATTCTCATTGAGCTTTCAAATAGCTCCCAACTAAATCCTGATTATTTTCAAATAGGTAAATATCCTTTCCAAAAATCCACAGTGACATATCAATCATGCATGCTATTAACTATCTCATCCTCAACATTTCTCCACAATCCGCAACAGGAAATAATTCGCATATGAGGGCATCTAGCCCCAAAAGCTCAGGAATACCAAATTTTTCATACTCTAACTCCACTACGCAATCAAATGGCTATATCACTTACGCCCTATCATTCTGCCAAAGCACTCATATAGAGTTTCTGACCGCGTAACGAAATATGAACCTCGAAAGCCTCAATACTCAGTAATCACCCTGCTACCAGCCACGCACTGCAGACCAAAACTCAAGGTCCTTTCCAAAAATGCACACTCTTCACATATGATAGCCAACAATGCCAACGCTCTATTAATTTCAGATACCGATTCGGGAGAAATCGCAATGTACCACATATTCCTTATGCCCATAGTAGACACCCAACTCAAGCCATAGTCAAACTATTGAGAACCCTCCGAGATCTCCCCGCACGCAACCAAACCATCAGGACTCCACCTCCCCAACTCAATCGAGTCACACAAACCGCCCAATCCAAGAGTGCTGCCACAAATGCCAGTAGAAAATTCCCATTTCAAAGGACCATTTACTTCCATGGCTATTCTGACCTAACACTACTAAACTAACTCGTTTCTTCGGATAGTCGATATACAATAACTCCCATAAAAGCCCCACATGCAGATGACTCTAGCATGAACCATGTAGCAAGAAACTCATACACCACCACATTACCTCTGAAGCACCTTGTTCTGCCGCAACCACGATACCCACGCTGAATAGACCTCCAATGAATTTGAAGTCATTCCTTCGACTCCCCTTGATGTTGATATGTAGATCCATTATTGACGTAGAAATATTGTAATCCCCAACATCATCCCATTCGAGATCTCAGACCTTGGTCATAACCTAAATCCGGGAACCTACTAATACTACATATACACGTACCTCAGGCTAAAACTGATACAAATTTGACTCTGCAATCTGAATGCCGCTATTAGACTCCTCCATTTGGCGTAAAGCCATAGAAAACAACGTTTGATGATCCGCAACACTAACCTTGAAAGCACGTACAACACAAATCACAAGGTATTCCAATACCACCAACTATTCCTAATCAACACCCACTTCGTGGCCTTGCCACAATCGCGACAACTAGTCGACCAATTAAACCTTCCCAAGCTCGTACTCATCAATTAGGTGCCGGAAACTGCTGCGCCTCCATACGAACAACTGAATAGTCTCTCAATGCCTCTATATCTTCAGTCTGGACAACACGCTGAGGCAATGCCTGAGCATCCCTGACTCCCTTATAGCCGGTCTGTAGCATCATGAACCGCTGGCGCATAGAGAATGCTGAGAGCATAATATTATACATATGTGGATGTAGAGGGACATAAGTCATATACTTCGAGCTGAATCAATATTGCACGATAGAAAATGAAAGAAGTGGAACTTCCTAATAGTTCTGTAGCCTCTCGAAGATAAGTACAGACATCTCCGTACCGATCCGCAAGACTCTACTAAAACTACTTATGACTCGTAGCACCCATGAACCTAGAGCTCTGATACCAACTTGTCACGATCCAAAATCCCTCCGAAGGAGTCGTGATGGCACCTAGTCTCTAAAGTAGGTAAGCCTAACATTTACAGAAATAACATTAATATTTACTAACTTCAAATTAAATAAATCACAATTCCCAAAATCGGTGGTACAAGTCATAAGCCTTTCTAAGAGTAATTATACAAAATAGATACAACGTTGTTCCAGAACGAGAAGGAATCAATGAAACGTAAATACAAATGAAGGTGACTCCAAGGACTACGAACGCAGCAACAGGTTACCATGAGTCTCCACCTGTTGGCCCAAGTAAAGGTTAGTTTTGAAGACTGACAAAGGAACTCAGGATGAACCAGGTCCATCCCTCAAGTGCACAAAAATGGGCAGATTCGAGCATGTGGGTTGTACGTGAAAGAGATAAGCTTAACTTGGTGTATTTAATATCTCCTAATCAAAAAGGTTGCATAATTGATAAGGAGAAGGACTCCTTAATCAAAAACACTATCCAAGATAGGGAAGGAGTTAGAAGTTGAAATCAACTAGAACTCTTCCACCATCAGAACTCTAGTTATTTCTTCATCTACTAACTCTATAAATTGCAGGATATTCTCACATTACAAGTGTTGCACAAAAATGCAGAAGTTAAACGTGAATTGAGAGAAAAATAGCAAGGCTTTTTGCAAGCAGCGTGTGTGATTCAAGTGTGCAAACCTGAAGCTACTTGAACGTGATAGAAGAACCAGTTCCATTGTTTCTATCTTTTATTCTAGTTCAATTGTAGTAGGTAATTTTACATTGTACCTTTCAGCTTTCATAGAAGCAATTGTATTAGGTACCTAGAGTGTTCAAGTTAGAGTTAACTTGAAGTTGTCGCAACAGTTGAGGCTGTGTGCCACAACGGGATTAGAGTTAATCCTTAGGTTTACAAAGTGTTTTTGTAAATGCTATTTAGGCTCAGTGATTTTAGTGGAAGTTTGGGAAAATCCTACTGAGTAGTAGGTTGTGGTTTTTTCATCTTTTGAGCCAGGTGTTTTCCACGTAAAAATCTCTGTGTTCTTTATTTTCTGTATTTATTATTCTGAAAACAGTAGTAGTTGGAACACCTAGAATAACCAGGTTCTTGTATAGTTCAGTTAAGCGAAAATTGGCCCCTCTTGTGTAGTATTGAAGCTTAAAACATCAATTGGTATCAGAGCAGGTTATCCTTGAAAAGGCTAACACCTTAGGAATAGATCAAGATGAGCGCACCACCTGGAAACTGGGAAGGGCAATCCACTGATAGGCCTCCACTCTTTAATGGCCACTACTACTCTTAGTGGAAAATTAGGATGAGAGATCACATCATCGGAGAAGACTATCAACTATGGGACATTGTCACTGATGGTCCCCTGGCTACCATGAAGAAGAATGCTGAAGGAGTAGATATGCCAAAAACAAGAGCTGACTATAATGCTGAGGACTTGAGAAATGGGAAAAGAATGCTAAAGCGAAGAAATGGCTTGTGTGTGGACTTGGTCCAGACGAGTATAGTAGAATTCAAAGTTGTACCACTGCTAAGGAAATTTAGGACACATTGCAACTGGCTCATGAAGGAACACCTCAAGTGAAGAGGTCTAGAGGAACACTGTTGTATTCTCAATATGAGTATTTCACCATGAAGGAAGGGGAAACCATCCAGGAGATGTATACAAGGTTCACCACACTAACAAATGAACTTAAGTCTCTTGGAAGGGTTATTATTGAAGAAGACAAGGTTGAGAAAATTCTAACAAGGGTTTTGCCTATTACTTGGGAAAGCAAAATCATTGCTATTCAGGAATCAAAGAATATTGTCACTCTTAAGTTGGATGAGCTAATTGAAAATCTCACCGCCTATGAACTTAGAAGGCAAACCATGAAGATGGATGCACCCAAGAAGGAAAGGAGCCTGACATTCAGAATCAGTGAAGGTGCTGATCTGGAGGAGGATGAAATGACCATGATCACAAAAGACTTCAAGAAGTACCTAATGAAAGGAAATGGGCCTTCAAGAAGTGGAAGCTACAACAAACCAAGGGTTCCTAAAAAACAGACCAATGGGGGGTGTTACAAGTGTGGGAAGACTGATCACCACATCAAAAACTGCCCTCAATAGGAAATTGAATGGAAGAAGGAAAGAGTTGAACGAAGGAACAGGAAGAAGGAACAGGTTCAACCCAAGAAGAACAAATGATCAACAAAGGCTATAGTTGCTGCTTGGGAAGAAAGCTTAGATGAGGACTCAGAGGGTGAAGATGGAGATGAACAAGTACTTATGGCAATTGGAGAATTCGATGAAGAATCTGAGGTAAGTATAATTCATCTCAAAGACAAGATTAAATTTTTGTCTGAAGAAATGCTATCTGAGTTACTCCTGGATTTCATTGATGAATTTGAGGATCTAAAGAATGAAAAGGAACAACTGTCTAAGGAGTGTGTAATTTTGAAAGCTAAGTGCAAAAATCTAGAACTTAGGGCTAGTGAAAGTGAAAGTAAAAATGCTGAGTTAAAGAACCAATTTCATAAACTTGACACCACTATCCTAGAGCTTAGATCTGAAAATCTAAAATTGAAATTAGGAACTGATAAAAAGAAAGTTGATCACACACAACTCACTTTAGAAGAAAATGTAGGAAAAATGAAAGATGCGTTGTATAAAAGAGATGAGTAGATAAGAGTCCTTAAGGAGGATCTAAATAAGGTTAAGCATGAGCTAGACAGAACTTGTAAATGGAAAGGTCCTTCGATGCACTTTCATGGCTACATGAACACCATAGTAGCAATAAGAGAGGACTTGGCTACGGGACCCCTGCACCTAAGTGGGATCCCAAAAGCAAGTACCTCACACTTCCTGAGAACATAATTTGCACACTGTGGTAAAACTGGTCACTATAAATCTGAATGTATTGCAAAAGAAAAGGCTAGTCAAAAGAATAAAGAATTTGTTCAAGGGAAAAATAGGCTGCCAGGTTGGGCTAAAAAGAATCTGATTCATCATTTTGCCTATAAAAAGGGATCCAAACTAGTTTGGGTTCCTAAGACTAACCCCTGATTTCCTTTTGCAGGTCCAAGTGAAGGGGAGCAGCCAAATATGGTACATGGATAGTGGTTGCTCAAAGCATATGACAGGAAGTAAGAACAAGTTCCTTTCACTTTAGGACCTCAAAGGAGGTAATGTCTCCTTTGGAAATGGGAAGAAAGGTGAGATCATTGGGGTTGGAAAGGTAAGTAATACTGATTCTCACTCTATTGAGAATATCTACTTGATAGATGACATAAAATACAGCCTAATAAGACAATTACTATTGTGTGATAGAGGTAACTTGGTAGCATTCACCTCTACCAAATGTTTTATGATTAATCTTACCACTAATAAGATTGTTTTGCAGGGAAAAAGAGTAAACAATACATACATTGTAGATTTGTCCACACTTTCAGAAAATGAACTCACTTGCTTAAGTGTGTTGGACAATGATCCCCTCCTTTGGCACAAGAGACTTGGACATACAAGTCTGAGTCAACTCAACAAATTAGTCTCCAAGGATCTGGTGATAGGGCTGCCTAACATCAAGTTCAAAGAAGACAAAGTTTGTGAGACTTGTGCAAGGGGGAAGCAGGTAAGATCCTTTTTTAAATGCAAGAAAGTGGTAAGCACCACCAGAATGATGGAACTGGTTCATATGAATCTCTGTGGTCCCATGAGAACATTAAGTAGAGGTGGTAAAAGATATGTGATGGTGCTTGTTGATGATTACTCTAGGTTTTCTTGAACATTGTTTTTAACATTTAAAGATGAAGCATTTGACATGTTTACTTCTTTTGTTAGAAAAACTCAGAAACAACTAGGTAATCAACTTGCATCAATTAGGTCTAATCATGGAACTGAATTTGAAAATGCTAAGTTTGCTGAATTTTTGCATGCTACATCAGAAATAGTTGCATGACTAGACCTCTTGTTAAGAAGATTCCCTATGAGTCACTTAAAGGGAGAAAGCTAAATATATCCCATCTAAGGGCATTTAGATGCAAGTGCTTTGTGCACAACAATGGCAAAGACTCTCTAGGTAAGTGTGCTCCCAAAAGTAATGAGGGAGTATTCTTGGGATACTTTTCACATAGTAAAGCTTATAAGATATACAGTAAAAGAACTATGTGTGTAGAAAAAAGTGTATATGTTATTTTATTGAAAAACTAACATTCTTTTTAAGAGGCAGGAACAAGATAATGAAGAGATTGGGCTGATAAGAAATTCAAATGGTGAAACCATAGTCCATCCTGAATATGCATCACAGGAAGGAGCAAGTGATGGAACAGGTCCTTCCACCCAGGGCAACATGATAGGGGGAACTGACTAGAGAGGAATTGATCCTCAAACCTCAGGTGAACCTATTCCTAAGTAACAAAACCAAGAAGGAACATCCAAAGAAATTGACACTCCTATTGCAACATCCACGAAATTGGATATAGATGAACCTGGTTCATCTGTTGATTAGAAGTTGTATATGGAATGATTGGTTCTCTTTTATATCTCACTACTAGCAGAACTGACATTGTGTGCAGTGTAGGTCTTTTTGCTCGATTTCAGGCAAATCCAAAGGAGTCCCACTTGACTAATGTAAAGAGAATATTGAGATACTTGAAAGGCACCACTGACATTTGCCTTTGGTATCCAAAAGGTAGGAATTTTAACCTAGTGGGATATGCTGACGTTGATTATGTAGGTTTCCTAGTGGATAGGAAGAGCACCTCAGGTATAGCACACTTCCTTGGTTCATGTCTTATGTCATGGGTTACTAAAAAGCAAAATTCAGTGGCCTTATCTACTGCTGAAGCTGAGTATGTTGTTGCTGCTTCATGATTGTGCTCAATTATTGTGGATCAAGCAGCAGTTGATGGATTTTGGTATTGAAGTTGGTTTCATCCCTATTTTCTGTGATAACACTAGTGCTATTAGTATGACTAAGAATCCGGTTCATCATAAGAGAACTAAGTACATAGATGTTAGACACAATTTTTTTTGGAACAACTATGAGAAAGGCTTGATCACTGTGGAGTTTTGTGCTACTGACAAGCAAATTGCTAACATATTCACAAAATCCTTAAGTAGAGATCACTTTGAGAGGAATAAGTTGAAATTAGGGATGATTAAGATCACCTAAAAGGACCAGTTCAAGGTTAAACAAAAAAAATAAAAAAATTGGAAAACAAATTTGGTTAGAAAGTCTGTAAATTGTGTATAATTAGATTAAATCTTGCTCAGTCTCATACTTTCCATAGTATACTCTTGTGCCATATGTTAAAATGACTCATTAATCTCTAATGATATTTTCTCTATTTTGTCAAATTTAGACTTACATAAGAGAGTTATCAGTGAAGAACCTGGTTCATCAAGATAACACGGTATATTTTCTACACTCTGCATAATTTGAAATAACAATATTTGGATCATGAGCAGAGTCCTACCAAATACCAAAGTTCTTGTGAACTTATCCGTTACAAGTGAACCGGTTACGTTCAAGACTCCTGACCGTATTAAACTACCTAGATTCTTTTAAGTCTGCTACTCAGGGGGAAGAAAGTGGTTCTTTCGAAATTGAATAGGTATATTCTGATTCTAAAGTTTCTCCTGAGATAATTTATAAAGTTGCTGCAGATTTGGAAAATAGATTTGTAGGATCTATAGCAGGTGTTGAGACTACAGAATCTGGAGAAGTTGGTGGTAAAAAAGAAAAAGAAAAAAAAAGAGAGCAAGGGTTCTAGGAGTACTGTGAGGGGAAAGGGGACAAGAGTGGCAGATTCTTCACCCACTCTCGTGAGTTTAACCAAAGACGCATGTGCAATGGTTGTTTGGGGAGATGAACCTGGTTCATCTGTAGAGGAAACCCTCGCAAGACCTGCAGAAGAAAGTGACTGAAAGCTATAATCCAGCTTCTTAATAGAGTTATTAATGGTACCAAAAACTCATACCATTCCCTATGGCTTCATTCTCACAATTGTACTTGCACATTTCAATGTACCTATGAATAGGTGGGAGGTTAGTACAAGCATGGATCATTTTTGGGTTAATATTTTGCTTGCTTGCGATATGAAGTCAATGTCTCTCCTAAAGAACCTAGTTCATCCAAAAAGGTATCAGTGAATAGCAAGGTCAGAGCCTTGGTGTAAGAAAGTGAGGCTAAAGATGCTGAGATTGAAAGGCTGAAGAAGAGGTTGGTTGAAATGGATACTAAGAGAGATGCTATCAGAACTGAGCTGGCAAGAGAAAAAGAGAAGAACGATGACATTCTTCAAGGTGTGCTGAAACGCCTCCAAGTTAAAAACCAATCACCTAGTTCTTCCCAGCCTTAAGCCTCCTAGCCTAGTGTAGATTAACCAGTGACCCAGTTCGGGATTTTTTGTTTCTTTTAATCATGTTCTTAGTATTTTTATTTCTTCTTATGCTTTGTGGTAGAATATTATCAATCATCAATGAAATTCACTGTATTTTGCTCTAACTGTTTGTTTATATTTCTTTGATGGTTAAAATTATTAGCTTGATCTATGATGATTAATCCATGATTGCATTTGAAGTAGCCTCAGTGGTCATGAATAAGCTTTAAAATCTGGTTATCTCATATTTTTTATGCAACTTTTCGATGATGCCGAAAGGGGGAAAAAGGTTATGCTTTAAACAAGTGATGTTTATAACCTAATGTACCTGGTCCTTGATGATAAGTGATAAAAAGAAAAAATATTTCTAACATCGTGTTGATGTTGAGCTGAGTTGAAACATGGTCAAAGCTTATGAAAAGCACAGAGTTTGTCATCATAAAAAAGGGAGAATTTATTGGCCCAAGTAACGGTTAGTTTTGAAGACTGACAAAGAAACTCAAGATGAACCAGGTCCATCCCTCATGTGCACAAAAATGGGCAGATTCGAGCATGTGGATTGCACGTGAAGGAGATAAAATTAACTTGGTGTATTTAATATCTCCTGATCGAAAAGGTTGAATAATTGATAAGGAGAAGGACTCCTTAATCAAAGAGAACACTATCCAAGATAGGGAAGGAGTTAGAAGTTGAAATCAACTAGAACTCTTCCACCAATGAAGAGTTGCATCAGAACTCTAGTTATTTCTTCATCTACTAACTCTATAAATTGCAAGATGTTCTCACATTACAAGTGTTGCACAAAAACGCAGAAGTTAAACGTGAATTGAGAGCAAAATAACAAGGTTTTTTGCAAGCAGTTCGTGTGTGATTCAAGTGTGCAAACCTGAAGCTACTTGAACGAGATAGAAGAACCAGTTCCATTGTATCTATCTTTTATTCTAGTTCAATTGTAGTAGGTAATTTTACATTGTACCTTTCAGCTTTCATAGAAGCAATTGTATTAGGTACCTAGAGTGTTCAAGTTAGAGTTAACTTGAAGTTGTCGCAACAGTTGAGGCTGTGTGCCACAATGGGATTAGAGTTAATCCTTAGGTTTACAAAGTGTTTTTGTAAATGCTATTTAGGCTCAGTGATTTTTTGGAAGTTTGAGAAAATCCTACTAAGTAGTAGGTCGTGGTTTTTTCACCTTTTGAGCCAGGTGTTTTCCACGTAAAAATCTCTGTATTCTTTATTTTATGTATTTATTATTCCGCAAACAGTAGTAGTTGGAACACCTAGAAGAACCGGTTCTTCTATAGTTCAGTTAAGCGAAAATTGGGTACTACACAAATCACCCCACCCCCCTTCTTGTGTAGTATTGAAGCTTAAAACATCACCACCGCGACCACCCGCACAGCTACTATCGATCAATACCTGGATCTGTACAAAAAAAAATATGCAGAAGTGTAGTATGAGCATACCACGGCGGTGCCCAGTAAGTATCAAGACTAACCTCGGTGGGGTAGTGACGAGGAACAATCAAGACACCTGCTGGTCAAATAAAATGAGCAAGATATGATAATAAAATATCGCGATAAAGATAATAAGGTAATATCAACAGTGGAAAGAAATCAAAATACAAATAGTAAGAACAATAAAGGAGAACACGGGTAGTAACAGACGACAACCAAGTAAATCAGCACTGACATGACAGGAACAGAAACAAGTAAGAATGAATTCAATTAAAGAAGGAAATGCCCACTCAATCAATCACACATGTCTAATACACAATTCCGACCCTCTCAATCCTCGGTTTCTCATATCATGATCTTAACTTCCGAATCTTGCGCACACGTGGCACCTTGTGCCCCAATATTTTCCATCTCACTTTTAACAACAGAATCCACATGCCATACAATATATAATGTCCGTACAATGCACTCGATATGTCCAAGAAGTCACATTTACCTAATATAAGTACAATTAGAATTTCTAAAGTAATTGAGAAAGCCAGCGAGAAAAGATGAAATTTGTTTCTTTTGAAATCATTTGAGTAAAGAAAATACCTCTTTTTAATTTTAAAACAATATAACATTGAATGAATTATTACCTTTTACATGAGATTTAATAACTTCAAACTTAGTAGAAATTCCTTTTTAAGTAAAATACGACCTTAGACGGTTTAATGGGGGGGGTATAATGGAGAAACTAATTGAATTACGGCTGTAACAATTATTGAAGTTTAAAGTATTGGAGGGTATATATATATATATATACACACACATAAATACGGTGAGGTATTGAAAACATTGTAGGTTCTAACACAAAGGATCACAGTAATAAAGGAATTTAAACAGTTTAAACACTTGAATTGATAACAACAAATAAATACCGCAGCAGGAAATGCACGGCACCACCCTTCGTGCTTTTACTCTCGTTCTCTTCATAAGAGTCAATATTCACTTTTATTCTTTCTTGTTGCGGCGTGCAACCCGATCCCAATCATATAGTACTGTTGCCGCGTGCAACCCGATCCAAATCATATAATATTATTGCGGCGTGTAACCCGATCAAATCATATAATGATGTTGCGGCGTTCAACCTGATCCATTTAATATTCAAACCAACCCTAATCACAAAAGAATCCCGGCAAGGGAACAATAAGGAAACAACCATATCCCGACAAGGGAACCAACAGTAAGGATTAAATATGTCTTGTCAAGGGAATCAACTATAACCAAACTTGTACCGATAATTAACTTCACAATGAAACCTCAACTAAACAACAAGACATAACAAGCACATGATAACTACACTGGTAATCACAATAATTGGACATGTAACCTATTTGTACGAAGTCATAGAGGAACTCACAATCAAGAATATCAAAATAATAAGGAAGGCGATCATTTCAATTAAGGCAATAAAGGGTCAATACAACACGTAGGAATTAGAGGAAAGCTAACAACATCATATGGAGCATACAGAGACAATTTAAGAAATTATTAAACTCAATCATAACGGAATACTCTCCACATATTGAACATAAGGACCTAAGAACCGTAGAGCATATTTTCCACAAATAAGTTCGAGCACACACTCGTTACCTCGCATGCACGGACTACAATTAGCAAAGAAGACTCCATCCTAAAGGGAAGTCCCCCACACAAGGTTAGGCAAGATACTTACCTCAAGGACGACAAACTGATACTCTAAAATGCACTTCTCGGGTGAAAAGACCTCCGGACGGCTCAAATCTAACCAAATTAACTTCAAAGCACAAATAAAACACATAAGAAACTATTCCGGATCATAAAGTCTCAATCTTTAACAAAATCCAAAAATTGGTCCAAAATGTTGACCCCCGGGCTCGCGCCTCGGAACCTGACAAATTTTACAAAATACGAATACCCATGCCAATATGAGTTCGACCATACAAAATTTATTAAATTCTGATACCATTTGCCCCTCAAATCACGATTTTTCATTTTAGGAATTTCTTCAAAAACCAACATTTTACTCAACCCAAATCACAAATTAAATGATATAAATGAAGACAAATTCATGAAATATAATCTATTCTAGGTTAAGGACACTCACCCCAATCGTTTTGCTTGAAAATCCCACAAAGAATCGCCCAAAACTGAGCTCTAGAACTCCAAAAATGGTGAAAATTGTGTAACCCTCGATCTGAAAATTATATTCTGTCCGCCCAGATTTTGAGCATCGCGAACGCGGAAGGACAATCGCATTCGCGAAGAAGGAAAACCGAAGTTGCCAAGAATAGCCATCGCGACCGCGAGCTACGGGACGCGAACGCGGAGAGTAAAGAACAAATGCTTATGCGAACGCGGAGAAGGTGACGCGAACGCGAACGCGAAGAAGGATAAGGTAGAGCCTCGCGAATGCGAAGTGTGTTACGCGAACGCGAAGAAGAATTTCCAGGTGGTCAGCAACAAAGCTTCGCGAACGCGAAAGGGTATTCACGAACGCGAAAGAGGATACCAAAAGCAGAAAACAGCAATTCAAAAACAAGGGAAAATCACCCGTAGCCCACCCAGAACACACCCGAGGCCTCGGGGACCTCATCCAAACACACAAACAAGTCATACAACCTAACACAGACTCGCTCGAGGTCTCAAATCACATCAAACAATGTTGAAACATCGGATCACACCAAGAATCATTCTTAGGAACTTTCAAACCTTCTAACTTCCAAAACTCGTGCTGAAACCTATCAATTCAACCCGGAATGACGCCAAATTTTGCAGACAAGTCCAAAATGACATGACAGAGTTGTTCCAAATCTTGAAATCACATTCTGACCCCGATGTCACAAAAGTCAACTATGGGTCAAACTTTTGCATTTTCCAAACTTCAACTTTTCCAACTTTTGCTGAAACACCTCAAATTACCCTACGGGCCTCCAAATCCGAATCTGGACGCGTGCCTAAGTCTAAAATCACCATATGAAGCTATTGGGTTCACCCACGACCTATTCCGAGGCCGTTTACTCAAAATTCCAATTCCGGTTAAATTTTCACTATTTAAACTTCAAAAACTGGGTTCCTTCTTCCAATTCAATTCTGATTCATCCGGAAACTAAATTCAACCATGCACACAAGTTGATATACCTAATGTGAAGCTGCTCGAGACCTCAAACTACCGAAACAGGCGCAATTGCTCAAAACGACCAGTCGAGTCGTTACAGAGGTTCTTGGCAATATGAACTGCTGCTTGGTTGTCACAATATACATTAACATGAGCAAGATCATACACACCAAGTTCACCAAGTAGTCGGAGAATCCAAGTGATTTCAATAACCAAAAGCCTCAAAGCTCTATATTCGGCCTCGGTAGAAGACAAGGCAACAATAGGATGCTTCTTGGATTTCCAAGACACCGGGTAGCCACCAAGAAATAAGACAAATCCACTAACAGACTTCCTTGAGTCAGCACAAGAGGCCCAGTCAGAATCAATATAGCCTTTAAGAGAGAAATCTGAAGTACTACGGAGAAGTTAGCCTAAAGAATTGGTGTCAGACAAGTATCTTAACACATGTAGAGCAACTGCTAAATGAGGAACCCTGGGTTTGGACATAAACTAGCTCATGTGTTGAACTGTGTAGGACAAATCAGGTCGAGTGTGCTGGTGATAGTTCAATTTACCCACAAGGCAGCAACTCACCAATATTAGCAGACAACTTTACATGAGGATCAAGATGAGTAACCACAGATGAAACAACAGAACAATGGAATTCAGAGAGCAAATCCAAAATAAATTTCTGTTGACTAATCAAAAATCCAGAAGAATCCCGGACAATCTCCAAACCAAGAAAATAATGGATCTCCCCAAGATCCTTGATTTTGAATTCACTATCTAGAAAGATATTCAGAGTGTGAATTTCAGATAAAACATCCCCAGCCACTAAAATGTCATCAACATATACAACAATCACGATTAATTTCCATTAGCTAGCTTGGTAAACAAAGAATAATCATTCAAACTAGGATTAAAACCCTTGGATGGAAGAGATGAAGATAATTTAGCATACTATTGCCTGGAGGCTTGTCTAAGCCCATAAAGTGACTTATTAAGCTTGCAAGCAAGAGAGGGGAAAGGGGAAATAGAAAAAGAAGAAGAAGAAGAAGAAGAAGAAGAAGAAGAAGAAGAAGAAGAAGAAGAAGAAGAAGAAGAAGAAGAAGAAGAAGAAGAAGAAGAAGCTTGAATAAAGAGTCCAGAAGGAATTTTCATAAAGACTCATTCATCTAAGTCTTCATGCAAGAATGCATTGTTGACATATAACTAAAATACATTCCAATTTCTTTTGATTGCTACAGACAATAGACATCTAATAGTTGTAAGTTTTACCACAGGAAAAAAAGTTTCTGTAAAATCAACACATTCTTGTTGGCTATTCCCCCAAATAACTAACCTAGTTTTATAGCTTACAATAGACCATCAACCTTTTGTTTAACCTTATAGACCTACTTACAGGGGATAGCTCTCTTCCTTGTAGGAAAAGGAATAATATCCCAGGTGTTATTTACCTCTAGAGCTTGAAACTCCTTCATCATGGCTTCTTCCAGACAGGATTGGAGACAGCCTGATGATAGAACTGAGGTTCTAGCAAACAAATGTCATCAGATATAGGAGAGGAGGTAGGACCAGAAACAGAGATGCACACATAATTATTTAGATAGATGGGAGTTTGGTGGTGTCTAGTAGATTTTCTTAGGGGAGGATTCTAGTTAGAAGAATGTGTAGTTGAACATACATAATTATTTAGGTTGGTGGGAGTTTGATGATGTCCAATATGACTTCTTAAAGGAGAACCTTGAATAGAACCATGCGCAGGTGAGGAAGGATGAATAGCATTAACAGGAACACTACTAGTGATGATGGAATATCAGGGGAATAGAGGAAAAGAGGAAACATGTGTGCAGGATAGTGATCATAATAAGGAAACATATGTTCATGAAATACTACATCCCTAGAGTGAAATATATTCAAGGGAGAAAGGTTCAAAAGTTTGTAAGCTTTCTTTCCAGGACTATAGCTAATAAAAATAGAGGGTATAGTTCTAGACTTAAACGTGTCCCTATAGGGTTTAGGCACAGCAGCAAAGCACAGGCAACCAAAAGTCTTCACATGATTGAAGGGTAGAGAACTACCATGTAAAAGCTCAAATGGTGACTTGTTATGAAGTAAAGAAGAAGAAAATATGTTTATCAAGACTGTGGCAGTTAACACATAATTATCTCAATATTTAATTGGTAATTTGGATTAGAAAAGAAAGGCTCTAGCAGTCTCTATTAAATTCATGTCTTTTCTTTCCACTAAACATTTTGTTGAGGTGTATGTGGACATAAAATTTGATGCAAAATGCCCTAAGCTGAGAAGAAAGTTGTAGCCTCAATACTACTACCTAATTCAAAGGCATTGTCAGATCGTATGAACTTAACAGAACAATTGAATTGAGTTTGAACCATAATAACAAAGGACTTCAAGATAGTAAAAGTATTTGCCTTTAAAGAAAGAAGATGGGTCCATGTGGCCCTAGTATAATCATCCACCATAGTGATGAAATATCTAAAACCATTATAGGTTTGTGTATGATATGGATCCCACAAGTCTACATGAACCAATTGAAAAAGAGCAAAAGAATGTATGGTACTCTCAGGGAAAAGTAGTCTTTGTTGCCTAGCCATAGAACAAATAGAGCACAAGAAAATTTGTTTCTTAGGCAATTTATAAAAAAAAAGGGATAAGACTTCATTTTAGCAAAAGGTACATGGCTTAACCTCAAATGTCATATATGATCAAAAGACAAGGAGGAACTAAATATAGAATTAACAGTAATGGAAGGTACAAAATTGCAAGAATTGAAACTGCTCTTATTAACATCTTTTAGCATGGTAGTTGTGGTATTTACAAATGAAGAAGTGCAAGAATCAATGGAAGAAAGATTATCTGACTGTAAGAGGTAGAGCCCCTTCTGAATTTTACCAAGAACCAGAGACTTTTTCAGAAAAAGGCCATGTAACAGAATACAAGCAGAGAGAATGAATACGCCATAACTTTGCATATGTGTTAACAATTCAGACAAAGGAATCAAGTTATAATAAAAAGAGGGCACATATTAGAAAGTGAAATATCAGAAGAAAGGGAAAGAGTTTCATTACAAGTCACCTTAACTTTGTAATCATTAGGAACTGTTATAAGATAAGGTATACATAAGGGCTTATTATCTCTAAGAAAGGATTTAAGATGAGTCATGTGATTTATGGTACCTGAGTCTATGATCCAAATATTACTCTCTATCCTAGAGACATTGCTAGAAAAGACACCACAAGGTCTAAATCAGTTGTACCTAACAAACCTGCAAAGTTGGCAGATCCTGAACCCATCTCAGTAGAAGCAAAGGATTTGATTGTTGAAACAAAGAGAAAAGATGATCACACTGTTCCTTAGTAAAAGTATGACCCCCAAGATCAGTGTATATAATTTTAGAAGATTCACCCCCAAAATTATCAGAATGGCTCATCAATTGAGAATCAGAAACTTGAGCATATGCTATTGTCTTCTTGAACTTAGACCCAAAGAAGATATCCATGCAACTTGTAGCACCTTTCAACAGAGTGACCAGACTTCTTGCAATACTTGCATACAATTGTGGAAGAAAATTTCTTAGCAGACTCAAAATTAGTTTTCTAAGAGTAAGGTTTAGGCTAAAAACTGACTTTCTGAGTGTAAGTTTTCCAAGCAACAGCAGTGGAGAAAGAGGTTGACTCTGAATTGAAGGAAGGTATGGAGGATGTAACCTCAACTTGGCTTTCATCCTCAATAAGCATTAAGCATTGAGTAGACACTATCAATATCAGGAAAAGGTTTCATTAACAAAATATTCCTTCGAGCACCTGCATAGTTCTCATTCAATCCCATTAGAAACTAATGGACCTTTTGTTCCTCCTCCATCTTTTGAAAAGCCTCCTTACACCCATACACACATGAAGGATAGGAAATGGAGAAAGATAATTCATCCCAGAGTTTCTTAATCCTATTGAAATAGGAAGCTATACTAGAAGATCCCTGGGAGATGGAGGATATTTCTTTCCTGATTTGAAACACTTTAGTGCTATTTGGCATACCATATCTCCTTTCAATTTCTTTCCATAATTTTTTAGCTGACTCAGTCGCTCTCCGAATCTCCATATCTAAGCTTTTAAGATTCATGCGGTGACCATGTCATTGCACTGACTCCAAGCCTCATATAAAGGGAAATTTTCACTCGGCTTCCTAACAGTTTCATTGATCAGACCTAATTTGTTCTTACATGACAGACCTATAAGCATTCCTCGTTTCCAACTCCCACACCGCGATCCATTAAAAGTAGTAACTACAATGACAGTCCCAAGAGAATCAGACGGGTACAAATAGCGTAGATGAGATGGTTCGACACTTGAAGATGCACTAGCACTCGAGGACTCAGAAGTCGGAGTCACAATCGAAGGTACACCAGTAGAACCCTTACTCTCAGCAAAATTAGGGTTTTAACTTTGGGAAAAAATTCAATAAAACAATCAAGGAATCAAAACAAAATATGAGATGAGAAAACAATATCAGACTTCTTCACAAATTCTAAAAAATGGTCTCAAACATCAGAGAAAGTCACCAAAAATGGAAACTTGATCACCGATTCAATCGTCATCGGAGGAAAGGGAAAATACAATTCACATGTTGAGGGTACCATCGGAAGAAAGCACTCAGAGCAAGTCACCAAAATCGTGACTCTGATACCATGATAACATGTTAAATTCGAATTAATAGTGAAAATTTTCAAATAGCAACCCCTAGAAATGTCTAGTACGATATGAACGAGTAGAGAGAGAAATTTTATTAATAGTGTAAAATATCAAAAGTGAATTCGTCTCTTACAAAAGAATCATCTAATTATATATATACAAAATAATTGGGTCGGGTCACTTAAATAAAGAAGGACCCGCGACCATTGGAGAATTTGCATCAATACCTGCTTTCTGTGTCTCGTTTTAACTTGTGCCCGCTTTGCAAAAAAATTACAAGCGTACCCGCTTTTTCGCATAACTTCAGCATAGGGGGCTGAAGTAGCAAAGGCAATAACGCAAAATTTCAGCATTCTAGTAGGCGGTCTTGAAGTAGCAAGTGTGTTGAACCAAAGTGTGCCGAAGTTTTTGTTTGTAATTGCTGAACTTAAGCATAGTAGCTGAAGTTTTGTTCTCTATTTGCATTGCTGAAGTTTTTGTTTTGTAACTGGCGAACTTCAGCTTTAGAGCTGAAGTTTTTGTTTTGTAACTGGCGAACTTCAGCTCTAGAGCTGAAGTTTTTGTTTTTGTAACTGGCGAACTTCAGCTCTAGAGCTGAAGTTTTTGTTTTGTAACTGTCGAACTTCAGCTCTAGAGCTGAAGTTATTTAGTTCATTTGTAAAAACTTCAGCACTATATAAGCAATGGACATTTTATTTCTTATTGCATACAACTATACAAGTAACTTGGTGTTTCCTTGTCATGGGCAAGATGCTAAATTTGTGGTGAATTGCTTTCACTTCAGCCTAAAGTTAAGGGAGAAAAGGGACATGGTGCCAAACAATGACCACCTGCGTGTAAGAAATTTTCGTCTTATCATTGAACCAGATATGTCTACACAAAATTTTAATAACTGAAGTTTCATAGCAGCAACAACAACAGCAGCAGCAGCAGCAGAAGAAGAAGAAGAAGAAGAAGAAGAAGAAAACGAAGGAGGAGAAGGAGGAGGAGAAAGGGGGTTGAAGTTATTTAAAAAGTGGGTACAAGTTAAAAAAAAATTTAAAAATGGGTATAGGTTAAATGGGGGTGACCAAATAGGGCGCCCCGTGCAATTTTTACGCGACCATTCTACTAAGGAGGAAGCTGGTCCTCGACTAATGTCTTAGTGGACTGCTCATTGGGCCTTTGCAATGTGTTGGGCTGAACAACCCCAACTCCAATAAAAATACGGACTTCTCTATAGAATTTCGATATGATAGTGGGTTGCCACAACGTTAAATTTTTGGATTAATTATAGGAATTTTTACCTCCTATAGCAAAGGTTGATACCTTATTTATTTTAAATAAACACCCTTTTAAAAAATTATAATATATAGATACCTTTTGATTTTTATAGCCAAATATCTATTTATGGTTACCTCTTACTCTTAAGCCATAAAATACTCTTTGTATTATTTTTCTCTCTTATTCTTTCATATTTTTCTCCACCCTCTCTCTATCAACGCCAGTATCTCTCCCTCAACTGCCATGGAAATCCATATCAAAACTTCAATCATAGACACTGTACTCTTCCTTCTTCATCCAAAAACAATATCAAAATACTGAAATTTTTGAATAATTTATCTAAACTGAAGACGATGCCGAGAAAAGGAATGAGAACTCTTAATTGGTTTTCTCCTGAACATTCAACAACTGATAGTACTTCTCCGTCTACTTCTCAATTTTCTTCCCCTTCGCGTTTCGGATTTTCAATGTATCCCACTGTATTATATGTATTTCATTATATTTACTGTCTCGCTATATGCCATGAATGTATTCATATATTTTTTTGATTAATATAATTTATGTATTCAGATGTATTATATAATTTTTTTGAAGATTGCTATATTTTTGGGGTATTTTTCTGTTGAGAATCTTTTTTATAACTGAAAATACAAAATTTGTGTGTTATAATTGAGTTTGTTGAGTTATATTAGGAGTCTATTATGTTAATTGATTCACTTTCCATTTTAAAAACAGTGTAATCCCCTATTTCAAGCCGTGAATACAGTCGAATACAGTTGAATACAATAATATGTCCTGCTGTAATCTCATGTTTCACTCCATAAATACAGTCGAATACACTCGAATACAACAACTGATTAGCTAGACTTCCCTGATTCACGCCTATTTTTGCTACTATATTCATGAATACAATAGCTTAAATACATCAAATACATCTTATAACCACACAAAAGATATCTATAATCCGTAATATAGCAAATGGTATCTATAAATAGCTAATTACTACCAAAAGATAGTGCTTTATGAAAATTTCTCTTAATTATATTTTATGAATATTTATTATAACATTTAGTAATGCTCCTGTTTATCCACGACATTACTTAAGCGTCAGCCGCCATGGCTAACTTAAAAGTATCAGAAACGTGATTTTCAGTTTGTAAATTACTTGAAGTTGCCTCCATTATCCAATTCTGGCTTGCACTTTTTCCTTCTCATTTTCATCGTCGTAACGTTTAAGTTCACTAAGTTGGTGAAAGGAAAAAACAAATTGAAGAATTTTTTTTCTCTTTTTTTGTTCTAAATAAAAGAACTTCATTTATCACAAGTTGGACCTTCAAAATATTCCATGTGTCCGCCCAATTTGAAAGGAATTAAATATTCCCTTTAATACACCCAATTATGACCATAAATACCTAAAAGTCATGAAAAATATATGCAATAGCAACAACATTTTAATTTTTTTTTTTTTACACTACCAATATCATTTAATTAAACGCTTCAGAGTACTCCTGTTTTCTAGGTTACCAGACAACGACTTGTGACCTTTACACCATTGTGTGAATAAACTTAGCCCCTACCATAGAAACAAACACAAAATAGTATACTTAACTATGCACTCTGTTATCTTATTTAGTTAGACATCAATTCATTGATTTTATTAAAATAAAATTTATACATTTGAAAAAGTTATAGTTGAAAAATTGGATCATTTGATTAAATTTTATGAGTTAAACCTTTAATTCTTACAAATGTACCCATTACGCCTTTTATGTTCAATTTTTTTAAAAATAGTAATTTCGCTACATGTATATCTATACTCCAAATTGAAAATATTAGAATTAATTGAACATGTTAACTTTATGCTACATCATCTACCGTTGCTAGTTTTAATATATATAAAATTTTATAGTAATAATTTTACTTAATTATATTAGGATTGAAAATTTTGAAAGAACAACAAAAGAAAAAGAAAAAAAAATTAATTAATACACAAGAAGTTACACCAAATTAAACATGCCAATCTTCTGTGGATCGTGCAGTTCTAGATAAAGAAATAAAAAAACAGCAAGATAAACATAGGATTTGAAATTTGAACCTCACTTAAAGAGCTGCATCTAATAATCAAGGCATCATATATATATATATTTAAAAATATTACATTATAATACATGATCTAGGAAGGAGACGCCCCTAGACACTATATTATACTCCAACATGTCAATATATTTAAGGAGAATCGGACACAAAGGCGGATCTAATATTTCATATCAGATTCAATTGATCCATTTACTATTGCTCGGCCAACATATACATACAGAAAAATATTTAAAAATATAAATGTCCAATAAATCTTTTTCAGGTAAAATTCATTAACTCTAAATTCAAAATATAATAGCGACAATCCCCTGTTCTGTCCTCGTCAGCTTTGAATGTGCTTTGGCCATAGTTAGTTGTCCATACTCAATTAATCTGCAATTTTGTATTGGTTTTGGCGCCAATCTGATATTTTATACTCCAACAGGTCCTTATTTAGAAGCTGTATCTGTATGTATTTAATGGGGTCAGTTTTGGCTGTCAGCACTATTGGCATCCAAACTAGAGAAATTCCATTAAAAAAAGGGTTGCGAAAATAGAAATAAAAAGAAAGTTAAAAAGAAAGATAATTTTGTCTTTTTTT
This sequence comes from Nicotiana tabacum, assembly GCF_000715075.1. Taxonomy (NCBI): domain Eukaryota; kingdom Viridiplantae; phylum Streptophyta; class Magnoliopsida; order Solanales; family Solanaceae; genus Nicotiana; species Nicotiana tabacum. The sequence goes on from NC_134080.1 coordinate 14,208,150, forward strand.
TCTTATAATTTTGTCGTAAAAAGAAGGTTAGGATAACATGTACGAAACAGACATTTTTTTTTGGGTATTCTTCCTCTCATATATTTTGTCGACCTTTCAAATTACTTATTCTAAACGCGAATATTTCAGGGAAAAAAAACTGTTTTCAAATTCAAACACATTAGAGCATATGAGTGCAAATAATGAGAAAGACGATAGAAGAATGTTGAAACAGAGTAAACAGAGCTAATACTGTTAGTTGACCTTTAATTATGACTATTTGAATTAGGTTTATTTCGTCTTGTTATGATAATTGTACATTAAATGAGTGGGGTGCAGGAAAATGCAATAATTTATTGGTGTTAGAATTTTGTGTACGAGGGCTCGTTTGATACGAGAGGTAAGAGATAATTAATTTCGAGATTAAATTTGAGATGAGTTTATTTCACGTTTGGTTGTGATAAATCGTGGTATAAATGATCCCGAAATTAGTTATCCCGGAATTGTAGTATTTTTTATCCCTATGGGCGGGTGAGATAACTAATCCTTAGATAATTAATTTCGGGATAATTAATCATGAAATAACTTGTTTCCCAACCAAACGACCCTAAGAGTACCAAAAATTGGGTAAGCTTTTTGCTATTTTTTCCCTTTATAAGGTGTCTTGTAAGCTTGCACGCACTTTAATTATTCTACTAAAAATGAGTAATATTTTCTATTTTAAGTTTTTATATTTTGCACGCATTTTAATGACCACTAGAGCATACTATAAGAACCAATGTCAAAACATGATTTTTCATTTATCTTTCGGTGTGAGTCAAATTTTGATCAGTGAATATAAGGTAAGCATTGAAATTTCCCGATTAACCAGAAACTTCAAATAATTTTGTAAAATGAATGGTTCAACTAATTAAAAACAGATAATCCATTAGATTCTAATTCCAGACCCGGCCATAGACACGTGAAACACATAGGCAGAGGGAAGTTGGGGCATAAGGGCTTGGCTGTCAGTTGCAAATTAAAGATCCTGGGTTCTCATCTTTTATGGAAAAGCAGATTTGTCGGCCCACCTGATATTTTTCAAAAACGTATTTATTCATAATTAATGTTTGCAAAATAATTGTATTTTATTTGGTTTTTTAGTTCTTTATTTATGGACCAAAGATGGATTTACATTTTTTATTATAGACTAATTAGTGCAAATTGACACCATTTGTTTGACACATTCGTGGGGATAGTGCACAAACAGTCATTCTTAGACTGCTATTTAGGAATTAGCCAACAGTTATTTTATTCTAAATATTTGAACTAAAAATCTTATATTCAGGATAGTTCAGGACGTTTGTGTCCTAAAAAATCGAATATGAAAATTGAAATTTAAGAAATATTGACTAATTCCCAAATAACAACTATTTAAAATGGCTATCCGGTGTCATTTTTACCAGTAGGTGCTTAAAATATTATTTCATCCATTACATTTATGTGACGAATTTTGACTTGATATAACGTTTAAAAAAACAAAAGAATTTTAAAATTTGTGGTCATAAATATGTCATACTCAACATTTATGCGATGATAAAAATTCTAAAATTTATAGCCTTAAATATATTATAATATTTATATGACTATAAAAAATTTTCAGTAATAATAAAGTATTAGTATTTCTATTTTCCAATATAAAAAATATTTATTTTTTGAATAAATTAATAAAAAATATAATGTTACATAAATGTGAAAGAACAAAAGACACAAAAACAGATAATAGGACGAGATTTTGACCGAGACCTCTTTGTAGATCCCAGTTAATCATCCGGGAAAAAATTGATATAATTATGGAGCAATTATTTAGAGGGTAGCTTTGGCGTAATTAATAAATTGTTGCTGTGTGACGAGAAACTTACGGGTTCGAGTGTTTCCATTCCGACATATATTGCATTCAATAGACTCAGCGAGCTTTGTGCACCAGTATTTATCCTATTTTGGAAAATGACGGGTCGTCGCGAAATCTGCATTTGAGGGGTGCGATAGTAGTATATAAATTGAACGGAAACATGCGAAGGCTTCTCAACACACAACAACCCCCACTCATCTTCTTTCTTCCTTAGAGAATCACTCGGACGTCTCTCTCTCTCTTTCCGACCTTCTAGGATTTCGTCTTGAACATTCTCCTCGCCGGAGAAAGAAACACCGGCGTCCGGTGATTGAAGGTTTATTTTTTTGATCTTGTTAATTTTTGTGCTCAAAATTTACAGTTGAAACAATCGAAATGGCTTCTCAACCGAAGAATGTCGGAATTCTTGCCATGGAGATTTACTTTCCTCCTACTTGCCTTCAGCAGGTAAAAGTTTGTACATCAAATTGTAAATACGTACATCTACATGCGTATAATTATAAATACTTTCAGATGTATATCTACGATTGTATTTTGGTGCTGTAATTTGGACGAGGGAAGAAAATGAAGAAAGAGTGACGAAACTCGAATTTTTTTGGATAGAGCTTTTCGCTATGTAATAATCACCATTTAAAATCTCGAAATGCCTCTGTTATTGCGATTTTAATTTTCTGAAGAAATTGTTATTTTACCTCAAATTGAGTATTGTTACCTTAGTGTTGTTATAAAGAGAAAGTCAATAATTGTTCCGGACGTTAGGAACCACTTTGTTTTAGATCTAATGATTAATAAATCTAAGATCATAGATTTTAATTTATTGTACTTGCATGTCACATGTATTGTGACATAATGTGACATTCATGTTGACCTTTTAGTTTTGAAGAAATAGATCTGCTAATAGAACTTCTCGACATTTGGATTGTGATTGTTTTGAAATTTTAATTTCTGTAAAATTGCGATGTATAGGAAGTATTGGAGGCTCATGATGGAGCAAGCAAAGGCAAGTATACAATTGGTCTTGGACAAGATTGCATGGGCTTTTGCACTGAGGTTGAAGATGTTATATCGATGAGGTACACAGCTAACTTTAGTAGCTGCAAAAACGACTACTCCCTCCGTCACAAATTATGTGATGTTGTTTGATCAAGTGTGGAGTTCAAGAAAAGAGGAAGACTTTTGAAACTATTAGTCTAAAACAAGTCATAAACATTTGTGTGAAATATCTCATTAAAGGTAAAATAGGAAATTTAACGTTAAATTATATTTAAATATAAAAAGTTTCATTCTTTTGGAGACAAACTAAAAAGGAAAAAGTATCACATAAATTGGGACAGAGGGAGTACTACTATACCTACCAATTCCAAACTAGTGGGGATCAGATAAGTGAATCCTATATAATTGTTCTGCTTCATTTGGTCCGATTTAATTTCATTACTTAAATATTTGTGTTTTAGGACATGTTAGGAATTGGGACTAACTTTATTAGTTAATCATGCAAAAGTGATACTATGTTTGCTTCTGTTCTCATTAAATTTTTCATCTTTAGCTTGACAGCTGTTACTTCCCTTCTGGAGAAGTATGCTATTGATCCAAAGCAAATTGGCCGGCTAGAGGTTGGAAGTGAAACTGTTATTGACAAGAGCAAATCCATCAAGACATTTTTAATGCAAATATTTGAGGTACTGGCTATTGCTTCTAGGCAATGTTGAATAGAAAATAGTCTATTATGGTTTGTTCAAATGTGTGGCCAAGTGAGACTTAGCTGCTAAGCCTGTGAGTCACGTACTGTTGATCACTGCTGATTAGCTCAAAATATAATATTTGTTGCAGCCGAAGTTTTTTTCCAATTAAAAAAAAATTGTTGCAGCCAAGTATTATAAAAGATGTGAAATGTTTAAGACTTTAGGTCACTTATTGTGCATTAAGTATGTCCTAGTTTCATCTTGGGCCTCAAATTTAGCTGATCCTTTGTTACCCTTCTATATTGTCACCTAAGTGAAAAAATAAGTAACTCCTCCAAAATGAGATTACTATTTGCTGTCACATTTATCCTTGGATAATAAAATGTTCATTGCACCATTGTTGCTTGTTTGTCTTTATTGACTTTCCTCTTCACTGCTAAAGCTTTACCTTATGCGTATAACATATGGTGATCATAAAACTTATCCTGGTTCTGCACCATTTCAAACAAACAGAAACATGGGAATACTGACATTGAAGGAGTTGACTCAACTAATGCCTGCTATGGGGGAACTGCTGCATTGTTCAACTGCGTAAATTGGGTGGAAAGCTCCTCATGGGATGGACGCTATGGACTTGTAGTATGCACAGACAGTGCGGTATGATCATCATCTTAATGCATTCTACTTGCTTTTTGTCTAATGCTTTCCTTATTAAATTCATAGTGTGAATTATATTGTGCCTTTGCATGAGCATTATTAACTTGTTCAAGAGCTTCTGTTCACAGGTCTATGCAGAGGGACCTGCTCGGCCCACTGGAGGAGCTGCAGCCATTGCTATGCTTGTGGGGCCTGATGCTCCTCTAGTGTTTGAAAGCAAGATCAGGGCTAGCCATATGTCCCATGCCTATGATTTTTACAAGCCGATCCTTGACAGTGAATATCCAGTAATTCCCCTTTATCCCTGTTTGTCTTGTTGATCATCAGTTTCACATGAATGTTTCAAAGTTCTATTTTGCTCTAAGTGTTGGGTTAAATTTGTTGTTGATTTTTTGAGGTAGTGTGTGTTGAAAGTGATATAACTTGATAGAATTTTTTTGAAAGGTACCACTCGCTGGTACCTTAAACAATATTTTTTGGTTGTTACGGAAATTGGATGAATATTTTATCAGGAAAAAATGTGTTGCATGACAATCTGTACACTTTCAGTATCTCTTATCAATTCCTTATTGTACCAAAGTTGTGCACGCTGCATCATCACTGTTGAAGCTTCAGAATTTCTCATCTGCTCTGTATGATGTTAATTGTGTTGCAGGTGGTTGATGGTAAGCTTTCACAAACCTGTTATCTCATGGCACTTGATTCTTGCTACAAGAGTTTATGCAACAAGTAAGCCGCCGATTGATGTGTCTATATATTTGGAGTTGAGGCTTCTTAACTAGTATCATCTTTTAGTGACCTTTTCCTTCCATGTTTTAGATATGAGAAATTGGAAGGCAAGCAATTCTCAATGGCTGATGCAGCCTACTTTGTCTTCCATTCACCATACAACAAGGTAGCTTATGAGCCCCATACAGATTCATAATTTTTTCCTACTTCTCTAAATAAATTGATTTAACAGTTATCTGAATCTTTTCTTAATCTTGCAGCTCGTGCAGAAGAGCTTTGGTCGATTGCTGTTCAACGACTTTCTAAGGAATGCTAGGTGTGTTAGAAATCTTCTGTTAGAAAGGAATTTTCTTATTGTTTAAAGGAATTCGTTGGACTAATCATTCCCATTTCTGCATTTGCAGCTCTGTTGATGAGTCTGCCAAACAAATCCTGGCTCCCTTTGAATCCTTAACCGGCGATGAAAGCTACCAAAGCCGTGATCTTGAGAAGGTTCACTAACAATTTCCTACTCTTTCTTCCTTAAATATGTCTTTATTTTACAAGTGATCTCCTGCGATTGTCATCCAGTACTTCACTCAAAATGATGAAATGAAGTCTTAAAGTAGGATAAATAGCTTGAAGACTGAACTGAAAATGGAATTCTATTATGCATATTACAGGCATCCCAGCAAGTTGCTAAACCATTTTATGACGAGAAGGTGCAACCTACCACATTGATACCAAAACAAGTTGGCAACATGTACACCGCGTCTCTCTATGCTGCTTTTGCATCCCTCATTCACAATAAGCACAACACATTGGTAAATACAAGTTGCTTTTCTTCTTTTGTTCCATTTGCTTGTTCATGTCCATTATCTACATTTTTCTTCCAGTTTCTGAATCATTTTGTTACCTCAGGCTGGTCAGAGGGTAATCATGTTCTCCTATGGGAGTGGATTGACTGCAACAATGTTTTCACTAAAGTTTAACGAAGGCCAACATCCTTTTAGTTTGTCAAACATTGCAAGTGTGATGAATGTTGCAGAGAAGTTGAAATCGAGACACGAGGTATGCTAAATTTTGATATACAACTCAATCGTGGATTTGGGCTCCATCATTGACTTTATTTAAGCTTAGATACCCGAGCAGCTGTTGGTGATTTTTTGTTGTATTATATCTCTTTTTTCATCATAACCATGACTGACAATAACATCTTGTGCAGTTCACTCCTGAAAAATTCGTCGAAATAATGAAACTAATGGAGCACAGATATGGTGCCAAGGACTTTGTGACCAGCAAGGATTGCAGCCTTCTCGCACCAGGAACCTACTACCTAACAGAGGTTGATTCCAAGTACAGAAGATTTTATGCACAGAAGGCTCCCGAACATGGACTGGTCAATGGACACTGAACAACGTTCTTGCACGGTGTAAGGCCATGTAGTTGGTTCGTGCTCTTTTAGTTCTTGTCAGCGCATAGAAGAATAACTAGTGCGTCCGCAGAGTTGATTGTTATTAAATATAGTTTCTTTTCCGGAGTAGATCCTATGCCTTTGTCTTTTTCAGTTCCCAACGAATTCTAATGTTCAGTGTAACCTGTCTCTACCTGTTTGTAAAATTATTCTAGATGATTGTAGAAGTCATCAAACCTAGTCTTGATTGAAATTCATTAATTTTCTCACCTGTGCCTTGATAAACTGATGTGCTTATGAGAAAGATCATATAATTTAATGGAGTATTGCGGTTGCACAAGGGCAACCTATTTTAGTAAGGGATCATTTGGTTCACATGTTATTTATGCAGGGATTATAATGTAAGAATGGTTTATGCTGGGCAAAATACATAGTTTACCCATCAACCTTGCAGCGAAATCCTTGTTACACACTTTTCTTTCATGGGAATTTTTTTACATATTCAACCTTTCAAAAGTGTGTTTAAGACACACCACATTTGTGCTTGACCAATTTTTGAGATAACGTGAAAGTCACCCCCTAATAGGATCGTGACACGTGTCATTGACTTTAAGAAGGGAAAAAAATATTAGAAATTAAAATTAAAATCCATCTTCTTCATCTTTCCATTTTCTATCTTAAGTACCATTATTTCTACCACCATGGTTGTTTGTGAGAAAGTTTCCAACAACACCAAAATTCAATCACACTATCTAAATAACTAGCCGAAAATAATCGAGCAATAAATTGAGTTCAATAACCCAATAATCAACAAGACCCAATAGAATTTTCAAGCTTTTTTCGATACCCCAATAATGGTGGATTCTAAATTTTTTCACCAAACCTTCAATACTGCTTTTAAATCTATTACAAATAAATAGTTTTCACAATATTTGGACAATAAACCAACAAAATTGCTCAATTTTAAATCTAAAATTGATATGTTCTTTCAAAAATTCTATTTGGGGAAGAAAATGAGGGGGTGGTGAGGAAGAAGACCAGAGGGAGAGGGAGGGGCTCCTGTGGGGAGGGGAGACAAAAAATAGATTTTTTTATGGGTTTCACACGTTTTTTTTTTGTGTGTTTAAACACACAAGAGCTATCTGGTCAAAAGTAGTGTGTCTTAGACACACTTTTTAAAAGGTTGAGTGTGTAAAAGGTTTTCCGTGAAAGAGAGGTGTGTAACAGAGATTTCGCTGCAAGGTTGATTGGTAAATTATGTATTTTGCCTTTATGTTGTGATTAATAATGAAGTGATTGTTCTACATGAATACTTATTGTGAAATGACATTTTTGTTTTAAAGTAGTTTAATCCATGCATTGGTAATATCTATATTCTTATTATACATAAGTTTCCACATAACGATAATGGAGTACTCAAGTTCCCAATAACTTAGTGCATGTACTATTAAAACTACGGACCAAATTGTTTGACTAAAAAGTGTTAAACCTTTTTATTAAACTAATTAAATAGGAAGATTTGAGCAAATCCTAACCAAATATAATTTATCCTAGATCTGAGATAGAAGATAAAATAAACAAGCATAACTGAACATAAAATTTGATTATAATAATGGTTGAATCTCATAATGTAAGAAAAGGATGATGATTTCAATAATATTAAACGATAGCGATGAATACATAGATAAAAAGGGTCACCCTTTTTGAATAAGACTGACCTCCACACATTTGATATAATTCAATTACTGATGAGTACTGAGGATCTAAGCTTCTTTTCTCCTTTCTTCTTGGCGAGGAGCTTGAGATGAAGATCCCCCTCTTCATCTTTAAAGATGTGTCTATATCTCTGTGTGAGTTTTTTGTTCGTGCCCCCCTTAGTTACTACCTCCTATGATATTTATACAAAAGTATTTCTTTACCCAATGGTCCTTAACCAGAGTACTTAAGTTCTTGGAATATCCTGTAGAATATTCCTCTAAACCCCCCCCCCCCCCAATTAAAAATATAGCCCTCCCACCCCTAATAATTGAAAAATTACATTTTTAACCTTTCAAAAACTATAAATAGCCCCCCTTCTTCTTCATTTTTCTCACAATTCACTCTCTTACTACTCTAATTCTCTCTTGATATTACTGTTCTTAAATTCTCAAATCTCAAATTCTCAATTACTTATTATTTCAAGTTTCATCAATTATTTAGTTTAGCCATTACAAAATTATTATTATCAAATATCAAGTATTCAAGTGAAGTGTGGTATCAAGTACTATCAAGTATCAACTATCAAGTTTCGGTCTATCAATTGAAGTTTGATTTTTGATATCAAAATTAGTGCGGCATCCGGAATCCCCGATACACTCGTTCCTTCTCTTTCTCAAATTACTGTTGATTTTTGATTCAATAAATGATCAGATCTTACTCTAAGCTTGTGCGACAATGTTCTGTTGTCATCCAACTCTTTGTTAAATTTGAACCCAAGGTATGTGAATGTACCCTTTGCTTTCAATAACTTTTCCTTCGTCCAACGTTCAAGAAGAGTCCTCATATACTCTAATAGTTCTACTATCGGCAGCTCTCTTGCATATTTTGTTACAACATTCAACGACTCTGCAATATTTGATGTCATAGTCCAAGTTCTATTCACCGTAGCATGTACTCGAGACCATCTATGATAGCCAATATCGTATATGCTTTAAGACAGGGGTCAATCTCTTCAATCTTTGACATCCTTTCATTAAATTCATCAAGAGTGTACGAGCGTGCCGTGGCAAAATATAATTCACCTAACTTTAGATGTCCCTTCTTGAACTTTGCCCGTATATTTTTCCAAATATTCCACATGCAAGAATAATGTGGCATGCCAGGATAAACAATAGATGTTGCCTTCAAGATACTCTCATTCCGATTCGAAACAACACACATATTTGGTCTTTCACCATATGCATGTTTGAATTGCTCAAAAAACCACTTCCATGATGCGTCATTTTCTGAATCAACAACAGCATATGCCAATGGTAATATGGTACCTACATTATGTGGCAAAAAGCAATTAATTGGCTGCAGGAAAAATGTAGAGTAATACATATACATACAAACTACAACTTTTCAACAATATATATATATATATATACAAACTACAACTTTTCTACAATATATCTATATCTACAATAAATCTGCAAGTACTACAAAAACATACAAGCTACAATATTTCTACAATAAAACTTCAATACCTGTTGCATCCATTGTACTAGTTGTTAGCATTATTCTCCTGTATACTGACTTTAAGAAGGTCACATCAACTACTACAACTGGCCTACAATATTCCCAACCACTGATTGACGTACAAATCGCAACAAATACATACAAGAAGCAGTCATTTTCTGTCTTCTTCAATTTAACTACAGACCTCGGATAAGTCTTCTCTAGAATATACAAATAACTAGGAAATTTGTTGTAGGAGTCAGCAGGATGACCTCTCAAAAACTGTAAAGCCTTTTCCTTTGCTCTCCAAGCTTGCATGTAGGTTAGATTCACGCCTTGTTCAGACAACATGTCAAATTGTATGTCTTTTGATGTATAGATTGTCTTAGGATCAGAATATTTTGGAATAACCATGCTACCAACTACCATGGCTGTAGGTTTGCGTTGTATGAATGTATTGTCCATTAAAGAGCATGTGTGCTGGTTGTTGAAATTTCTAACCTTGAACATTGCAGAATCATTTATGCTAGTTGCCTTAAAGTGCCATGTACAGTTTTCACCAACACATATCAGCCAGTAGCTACAAAATAAATACAATTTAAACACTGGTTTAAAATGTAGATTTAAAAGAAGAAGAAAAACTGTTTTAGCTTAAACAATCACATTATACAATCTATATACAACATAACTACAATTCATCTTCTGATAAACATTATCCCAAGAAAAAATTGAAGAAGTAAAAAATTGCAAATAAACTACAAAATTAAAAAAATAATGATCTTTGATCATTCATATGTTCATACCTTCTAGCACTAGATCTTTTAACCATGAATTGGAACTTGTGCATGACAGAATAGTGCTTCATTGTAGTTACAATTGTTTCGTTGTCTTGGTATACTTGTCCTACTTCAATAGAACTTGGTATATTATCTGTTATTATTATAATTTCATATTCCTCTATAACGGGAGATGTTGGCACATCAAGTAACTTTAGTATTCCAAACGAATCTGCATGAAAATAAATATAAATGTTGTTATGAACAGTTTGTAGATAATTTGTATAAAGGTTGAAAATCTGTATTTCATATTAATTTTTCAAATGATATGTAGTTTTATTGTATAAAAAATGTAGAAATTTTGTAGATATTATGAAAATCCATACTGATGTATATTTACTCTGACATGTAGTTTATTTGTAGATAAACGTAGATAAAGTGTAGTACATTGACATACAACCAGAATTTGATAGAAAAATTAACATCATACACCTGCAGCTGTGTTCTCATTGGTGATACTCAATTCCATATTGAAATCGCGAACAGTTATACATAGCGGATATAATCCTAAGTTTTTATTTTCCTTTTTCGTCTCCATGTATACGCGAACACCCATATCGTTCCTAATTTCCATTGGAGGACAATGCTCGTTGACAATGTATTTGATTTCTATAATTTTTTCGGATGTATCGATCATTAATTGATGTGCTATTGTAGAAATCAATAGACTATAACTCGCATCCTCATCGACTACAATGTCATTGACCTGAAATTCTCTAAATCTCTCATAGATATCCCAATTCTCATTCAGTTGTAGCATAATTGGGATTTTGAACATAATTGCGTTTGTTGCAGATGAATTATAGAAGATTTAGTCGTTTTTGATTTGTGAAATCGGAAAAAAGTTTGAAACAAAGTGTATCGCAAAAACAGAGTATGCAAAATTTGAAACGAAACCGACGATAATTATGAATCTGCGTGATTTGCGTTGTAGAAGATCTGAAAGAATATTTAATTCCCCAATTTTAGCGCGCCAAAATAAGGAAACCTACAACTAAAATGATTCCTTATTTAATGAATTGTCTATATTTTGTAGAAATACTATTAGCATGGTGGGTAATATGCAAATTATGAACATATTTGATAATATAGTTTCCTATATGGTATAGGAACAAAAATTTCCCTAAAATATAATGGGTTAACTTGAGTTCAGCCCAAATTGACCCATGAGCTAAAATGTTTGTAATCCAACCTATTAATTTCTGGACGGGTTGGTCGGGTTAGATGGGTTTGGGCTCAAATTGTCACCCCTAGTTTTCTTCTCCTATTGATCCAAAGCAAATTGGCTGGTTAGAGGTTGGAAGTGAAACTGTTATCGATAAGAGCAAATCTATCAAGACATTCTTAATGAAAATATTTGAGGTAACGCCCGTTTCTTCAAGACAATGCTGAATAATAAATTGTCTATTATTGTGTGTTCCAACATGTGGCCAAGTGAGACTTAGCAGCTAAGCCTTTGTGTGACATACTGTTATTAGCCCAAAATAGAATATTTGTTGCAGCCAAATATTGTAAATTACATGAAATGTCGCAAAGTCACTTATTCTGCATGAATTTTCGTCCCTTGCATCTTGGGCCTCAAATTTGCTTTGCCAATGCTGTTTGTTACGCCTAAAATTTTCACCTAGGTGAAAAAGTAACTCCTCCAAAATGAGTAACTCCTCTTCACCACTAATAAGCTTTACCTTCTAGCTATTGCATATGTTCATCATCAAAGTTTATCGTGGTTCTTTACTATGTGAAACAAGCAGGAGCATGGAAATGCTGACATTGAAGGAGTTGACTCGAATAATTCCAGCAATGGGGGAACTGCTGCATTGTTCAACTGCGTTAATTGGGTGGAGAGCTCTTTATGGGATGGACGCTATATGGACTCGCAGTTGTATGAGTTCAAATTTGGACGACCTCAACCATTGACAAATATGACAAACGATGAGATCTTCGTAGCTCGACGTCCTATGGAAGACGACAGACAAGCGAACAGAGACTGTGACTTTTACAGTAGTGCAGGCCCAACAGGGAGCATGGGGAATATATATATCTTTTAGGATTCAGAAGGAGTTTGTCCCTTATATATAGCGGGAAAACAACCTTGTAAGGGGGACCTTTTGCCTGTTTTTAGCAGAGAACACCGATTGTAATAGTTTCCTACTAGAAAGATTGGCATTCTTAAAGTTCGATCACTCTTCTTGCAAGATCAGGAAATATTGTCCATTGTGTTGATCTTTTATACCTTTCGTTTTAGAGTTTATTATACTTAGCTAAGATTTACCCCTTCATTTTTTTTGATTGATTTATTCAAAAAGGTTCCAATATCTTTTGAGTCAAACAATTTGCGCCGTCTATGAGATTTCTATAGCTGAGATTTTAGTTTCGTCTAGATCCTTGAAAGGGATAATCACCTCTTCTTAGCCTCGCAAAGACCAACAAATGGCAGGAAAGGGGGAAGCAAGATTAAAGGCAAAAGTAGGTGTCACGAACAACCTTCTGGATTCCATCAATGAAGCCGGCAGGGAAGACAATGAAAACGCAACGCCAAGCGCTACACTTGAGGGAGATACCTCACCCTCCCCCCCCCTCGCACGAAAGCGTGACTGTCTCGCGCGAGAGGGAAACCTCAACATCCGCAGCAGGAGAAGCACTACCGGCTGTGAAAAGGCTATTAGAAGAGTGGTTGACAAACACCTTGAGCAACATGCTCAACAAACGCGTTCAAAAGGATATCGGAGGCACAATGCACGCAGAAACCACAACTGTCGTCGATGAGCCAGAAATTCCGCGCACAGGTAACACTCAGACTGTCATTGATGCAGGTAATGATGCACTTGCAGCCATCTTAAAGAAAATGGAAGAAATGGAAATGAGAACAAAACGCTGCGTGATCAGATGAAGGAGCATCAGGAAAGGGTCAATAAAATATCGGGTGCTCTAAAGCTGCTACCAAAACGTGATGTAGGCCGATTCGTCGAACAACCATACAGTGAAGGGGAAACTCCCCACTCTATTCCAAAAACCTTCAAAATGCCACCATACTCGAAAATATATGATGGAACCACTGACCCAGAGGATCACATAATCCACTACGTCACGACAGTAAAAGGCAACGATTTGTCAAAACAACAAGTGTCATCGGTGCTGCTGAAAAAATTCGGCGAAACCCTGATAGGGGGAGCACTGACATGGTATTCCCAACTACCGGCACGGTAAATATCAACGTTCGAAGAAATAGCAGATAAATTCATCACCGCTCACGTGGGGGCGAAAAAGGCAGAAGTCAGGGTAAATGGCATTTTCGCTGTTAGGCAAACGACGGGCGAAGGACTTCGGGATTTCCTAGCCCGATTCAACAGGGTAAGAATGAGCCTACCTAACGTATTAGAAGGGCTGGCGGTAGCTTTTAGATCTAGTTTTAATGATGCAAATAATATACCTATGCAGGAAAACAATTACAGAAGAACAAGGAATCAAGAAGATACTACAAGATCGCTGAAGTCAATCTTGATACTTTAGGAAAGAAACTAATCAGCAAATCTGGATGCCTAAGGAAAGAAATCAATCGGCAAATCAATCAGCAAAGATTAACGAACAGCTGCAATGGAAAGAATCAAGCAAGCCTAAACTTAAGGCATGAATCAAGGCCAGCATATTCGAAAGATCGAAGATCCTGTAAAGATTGCTAAGCGGCTAATTTCGGAAGGATCAACAATCAAGGAGCAAGCCTTCATCATATATAACTATTAAAGGAAGGATATCAAGGAAGAGCAACAACTAGCTATCTTATTCTTGGAAAGAATTAATTTCTTTCCAATGATCAAATCTCTTAGGTTGTTAAGCCTCGACCTTCACCAAAGTATTATACCCAGCCTTAAACCTTAGACATATATACTTTAATCGAACCAAAAAACCCTCTCTTTGTTCTACTGCAAACAAACATTATAGTTCACTAAGATCTGTTGTGTAACAAGTCAGAGAAATAGGAGAGTATTACACTGGTGAGGCATTGTATCAAAAAGAAACGAGTGTTAGAGGAACTGTGTTATCAAGTCATTAGAAACGCATTTACTAAAGAGAACTCCCTTGCAACCCAAGGGGAATGGACTAGGATTCACATTGAATCTGAACCAGTATAAAATTTTGGTGTCTTTAATTCCTGCACATACTTTTTGCATCTTACTTTCTGTCATTACAACTGTTAAGTTATTACATCTAGTCGACTATTTGATAAACTAGTCAACTAATAAGAGATTAAGTTTAAAAATATACAATTCAGCCCCCCTCCCCTCTTGTACTTTCAATTGGTATCAGAGCAAGGCTCACATTCTACTTTTGCTTAATGGCTTGAGAGAATAGATCATAGCAAATCAAGTTATCATAGGAGCTCTCTTTCAGGAAGGAACTTCACAAGTTAGACCACCATACTTCAATGGACAACATTTCTCCCATTGGAAAGTGCGAATGGAAATCTTTGCCAAGGCCTATGACGTCAAATTTGGAAAGTTATCAAAAAGGGAAACTATCCCTTACCTGCTGCTACTCCACCGCTTGTTGATCCTAAATATATAGATTCATACACAAAAGAGCAAATGGAAGTGGTACAAGTTAACAATAAAGCGAGAAATTTGCTTCATAATGCTATAAGTGGTGAAGAATATGAGAACATCTCAAGCTGTGACACAGCCAAAGAAATGTGGGACAAGCCTGAGGTCACATATGAAGGAACCAGCAAAGTAAAGGAAACACATATCAACATGTTGGTTCATGATTGTGAACTCTTCTCAATGAAAGAAGGAGAATCTTTTGAAGAGATGTTTGCCAGGTTTAGCAAAATAATTAGCGATCAAAAGGCATTTGGCAAGCCTTATACCAGTGGTGATCAAGTTAGCAAAATTCTCAGGAGTTTGCCAACCACCTGGCAGACCAAAGTAGTCACACTGGAATCTCAGGATCTAAACAAATTATCTTATGATGAGCTACGAGAAGTCATAGCTTTTGAAAAGACGCATCTCAAGAAGACTAGTCAAGAAGAGAAAAAAGAAAATAGTCACATTCAAGACTTCAACTGAAATAGCTGAAAACGAAATTGATGATGATCCTGAAGCTTTACAAGAAGAGATTGCTATGCTATCAAGAAACATGGATGGATTAATGAGAAGATTCTAGAATACAAAGAAAGGAAGAATTCCACCAAGACGATCCAGGCAATACAATGAACAGGACAAAAATGATGGAAAGTGCTATGAGTGTGGAAGATTTGGGCACATTCAAGATGAGTGCCTAGAATTAAAAAGGAAGATCTCTAGAGGCTTTAACAAGAACAAATCCTTCGGAAGCTGGAGTGATAAGGACAATTCATACCACGAAAAGATAACAAATCTCTGCTTCATGACGATTCTGGAAAATGAAATGAACAAATCCTCAGGATGCTGGACAAATGAGGACACTTCAGATGAAAAAAATGAAAACTGCTTCATGGTACGAGGTGAAACTAGTGAGGTAAGATCTTATAACTGTGATAGATACAATGAATTGCAGGATATTCTTGATTTAACTTTGAAAGAGTCTCAAAAAATAATGAATGAGCTTAAGAGACTCACTAAAGAAGTTAAAGACTGGAAACTCAAACATAAAGTATGTGAAATCGAAAAAGAAGTACTTCAAGAAGAGTTTGAGGAATTGCAAATGCAACTTAATGGCATGTGCAAGACCACCAGTCACAGTTCTGTTAGGTCAAACTAGATGACTTACAAGTCAACTGGAAAAGGACTAGCCAGAACTAAGTTGACTAGTCCTACCACTAATGAAAGACCTAAAAGTGGGTCAGAAGTTACGTGTCATTACTGTAACAAAAGTGGGCATAAATATTCCTTTTATCGTTTTTGTAAAGCAAACATTTCAGGATGGGTTTGAAAACCAAAAAATAATTCTAAATCTAGTAACACTAACCCTCCAAGACCCAGACAAGCTTGGGTACCTAAAAGAAAGTAATCACCTTGTTTTGCAGGAACACCGCAGAATAAGCCACAAAGGAAAATGGTATCTAGACAGTGCGTGTTCCAGTCATATGACAGGTGAAAAAAACCTGTTCAAAGAAGTTACAAAAATTGATGGAGGAAGTGTTAAATTTGGGGATGACTCAAAAGGCAAAATAATTGGTACTGGAACACTTCCCTTCAATAACAACTATGACATCACTGAAGTTTATCTTGTTAATGGCCTCAACTACAATCTCTTGATCATAAGTCAACTTTGCGACTCAGGATATGAGGTAAATTTTAAGAAAACAGGATGTGCTATTGAAGACGAATCAAGTAAAATAGTCCTTCCTGAAAAAAGGTATGGAAATGTTTATATCCTTGATAGTTTTGAAAAGATAGATGATCATATTTGCTTAACTTCTATGTCTGATGATCCATGGTTGTGGCATAAGAAACTTGGTCATGCTAGCATGCATTTGATAGAAAAATTGTCCAAACATGAGTTAGTTGTTGGTCTACCCAAACTGAATTTTTCTAGAACTCATATCTATGATGCATGTCAAATGGATAAGCAGACCAGAAACTCTTTCAAAAAACAAAGATATAGTATCTACTTCAAAATCTTTGCAATTACTTCACATGGATTTATTTGGGCCTACTAGAACTGCTAGTATAGGAGGAAAGAGGTATGATTTTGTTATTATAGATGATTATTCACGTTTCACTTGGGTAATTTTCTAATCTCATAAGGATGAAGCATTAAGAAATTTTGAATTTTTCTGCAAGAAGGTTGAAAAAGAAAAGGGATATCTAATTTCAACAATTTAGAGTGACCGTGGAGGAGAGTTTGAAAGTAGAGCATTTGAAGATTTCTGTAATGATCAGGGATACACACATAATTTCTCTGCACCACACTCACCACAACAGAATGGGGTTGTAGAAAGAAATAACAGAACCCTCCAAGATATGGCAAGAACCATGTTACTAGATCATTCACTGCCAAATCACTTCTAGGCAGAAGGTGTAAGTACATGATGTCACATTCTCAACCGATGCCTCATAAGGCCTATTCTAAAGAAGACTCCATATGAATTATGGAAAGGTAAATGTCCCAATATCAATTACTTCCATCCCTTCGGAAGTAAATATTTTATCCACAATAACGGTATGGATAATATTGGAAATTTCGATCCAAGAAGTGATGAAGGTATTTTTCTGGGCTACTCATTAAATAGTAGATCTTTTAGAGTCTATAATAAACGCACATTATGTGTGGAAGAATCAGTACATGTTATATTCGATGAAAATAATCCCTTGGCCGAGAAAGGAATTACTGCATGTGATGAAGATCAAGCTCAAGAAATTTAGGAGACAAGCAAATCTCGAGAGTCGACTGATATATCTGTTGCGACAGAGTCAAATGGTGAAATCAACAGCAATGTACCAGATCAACCAATCGAGTCGACTGCGAATGTAGAGAGTCCAAATGAATGGAGAAGCGAGCCTGAATATCCTTAAAAATTCATTATAGGGGATCCAAGTGAAGGAATGAAAACCAGGGGAGCTCTAAAAAAACAAATATTGCATTAATCTCTTAGGTTGAGCCAAAGAAGATAGAGGAAGCGCTAAAAGATTCAAGTTGGGTTCAAGCTATGCAGGAAGAGTTAGATCAGTTCAGTAAGAATCAAGTCTGGAATCTGATACCCATACCTGAAAATGTTTCTGTAATCGGAACAAAGTGGGTTTTCAGAAATAAATTGAACGAGGATGGAAATATCGTAAGAAATAAAGCCAGACTAGTTGTTCAGGGATACTCACAATAGGAAGGAGTCGACTATGATGAAACCTTCGTCCTAGTAGCTCGTTTGGAATCCATACGAATTCTTCTAGCATACGCATCATTTAAAGGATTTAGGCTGTTTCAAATGGATGTTAAAAGTGCCTTTTTGAACGGATTTATTGAGGAAGAAGTATATATGAAACAACCACTTGGGTTTGTAGATTCAAAGTTCCCATATCATGTATACAAGCTCACTAAGGCGTTGTATAGGCTAAAGCAAGCTCCACGTGCTTGGTATGATAGACTTAGTTCCTTTCTTGTTGATCATGGCTTCACAAGAGGTAAAATAGACACTACCTTTTTTATTAAAAGATTATAGGAAGGTAACCTCATTTTTCAAATTTATATTGATGATATTATATTTGGTAGTGCTAACCCTCTTATGTGCAAGGAATTCTCAAATCTTATGCAAAGCGAATTTGAAATGAGTATGATGGGAGAGCTAACGTTATTCCTTGGACTACAAATTCAACAATCTGAAGACGGAACCTTTATATGTCAGACCAAATACATAAAAGAACTGATTCAAAAATTTGGTATGAGCAATGCAAAATCCATTGGTACACCAATGAGCCCTTCCACAAATCTAGACAAAGATGAACAGGGAATTCTTGTTGATAAAATTAAATATCGTGGAATGATTGGATCACTGTTGTACCTAACAGCAAGTCGACCGGATATTATGTTCAGCGTATGTAAATGTTCCAGGTTTCAGTCAGCTCCTAAGGGGTCACATTTGACTGCAGTAAACAGAATCATTCGATATCTCATTGAGACTGTATCTCATGGACTATGGTACCCTCGCTCTAACTCTTTTAAATTAGAAGGTTTTTCAGATGCTGACTTTGTAGGTGATAAGGACGATAGAAAAGCACAAGCAGTACATGTCAATTACTGGGAAAGGCATTGATATCCTGGAACAGTAAAAAACAAGCATCAGTTGCACTATCCACTACTGAAGCTGAATACATTGCCATTGGACAATGCTGCACACAACTACTGTGGATGTCTCATCAACTAGGTGACTATGAACTTTCATTTAAACCAATATAAATTTTTTGTGATAATTCAAGTGCTATTTGTCTTTCCAAAAATCATGTGGATCATTTGAGAGCAAAGCATATAGATATCAAGCATCATTTTATTAGAGATCATGTTCTTAAGGAAGACATAGAAATATCTTTTGTTGGAACTACTGATCAGTTAGCTGATATTTTTACTAAACCTTTATTAGAGGAGAGATTTTGTGATTTAAGAAAGTTACTTTGCATTACTTGCTTTACTAATAACTCTTAGGACCTATATATACTGTTGATTTCTTACAAGTGTAATGATTGTCCTTTACTCATGCATTAATTACGCCTCTGTTTTTCCCTCTTTTTTCTATTCTTTCACATCAGTTTGTCGTTCAAAGTTGGAAAGCCAATCATCGCGTCCCTTCAACTGACATCTTTTCCTTTTCTGTACTCAACCGTTAGAAACCTTCTTCTTAAGGCGGAGAACCCTTTTCAGTCACTTTCATTGTTATCCCCTCTCCAAAGCTCCGATCAAACCCTCACCCTTCAATGGCTAAACATCCCAGAAATCCCTCTGCCTCTACCAGAAAAAGCACACGTTCCAAAGCAAAACCCCCATCTATGGCCCCAGAACAAGTAGACCTTGGGTCCTATCACTCTGAGGGTTTCGCCTCTTCTCAGGGAGATTTCTCTGAACTCTCTCAACACCTACGAGAAAAAGCCCTAGGTAAACAACCCATGGAAGAACCCCCTATTTCCTCCACCCCAAAGAAATCCAAGGTTGATTTTTCCGTCTCTCTCAAATCTGACCTCAACTTCTGGTATTCTCCAGATAGGGATTTTTTCATTATTCTAAAGGACAAGCCTGTTGCTCATGGAAGGGTCGTCGACCTTGACGACATAGAATCCCTCAATTGCAAGGTCAAAGACCTCTTCGTTCATCAAGGATGGGTTAAGTTCCTTTCTATTCCTCCACCTAAGGTATATGGACCCCTGGTAAAAATGTTCTATGCCAATCTCCGTTCTAGTAAGACTGATAGGTTGGAATCTTTAATGTTAGATAAGCGCATTGTTCTTGATTGTGCCATATTTGATTCGCTATTTCAGTGTCGTTCTGGTTTTCCTATGCTTTTTAAAAATACATGGACTAACGACTTTGAAATTTCTTTTGACCAAGCCAAACAGTGTATTGTTGAGTGTCCCTCTGACTCCCTTCCAAACCAGTTAGGTCCAGTGATGTTAGTTTCGAAACTTGGGTTCTGGCCCACATTGTAGCAATTACTTTACTTCCCCATACTGGTTCCTTTTCAACTTTCTCTCAAAGAGACACCTTCTTGTGACCAAACTCAAAATCAAGCTTTCCTCATGGGTTATCAATTTCATGATCGACAGTGCTGAAGATTCCACCAGTATACCCTATGGCATTATCAATTTCCTCCTGGGTTATCAATTTCTATCTCTCTCAAATCTGACCTCAACATCTAGGATTTTCCAGATAGGGATTTTTTCATTGTTCTGAAGGACAAGCCTATTGCTCATGGAAGGGTCGTCGACCTTGATGACATGGAAGCCCTCAATTGCAAGGTGAAAGATCTCTTCATTCATCAAGGATGGGTTAAGTTCCTCTGTATTCCTCCGCCTAAGGTATATGGACCCCTGGTAAAAATGTTCTATGCCAATCTCCATTCTAGTAAGACTGATAGGTTAGAATCTTTAGTGTTAGATAAGCGCATTGTTCTTGATTGTGCCATGTTTGATTCGCTCTTTCAGTGTCGTTGTTCTGGTTTTCCTATGCTTTTTAAAAACACCTGGACTGATGACTTTGAAATTTCTTTTGACCAAGCCAGTGTATTGCTGAGTGTCCCTCTGACTCCCTTCCAAACCAGTTAGGTCCCAGTGATGTTAGTTTCGAAACTTGGGTTCTGGCCCACATTGTAGCAACTACTTTGCTTCCCCGTACTGGTTCCTTTTCAACTTTCTCTCAAAGAGACACCTTCTTGTGACCAAACTCAAAATCAAGCTTTCCTCCTGGGTTATCAATTTCATGATCGAGAGTGCTGAAGATCCCACAAGTCTACCCTATGGCATGTCAATCACTCACATTCTGGAAGCTCATCAAATTACCATGTCCAACTATCCCTTCATCAATGTTTCAAAGTCTTACAATTCTATAGCCTTTGCTAGTATGGGATACGTGAGTGTCAAGGCCTCCTAGTTAAGAAGCACGATAGTGAAGCAAAGCATGCTCCTATAGAGCCCAAACCTTCACCCTCTGTTCCTCATCCCAGTCCTGGTAGTCCTGATCTTGGTGACAAGATTCGTGCCATTGACTCTCAACTCTCTGAAATCAAAAATCTTCTCACAGCCACTCAGTCTACTGTTGGTGACATTCATGCCATTTCCAAGGAAACAAGGTCTGATGTGTCCAAAATTAGAGTTGTTGTTCTCAGAGTTCGGGAAAATGCTGTCAAAGCCTTTAGGGAAATTCATGATAGGTTGGATGGAGTGAGCATCTCAGCCAATGCTAGCTTTGAACAATTGAAGGAGGCCATCTGCAACACCCTTACTTATTTTCTGCGCCGTTAGTGTGGTTGTTTAAGACAATATTTTTTTTGCTGTGCTGGTTATGGGCTATTTTTTTCAGCCTCTGGATAATTTATTTTTTGCTGTGCTATTTTTTGTGGGTTGTTTTCTCAGGCATTGGATAATTCCTATAACTCTCCTATTTAATGCTATATATTATATTTAGTTCTCCCTATTTGCTGATGCCAAAAAGGGGGAGAAGAGTATATGTTGTATCTGTACAGGTACAGTTCATTGGCAGGAGTCGACTCTACCATGGACTAGTCAACTGCATGAACTGAGGGGGAATACCATGGACTAGTCAACTGCATACATTGAGGGGGAGTAAAACACAGGGAAGTCAACTGGTGTTTACACCTGTGAGCACATGATTTTTGTTTTGCGCGACAGTCGCTCCAAAAGAATAAAAATTGGTCCTGCTGTACAATTTTTGGATTTTCGTGCGGCACTTTGTTGATTTATTTGTGACTTTGGCCCATTTTTATTTATTTACTTTATTAAAAATTCAAAAAATGTGTACGTGTCATGCATAATCTGAACCGTAACATGGTTTAAATAGAAAGGCATAAACAGGCATCTTTGTTCGTGATTTTGTTTTGTTTGATTTTACTTGTTTTGAAATATTTTAGTGTGTGTGCGAATAATTGTATTGAGTGTGTATTTAATTTTTGATTTTTTGTTTAGTTTTGTTTTTAAAAATAAATAAGGAAAAGAAATAAAAAAATAATAAAAAAAAAAGAAAAGAAAAGGTCCCTTCTTCCTTTCTGGATTTGGGCCAATTTGTTAAAACTGGCCCAAACAAACAGCCCAAAACCAAGCCTGCCCGGTCCAACACCAGCTGATACCCAGGGTATCCAAACGACACCGTTTTGGTCCAAACTGATCTGGGCCGTTGATCTCAAATTGATCAACGGCCAAGATCACATTTCCCATACCCACGAACAGAACCCGACCCGTTTCCACCCGGACCAACCCAAACCCCCATTAGTAGAAAAGACACCGTTTCCCCTAAACCCTTAGATCCAAACCATCGATTTCGGTTGATCCAACGGTCGAGATCCGCCCACCCACTAACTATATAAGTCTCTAATCGTACCCTACCCCCTATCCAATACCCCAGCCTCGTCGTCTTCACCCAAACCCACAAACCCTAGAGCCGCCCCTGTACTCTTCACCATGAAAAACCCGCGGCATGAACGCCGGGGACCTCGCCCTGAACACCATAGAACCCCCTCACCACCCTGAACATAGACCTATTAACAGTTTAGTTCGAATCATCCTCTAGGTCCTCGAATCTTCATTTGAAGATTCGAGTCAAAACTCGATCTACACAGTTTAACCCCAGCTTCACACCAGACACTCCCCAGACCCCCCTCGTGACCAAACCATACTTGGTTTGGTCCGAATCTGACCAGGGAAGCATGAATCCCGGATCTGAGTTTTGGAAATGTTGTAGTTCTTCGTCACTGGTTCATACCCGTTCGAGCCAAAGAAATTAAGGTCTAAGGGACCTTAATCGAAGTGTTTCTCATCTGAGAAACACTTCGATTAAAGTCCGTTCAGCCTTAAGAAAGTCTGTCCAAGTCCGAGTCAAGGTTTTTGATTTTTCAAGATTTGAGGTGAGTCTTGCTTGCTTTCTTCATTTCTGTTTGGTCCATGTGAGTGATTAAATGTCTGTTCATGTTTTGTTTCAATTTGTGTCTTTGAATTTTTACCAAATTCTGTTTGTCCACTTTGCCTGAACCACTTTGTTTTGTTTGAACCCCTCCTATTCTGATAAGACATGTGTATTGGTTGTATTCCAAATTTGTACTGACTAGTTGACTCCTCGAGTGCATTTCTGCTTAGTCAGTATAATTCGAACCATGTATCGATACTGTTTAAATGTCTGATTTTTGGCTACGATTGTGTATGTTAATGCTAATATAGTCGAGTCGACATGTGTCGTCAATTAGTTTCAACTGTCCGAACAATAACAAATCGACTTACTTCTGCTAAGCATTTGTTGAATCAATTAAGAACCAGTTTTGTTTACTTATATCTGTTGAGGATGTTTGGTTTAAATGCGGAATTGGAGGGCATGTGCACTCGTGCACAGCATGTGCATTGGTGCACCTCATGTGCCTTGTGCACAGCCTGTTTTCCTGCACAAAAGGGCTTTTAATTTTAAAATGGTTTGACAGCATATGCTGTCAGATACATTCTACTGCCCATACTTTGCTTTAGTTTAAAGAAGCATTAAGCCTTTTAAAAGTTAAATCTGCCAGGGAATGTTGATGGGGTTTAATACTTAATTAGCTAAAGTGGGACTGAAAATGGAAGGCACATGGGAGGGGTATTGGTGATAATTATCAGGCTGTAAAAGGGGTAATATGAAGGCTTATAAAAGGGAGGACATACAGACTGGACTGGGGGAGATCTGAAAAAGAGGGGGGAAAAAAAAGAACACACTGTGAGGAGTTTTGAAAGAGAGAGTTTGAAATACATACAAAGAGATACAGACATAGAGGGATACTTAGACTGAGAGGATTGAAAAGGCTAGAACTGATTTTAGGAAAACACAGATAGAGGGAGGTTAAGAGATAGAAAGTATACAATCTACAATCAGAAATTGTTTCTTCCTATTGTTATTTGGGTTTTCAGTTGTTCAACTTGTTAAATCAATTCTGATTCTTTGAAGTTCCAGTTGCATCTACTAGTCGAGTGTTTTCATTGGTTTACTACTGGTTTGGTCTGCCTGGAGTTCTGATTCTACTCCACTGGGTGTTACTGTCATTTGGCTACTGCTTTCTATCGGCCATAGTTGCATTTTCTGCACTCGAGCCTGTTCTTGCTGTATTGCTTTGTCTGCTGCTATCCTGCCCTGCTGCTGCTGCTATTCTGTTTCCTGTTGTTGCTGATTTCCCTATCTTCTTCCTCTTCTCTTTGGCATTTTCAGTTTGTTTCCAGGTACACATCTCAAGTCTCACATTGGTGTAGCTGAATGTAACATTGAAAAAGCATGAATAGAAAGATTTGAAGGAGTTATAATCACCCGTTTACTGACTGCCTTTTCATAAATGTTGTTAAGTTTATGTAAATTGTAGTTTACAGCTGATAGAGAATACATTATTAAGCTTGTACTATATTGATTTGAACTGTGGTGTTCGATTCGTTTAGTGGCATACAGAACGTAAATAGAACTCTTGGAATGTGAAATTATTTAATGTGATTGTTAAAATTAAATTCACTCTTTCAGCATGTATTGAATAAGTAAGGGCAAATGGCTATTAAACCTAGTCAAATATAATGTGGTTTTGAACTGCCCGGTTTTCGATTTCTTTAGGCCTTTATAGGATTAGTTTTGAATGTTATCGGTAGTATTCTTCAATAAGGAATTCTATTAACCCTGTTTAAGCAAGTTAATCTAATTTTGACCTAAAGATGTTGGTTCGGATTAAGTGTCGTATTTCATTAGAATAAGCGGATTTCTTCTGTCAAACTAAAGCAATTTTCTATTGAAGTGTAGTGTCTTCTCTACTCTGTAAATAATTAATCAGAAGTTGATAAGAATCCGGATTAGGCAAAAGCATATAGTTAAATTAGCATGTTCCTTTTCTTTTAGTTTTAGGGACAAACGTAACAGAAATGTAGTCCCTTTAGGATACCTTTCTAAAATAATGAGACGAGCCTCGCCAAATAAAAATACAAATTGCGGGGCCCTCAATAATTGACCATGATAAATATTTAGAGTTTGGGACGGACTGTTTAGTGAATTCCACTGCCTTCCCCAAAGATAATAACGCGTTAGATTCTTTAGGCGCGACTTTAAGTAAATTATATTCTTAAAATCGGGTGCACATTGATGTGACCCAAATCCAAGTCTCAACGGAGTCGAAGTGTGTTAACAACTACGGGTGCATTGATTGTGACGTGGTTCGAGATGCATTTTCACGACGTTGCAATTCTATAAAAATAAATGATAATAATAAAAGCGGTTTAAACATAATAAAAGCACATAAGTCACGACATGTATTTAAATCAGATATTTAGCCATTATAACAATTTAAGCGACCGTGCTAGAACCACGGGATTCGAGGGTGCCTAACACCTTCCCTCGGGTCAACAGAATTCCTTACTTAGAATTTCTGGTTCGCAGACTTCATCTGGAAAAGTCGAAAATTTCCTCGATTTGGGATTCAAGATAAACCGGTGACTTGGGACACCAAAAATCAAACCTTTCCCAAGTGGCGACTCTGAATTAAATAAATAATCCCATTTCGAATATTGTCACTTAAATTGGAAAAACTCCACCCGCGCATTTAACCCTTCGGGGCCGGGCGCGCAAAAAGGAGGTGTGACAGCTCTGGCGACTTTGCTGGGGATTTTTCAACCCAGAACCACTGGTTCAGGGTTCAAGAATTCGAGCTTAGAATAATTGTTATATTTGGCTTTATTATCTGATCTTTATTACATGTTTTTGTATAACGTGCTAAATGCTGTCTTTTACCGCTTTGATATTATCTGAACTGTATATAAACTATGCCGAAACCCTTCTCTTCTTACCTCCGGGGAGAAGCTCGCTGGTCGAGACTCCCTATTCTGTTAGTGTCAATACCTGAAATAAGAAAGAGGTCGGACAAGTTACAAAGCCGGACGATCTCGCGGGTCCCCGGTACGTAGCCCCCTCCTCGACTCGAGTTGTCCGCTCGGGTACACAGTCTAGAACAAATACCAAGGTTTAAACCTAGTATAACGAAACTTCATGTCGGATCCCTAGTAGGAACGTTTATTTGCATCATCTTGCATTTGACTTAGGGGACTCAACACAGGGGTTGGGTCCGTCTAGGACAGGCAACCTGAAATGAAAAAGACCATCATGCTGCATTCCTATCTGTGTTGTGCATTTATTTGCTTCGGTTCCGCATGTCGACCGGTTCCTAAAAAAAAGGGGAAAATAGCCGCGTGGGGGAGATAATTACTTATTTTTGGAAAATAAAACCAATGTCCAAGTAGTGTCAAAACCTCGCCGGAATTTTTTCTAAAAAAAAAGAATAAAAACAAAATTTGTCTTCTTAGTTTGAATTATTAAAAAAAAAAAATTAAAAAAAAATAATAATGAAAAAATAATAATAAAAAAAATCAAAAAAAAGAAAGGTATTTATTTTAAAAGTAAAAAAAAATGAAAAATTTATAATTCAAAAATGTGTTGTTTCTTTTGTAGTACCCCTTTTATAAATTCAGACTAATAGTCCGAATATTGCCTAAAAAAGAAAATATTTTTCTTTAGTCTTTTTTTCAAAAATAATAAAAAAAATACTTATTCTTGATTTCTAGGTTTATTTGATTTTCTCTATTCATGATAGGCCCGAACTACGCCGGTTTGATTCTCACCGGATGTGAGATACGTAGGCAACCCTCGTCGGGTTCAACCCCATTTTGCTAAAATAGTCAAAAATCAATAAATAAAAAAAAATGTGTCAAATTTTTTAAAAGAGTCATGAATAAGTCAGGTGACGTTGTTTTGTCATAAATAGCCGAATGTTCCCGAAAGGGACGCAGGAAGGCTGACTTTGTATGAATAGCCACCTTTGGGTCTTATTTAGGATTTTACCCAGTAGACCCACACAGCCTTAAAATCTTCGCCCCTGAAGTTGTTTAAAGGCCGTGTTCAAAATGTGATCCCCTCTGTAAAAATATTTTTGAGTCAGTCATTTTTGATTAAAAATCACCTTAATAAATGTGCAGGATGAGCACGATGCAAAATGAACATTTTTTAATATTGACCAAAATTCCTGTCAAGTTACGGCTATGGTGGAATGATCTAGGTGTTGAAGGACAAAATGAGGTTAAGAAATATCTGAAAGGTCTTGTGGGTCTGTTGGAAATCCAGCCTCGGGGAGATATCATAAGAGCTTTGGTTACCTATTGGGACCCGGCGCACAATGTTTTCCATTTCTCTGATTTTGAGCTCACTCCGACTTTGGAAGAAATGGCCGGATACGTCGGGAATACTGAGCTTCCCTTAAGGGAAAAATACTTGGTCGCCCCAAGGGTCGTCACGGTACATCGATTCCTAGATTCATTGAAGAAACCTAGAACAGTCCACAACCCGGATCTGGCAGCCGGATTTTGTACTCCATGCTTCATATATGATAGGTACGGTCATGAGGGGGGATTCAATAATCCAATCAACAAACTATGCAGCAAAGGAGTTCGTCAGAAGTGGGACGAGCACAGACGGGTAGCGCTCATGATAATGTTCCTGGGCCTTCTGGTATTTCCAAGGAAAGATGGAAACATTGATTTGAAGGTATCTGGGGTCGTCAGCACTTTACTCACGTAAAGTGACAGTACTCTCGCGCCAATGGTGGTATCTGACATCTTTCGAGCTCTTACAGTTTGTAAAGCCGGGGGAAATTTCTTCGAAGGTTGTAACTTGCTCCTACAGCTATGGATGACCGAGCACCTCTGCCATCATTCCGAGATCTTGAGCCATGGCTTCCCAGAAAAGACGCGCATAGAAGAATCTTACTCGAGAACCAAAGAGATCAGTTTACCCAAAGAAGTCCTGGCAAGGACCTCGTTCTTTCAAGCTCTTACCACCAGCCAAATACAATGGACGTTGGGATGGTTGCCTGTTGATGAGATCCTATATATGTCTGCAGCTAAAACTCATTTCTTATTGATGGGGCTTAAGAGCATTCAACCTTACGCACCCTGCCAAGTCTTGAGACAGTTCGGAAGATGTCAGACAGTACCTCATGAGGAAGATCTTAGCGCTCAAGCAGTGGAGATAAGTCCTAACGGACAGTTCCCAGAAGCAAAGATTCGCCAAATCTGGAATGAGGGTCAATATTTGAAATCAGATACTTGCGTACGGGATCGAGCCAAAGAAGAAACGGCGCCAGGTTACCTTGCATGGTACAGAAGGGAACTTGAGCATGAAAGGCCAGCTAAGAGACCCCACATCAGGAATTTCGCCGAGTCATCACAAAGGCATTGGGATTGGTTAGCAAAGGAAAGAGGCTATTGTGCCGAAATCAGCAGGTTAAGGCAACAAGTAGAAGGCATGAAATACGAGCACAACATGCAAATTGCTACCGATTTGGGAGAGCGGAACAGGTTAATTCAAGAAAATGAAATGCTCAGAGCCCAGATCAAACAGATAAGGTTGGATGCAGATAAACAGCCAAGGCGTCGATCAGACGAGCACCTGATAAAAAGGCTAAAAAGCGAGATCAGAGAATGGCAAGATGGTTTGGAGAAATCTGAAAACGTCGTAGCAGAGCTCAAGGCACAGTGGGATACAAGAGCAGATAAGCATCGTCGATACCTGAATCAATTGGAAGGCGACCACGAGAAGACTGTTGCTAAAATAAAGAGAGAGATGGCTGCACTTGAGATCAAAGCAGTTAATCAGGCCAAGGATTTCCAAATAGAGAGCGGATACTGGTACGACTCAATAGCCCAGATGAAGTTGGAAGTACGGCGACTGAAGCATCAGCATATACAAGATGCTCAAGTATTCAAGATATGCAGCGATCAGATAAAACGCCTACTCGTAGAGAAGAAGCAAACCAGAGATAGGATCAAGGCCATTGCCCATGCCATCACCAGACGATGTCTACAATGTGAGAGCATGTCCAGCATTACCGTCCTCTCGGCAGTGATGGGTTATGTTAAGCAGACTATGCATGAGCTGGAGCAACTTGAGAGGGATCTCACGCCTAAGACCGCGGCGAGGCCGAACGATGCCCCGCGGAAACCAATTTTTAAAACCATAATGCACTCATAAGTCAAATCTGTATCTTAGCACTTTCTGCCTGTTTTTCCCATCAGGGTGATTTTTTTTAGTCTATGTCGAGTCTAGGTTTATTTTCGAAGTTTGCTTTTTCTTTTGCAAAATGTAGTTTGTAATAGACCGCTTCAATAATAAAGAGTTTGCTTCTTTTGCGCTCATTTGTGTTTTTCGAACTACGTAATGATCTGATTCACGTAGGCATCGTGATACGTAGGCAATCCTCATCGGATCCGATCGCATTTCCTTTACTGCAAAATAAAAAAAATAAAAAAATAAAAGAAAAAACAAAAGAGAAAAAGAAAAAGAAAAGAAAGAAAAAAGAAAACTAATAAAATGCCGGAATGACGCATGCTCTCGTAGCAAACATATAGTAATCCACTTAACTGTATAGGTGCATCATGCCCAACGTGAGATTAACTATATGTTATTTGCTACAAATTAACCGTGCGTTTGTTATTGAGTATTCCAGGGTTTTTGAAAAGACGGTTGGTTTGGTGAAAGTCTGGCCTCGCACTCATATTTCACGAGGTCAAGGAGAAGTGTTCAACTACCTGTTGTTAGGGCCAGAAGCAGTACTCACACTTACTTCACCAGGTCAAAAGGAAGTGTGGAAATGTCTTCAGAAATTCCATTGCAAACAATCCCTGTTTCCGAGGAAAGCTCGATCTCAGCCGTCCTCACACCTGAATCCGCAACTGCGGAGGAAAATAGAATCCTACGGCTCCGCATGTTGGAAATGCTGGAAGACTGGAATAATGGGAAAGAGCCGCCAAGTGTCGTCCCCGGATTCCCTGAATTATTCTCCAGGTCAAGTTGAACGTCTAATGTCCCCATAAATTATCCTGCTACCCCATTTGGGTACCCGACCACCTCAGCCTTCTCCGCTGGATCGCCTTCTGAACCTCATCCCCGAATGTCGACCACTGATGCAAGCATGAACATCTTTACTGCATCGCCTTGCCCAGTTACGGCACAACCTACCACGTACAAGCCAAGCTTTGACTCGTCCTCTTTTACATTCCAAGCCCCATCGTTCTCAATGGAACCAACTAGGTTCGCTACCAGTACTAATCCTCTACCGCCTCAGTGCGAGCTTGCACCCGGGCAGGATCAGAACCCCAGAATTGCAGAACAAAATGAGATTGCCAAGAGAATGAGAAGCCTTGAACAAAGTTTGAAGAATATGCAAGGATTGAGCGGACAAAAGAGCGTCTCTTACGCCGACCTGTGCATGTTCCCTCACGTGCACCTGCCAACGGGTTTCAAGACCCCCAAGTTTGAGAAATACGATGGGCACGGTGACCCCATTGCACACCTTAAGAAATACTGCAACCAATTGCGGGGAGCCGGCGGAAAAGAAGAACTGCTAATGGCATATTTTGGGGAAAGTCTAGTAGGGATAGCATCGGAATGGTATATGGATCAGGAAATGTCCCGATGGCATATATGGGATGATCTCGCCAGAGATTTTGTAAAATAATTCCAGTATAACATCGACATTGCGCCAGACCGAAACTCTCTGTCGAATTTAAAGAAGAAACCTTCTGAAAGCTTTAGAGAGTATGCTATTAAGTGGCGTGAGCAGGCGTCGAGAGTGAAGCCTCACATGGATGAAGTGGAAATGGTCACTACCTTTCTCCAGGCTCAAGAGTCTGACTATTTCCAAAACATGATGTCAGCCATGGGTAAGCCATTCGCGGAAGCGATCAAGATTGGAGAGATGGTGGAAAATGGCTTGAAAACGGGTAGGATTCTGAGTCAAACAGCCATAAGGGCAACTTCCCAGGCCGTCCAAAGCGGATCTGGAGGAACGACAAGGGGGAAGAAGAAGGAAGAAACGACTATGGTAGCCTCCGAAGCAAGGGAGTATCGTCATCCCAGGCCCCATTTTCCGGAAAGAGCCCCACATCACTACTACCCCCACTCAAATTTGGCATATGCTCATCAACCTTATATGGTCATGAATGCCCAACCTTATAACCACCCACCACAACAAGCCAACCGAGGCCCAGCTCCACCTCCCAGAAATCAGCCTCTTTACCGCAACCACTATAACCCACAACCCCCGCAGAATAACTACCACCCCCAGGAGCCACCTCGACGGCGAACTTTCACGCCCATCGGTGAACAATACTCTACTTTGTTCCCTAAGCTAGTCCAGTTGGGTTTCTTGCAACCAATTCCCCAAACAAGGCAAAACCCAACATCGCCTTCTTACAAAGCCGGAGTCAGATGCGCCTATCATTCAGGGGCTAAGGGACATGATACCAACGACTGCTAGTCATTGAAAAGAGTGGTAGAAAATTTGATAGAGCAGGGGAAGATAGTGCTAAGGGACGAGGAGATCCCAAATGTGACTAACAATCCATTGCCCGCTCACAATAATGGGCCGCTGATCGGAATGATTTGTGAAGACAAAGAGTTCGACCCTGCTCTGAAAGCCATAATTGCCATTGTCGACACAGGGAAGAGGCCTGAAATAGACCAGAAACCAGAAAAGGGGGAAGAGGCCAAAGCTATAAAGAAAGTGCTTGAGAAGAAGGTGGAGAAGAAAGTGGTACCTGTAAAAAATGAAGTTCTTTACATACCACGAGGTCGAGCTGAGAAGGCACAGAACTCCGGGATCAAAAAGACGAAACCTATGTATGTGCCAAAAGAGGCCTATGTGGTCCGGGGGACGATTCAACCACCTCGGCTGAATGAGCCAGTGGTTATCGGACGCATGCCACAAAAGCCAATGACCAACCCGTCCACAGTGCCGTGGAATTATCAAAAGACTTTGGTAATGTACAAAGGTAAAGAGGTCATGGGAGAACTTCCAGAAAATACTTTCATTGGAAGGTATTCAAATACCCAAGAACTGAATAACGCCACACAAAGGCGCTTCCCGCCAAAGAAGCCCGTGAGTGTTGAGGAAGCGGAAGTGTTCTTCCAACAAATGAAAATGCCGGATTACGAAGTGATAGATCAGCTGCGCAAGTACCCTGAGCAAGTATCCATGCTGTCATTATTGATGAAGTCAACCGAGCATCAAAAGATCCTGCTGAAAACCCTGAATGAAGCATATGTACCAGTTGAAACCTCGGTGGAGCAACTAGAGCGGATGACAGAAAGATTCTTCGCCGTCAACCAAATCTCTTTCAGCAAAAATGATTTACCCCCGGATGGAGCAGCACACAACAAGGCCTTGCATTTAACAGTTAAATGCGAGGACTACTATGTCAAGCGGGTAATGTTGGACGGGGGATCAGGTGTTGACATTTGCCCGCTCTCCACGCTACAAAGAATGGAAATTGAGACAGGAAGAATCCGACCCAACAATGTCTGCGTAAGAGCTTTCGACGGCATCAAGAGAGATACCATGGGAGAAATAGACCTGTTGTTGGTCATAGGACCAGTCGAATTTCGAGTCACCTTCCAAGTGATCGACATGGACACATCCTACAATTTTCTCCTTGGCAGACCTTGGATCCATGCGGCAGGAGCCGTTCCTTCCACTCTTCAACAGATGGTGAAGTTCGAGTTCGAAGACCGAGAGATCATAGTCCATGGGGAAGACGAGCATGCCATTTATCGGGACCCATCCATCCCGTACCTCGAACCAAGAGAAGGAAGCGAACATACGGTCTATCAAGCTTTCGAGGTTGTACTGGCAGAGCAACACGAAGAGGGAATACCCTGCCCTCAGCCCTTCTTGTCTAACGCCTCGTTTATGGTGGCCAAAGAGATGATCCGGCACGGATTTAGGCCAGGGAAGGGGCTTGGACGAACCCTTCAGGGAATAACAGAACCTATTACTTTGCCAATCATCAAGAAACCTTTTGGATTAGGCTTCAAACCCACTCCAGCAGACGAAGAATGGGCAAAGAAAAGGAGAAATGAGGGTTGGAAGCTACCTCAACCACTGCCGGATTTATATGCAACTTTCATCAGGCCGAGGTACATTGAAGAAGAAGGTGATGAGGTCTTCACCGCTGAGGAAATCGAGGAGATATGTGGGGCAATGAGAGAGATGCTCTATGAGGTCCACATGGTTCAACCAGGTGAAGGCACAAGCACTGCTGAGATGCTGTACATGGGGCTGGGCGCCCAACTTCAAAACTGGGAGGCCACGCTATTCCCGACTAGACGGAAGTCCGGGTAGACCTGTCCTGCCACCTTTCCTGTGTCACAAGTTATCTCCAGGACATAACTTGAACGTTTTCTTCTTCTCAATTGTTGCTTTGAATTCCTAGTTGTAAACATTGTTGTCTTCCAACTTTACAAAGAAAATAATAAAAAAAAAATCATCATTGCTTTCCTATTCTTTCTTTTGTTCTGATTTTTATCATTTTTCCTTTTATCTTCCTTTTTCAGTCCTAATAATGCGGCTTTAAATATGACATGCTTGCGGACTTCACGCCCAGATCACAATGAGTTATTTAACTGCGAATTAATGAACCCAGAACCAGAATATGACGCGGAAGAGGCTTTTAGGGAGATAAACCGAGAGTTGGAATATTTCGAGAAAAAACCTAAGCCAAATCTGAATGACACTGAACCGGTAAATTTAGGAACCCCGGAAGAAATCCGGGAGACCAAGATAAGCATTCACACGGACAAGAAAACGCGAGAGGCGATAATTCAACTTCTTTTTGAATTCAAAGACGTGTTTGCTTGGTCATATGATGACATGCCGGGACTAGGTGTTGATCTAGTGGTTCATAAATTGCCGATTCATCCTGATTGTCCTCCAGTTCAACAAAAGCAACGAAAGTTCAAAACTGAGGTCAGTGACAAGATTAAGGAGGAGATCACCAAGCAACTGAAAACAGGAGTGATCCGGGTAGTCTAATATACAACATGGTTGGCGAATGTGGTTCCAGTACCCAAAAAGGACGGGAAAACTCGGGTATGTGTAGATTACCGAGATCTGAACAGAGCAAGTCCTAAAGATAATTTCCCGCTGCCCAACATCCACATCCTCGTTGATAATTGTGCCAAACACGAGATACAGTCTTTTGTAGATTGTTATGCTGGGTATCATCAGGTACTGATGGATGAAGAGGACGCCGAGAAAACTGCCTTCACCACGCCTTGGGGCACCTACTGTTACCGGGTCATGCCATTTGGTCTGAAGAATGCTGGGGCTACTTACATGAGGGCCATGACTGCCATTTTCCATGACATGATGCATCAGGAAATAGAGGTGTACGTGGATGACGTGATAGTCAAGTCCAGGACACAGGATAATCACATCCAAGACTTGAGGAAATTCTTCGAGAGATTAAGGAAGTATGACTTGAAGCTAAACCCAGCCAAATGCGCTTTCGGAGTTCCGTCGGGCAAACTTTTGGGCTTCATCGTAAGTAGGAGAGGAATTGAGCTAGATCCAACTAAGATAAAATCCATCAGAGATCTACCTCCCCCGAGAACAAAGAAAGACGTGATGAGTCAGTTGGGCAGGTTGAATTACATCAGTCGATTCATTGCCCAGCTGACAAGCACGTGTGAGCCCATATTCAAGCTTTTAAGGAAAGATGCGGCGATCAAATGGACAACTGAGTGTCAAGAAGCCTTTGATAAAGTCAAAGAATACCTTTCGAATCCCCCAGTCCTGGTCCCTCCAGAACCAGGGAGGCCACTTTTCTTGTATCTGACAGTCTTGGAGAACTCTTTCGGTTGCGTCCTCGGGCAACACGACGTAACCGGAAAGAAGGAGCAAGCAATCTACTACTTGAGCAAGAAATTCACCGGCTACGAGGCCAAATACACTCTGCTGGAAAGGACATGCTGCGCTCTCACATGGGTTGCTCAAAAGCTGAGACATTATCTCCAAGCCCACACTACATTCCTCATAAGCAGGTTGGATCCTTTGAAGTATATATTTCAGAAACCAATGCCTACTGGGAGACTGGCTAAATGGCAAATCTTGCTTACGGAATTTGACATAGTTTATGTCACTCGCACGGCCATGAAAGCCCAGGCGTTAGCTGATCATTTGGCCGAAAATCCGGTCGATGAGGAATACCAGCCATTGGATACTTACTTTCCAGATGAAGAGGTAAACACCGTAGAAGTGATCTCGGAGGAAGCTCATGTTTGGAAGATGTTTTTTGACGGAGCCGTGAACGCCAAGGGTGTAGGGATTGGGGCAATTTTGATCTCGCCTTCCGGTCAGCATTATCCCGCCACAGCTAGACTGCATTTCTTTTGCACAAACAATACAGCTGACTATGAAGCCTGCATTATGGGCATGCATATGGCAATCGATCAGGATGTCGAAGACTTACTGATTATGGGAGATTCTGACCTGATCATCCGGCAGGCTCAAGGCGAATGGGAAACTCGGGATGTCAAACTTATCCCGTACCGACAACATGTGGAGGACCCCAGTAAGCGCTTTACATCAATAGAATTCAGGTACATTCCGAGGTGTCACAATGAACTGGCAGATGCACTTGCTACTTTGGCTTCAATGCTGCCCTACCCGGGCAACGCCCACGTCGATCCTTTGGAAATACAAATCAAGGAAAGACACGGTTACTGCAGTGTAATCGAGGCGGGGTCAAATACGCAGCCTTGGTACCACGACATCAAGAGGTTCCTGAAGACGCAAGAATACCCCGAGCACGCTACTGGAGATCAAAAGAGGACCATTAGGCGACATGCAAGTGGTTTCTTTTTGAGCGGTGAATTGTTATATAAGAGGACCCCGGACCTCAATCTCTTAAGATGCGTCGATATCGAGGAGGCAAGAAAGATCATGCACGAAGTACACGCAGGTGTGTGTGGACCTCACATGAACGGGTATGTCTTAGCGAAGAAAATCCTTCGAGCAGGTTATTACTGGATGACCATGGAAAAGGATTGCTTTAGCTTCGTTCGGAAGTGTCATCAGTGTCAGGTGCACGGTGATTTGATTCATGCACCTCCCACGGAACTGCATCCCATGTCCGCACCGTGGCCATTTGTCGCCTGGGGCATGGACGTCATTGGACCAATTGAACCAAAGGCCTCGAACGGACACAGGTTTATACTAGTTGCCATAGACTACTTTATGAAATGGGTAGAGGCTGTCACTCTCAAGTCGGTCACTAAGAAAGCTGTGGTGGATTTTGTACACTCAAATCTTATCTGTCGCTTCGGTATTCCTGCGACTATCCTTACAGATAACGCAGCAAACTTGAACAGTCACTTGATGGGAGATGTGTGCGAGCAATTCAAGATAACGCACAGGAATTCCACTCCTTATCGGCCAAAAGCCAATGGTGCCGTGGAAGCGGCAAACAAAAACATCAAGAAGATTTTGAGGAAAACGATCCAAAGTTCCCGACGGTGGCATGAGCAGTTACCTTTTGCATTATTGGGGTACCGCACTACGGTACGCACCTCGGTGGGAGCGACTCCTTATCTTTTGGTTTATGGGACCGAGGCGGTAATACCGGCAGAAGTAGAAATTCCTTCGCTTCGAATCATTGTCGAAGCAGAAATCGAGGACAGCGAGTGGGTCAAGACCCTTTTAGAGCAATTGACGTTGATTGATGAAAAACGGATGGTCGCGGTCTGTCACGGACAGTTATACCAACGAAGGATGGCCCGTGCTTACAACAAGAAAGTCCGACCTCGGAATTTCGAAGTAGGACAATTGGTACTGAGGCGTATTCTGCCGCATCATGAAGAAGCAAAAGGAAAGTTTGCCCCAAATTGGAAAGGCCCATACATCGTAAGGAAAATATTGCCAAGAGGAGCATTGTATCTAGGTGATATCGAAGGAAATGACCCCGACACAGCAGTAAATGCAGATGCAGTCAAGAGGTACTACGTCTAAATCATACTCCAGTGGTCCTGACACGTTTGAAAATGGCGAAGGTTTTATTCCCCACTACTTCCCAAACACTACCCAATTCTCTCTGCCAACTTTCGAGCCATTTACAAAACAAAAAAAACAACAAAAAAAAAGAAAAAAAAAACAAAACAAAAATTGATTGAGGCCTGAACTACGTTTGACTTGATTCCGGAAGGATACGTAGGCAGCCTCTCCCTGAGGTTCAGTCACACCAACAATAAAATCCCATTCACCCTGAAATTGAAAACCGGGGCACGTCGAGTAGTTGAGAAGTTAGTATCACTACCTCTCTTTACCAAGCACAAGCCTTCAAATCAATTACCAAATATGGTGGGGAATCAATAAGCGTCACAAATGAAGACCATCACACTCTGAATTGAGAGAGATAAAATGAGAGAGTCTCGGCGGTGAAAACCTTCGGGCACCACGAGGCGACGGGAGTAGAGAAACCAAAATGAGAGAGCTTGTTTAGTAAAAACTCACAAAGAGTGCTATCAAGCGATGACAGGAAGAGAAATGAGAGAGGTCAGCCAGCGAAAACCCGCAAAGGGCGCTGTTGGCCGAAAAGAATGACGCCACCCCAAGAAAGTTTCGGCAGAGTGCCACCGGTTTGGAATCACAAAGATCCGTTCTGGTTCAGGAAAACGCAAGCTCTTAGAAGGTCAGACGTCCAGTCCAAAGAGCATGTCATGTCATTTAAAGCCAGCATTATCTTCCTCAGATGAGTCTTTCTCGTCCTGAAAAGGACACTCTGTTTTCTGATTTGTTTTCTCCTTTCTTTGTTTCCTTCAATCCCTTTTGTGTTTTAATCCCAAGTCCAGGACACACCGGAAAGGACAGGTGGCATGGTTTGTTTGCACGAAATCCCGTCTCATGAAGGAAAGCGCCTCATCTCGTTGGTATGATTGCCCAAGCATGATGAATCATGACGTTTGATGGCGTTTCAGAGTAAAGAGGAAAGAGAGAAATCTTGAAATCTTCCCCAGCAAGTCAGCCTACGGACAAACCCCCACAGAGTCTCCCCCTGTACAAAACCCCACAGAGTTTCTCCTTCTGTACAATCTCCCACAAAGTCTTCCCAATATGAAAAAAAAAAAAGAAAAAAAAAAGAAAAATCCCTGTTGGAATTTCATCAGCACATCCCCAGCGAGTCCTTTTGTAAATATTCCCCAACAAGCTTACCCCAACAAACCCTGGGAAACCCGTTTTGAAACAAAAACCCAGCATACCCCATTGTACAGAATTCGCACAAAGAATCCACTTTGTAAATATTCCCCCCACAGAGCTTCCTTTTGTACAAATTCCCACAGAACACCTCCAATAAAATCCCCGTTGAGAACCTTCAATCAAAACGGGACAAAAAGAAAAAGGCCTTACGAGGCAAATCATCGCAGAATCTGGAAACACAAGCCTGAACAGTCTGGAAGGGTTTCGCCATTCGAATCAAATCAATGGCGGAACTTCACAACAGAAATAAAGACGCAAAAAAGCAACTGGGAACGATCAAGGTCACCAAACCGACCGTCATTTCCGAACTAACAAACGGTTCTTTGTTTGAAAGGTTGAAACAAGTCTAATCCAAGACAACCGTGCAAGAAGCAGGTGTCGCCCATAGAAGAAGGTACACGGGTACGGGAAGTACTTCGGCAATGATGAATTCACTCGAAAGGTAAGCTTCCACGAAACTCCCGTTTATCTTCTATTAAAACAAGAAAACTCAAAAATAGATCCTGTAGTATTCTCGAGCTCTATCCCCAGCCAGTCAGCATTAGGGTTTTAACCCTAAACTGAACTTTTTTCATTCAGCCAGCATTAGGGTTTTAAACCCTAAACTGAGCTTTTTCATGCAATCAGCGTTAGGGTTTTAAACCATAAAATAAATTTTCCGTTTTAATCAGTGTTAGGGTTTTAAACCCTAAACTGAATTTTCCTTTTTAGTCAGCATTAGGGTTTTAAACCCTAAACTGAATTTTCCTTTCAGTCAGCATTAGGGTTTTAAACCCTAAACTGAACTTTTTCCTTTCAGCCAGCATTAGAGTTTTAAACTCTAAACTGAGCTTTTTCATGCAATCAGCATTAGGGTTTTAAACCCTAAGCTGAATTTTCCTTTTAGTCAGCATTAGGGTTTTAAACCCTAAACTGAACTTTTCCTTTCAGCCAGCATTAGAGTTTTAAACTCTAAACTGAGCTTTTTCATGCAATCAGCATTAGGGTTTTAAAACCCTAAACTGAATTTTCCTTTTAGCCAGCATTAGAGTTTTAAACTCTAAATTGAGCTTTTTCATGCAATCAGCATTAGGGTTTTAAAATCCTAAACTGAATTTTCCTTTTAGTCAGCATTAGGGTTTTAAACCCTAAACTGAACTTTTTCCTTTCAGCCAGCATTAGAGTTTTAAACTCTAAACTGAGCTTTTTCATGCAATCAGCATTAGGGTTTTAAACCCTAAACTGAATTTTCCTTTTAGTCAGCATTAGGGTTTTAAACCCTAAACTGAACTTTTCCTTTCAGCCAGCATTAGGGTTTTAAACCCTAAACTGAGCTTTTCCATGCAGCCAGCATTGGGGTTTTAAACCCTAAACTGAGCTTTTCCATGCAATCAGTATTAGGGTTTTAAACCCTAAACTGAATTTTCCTTTCAGTCAGCATTAGGGTTTTAAACCCTAAACTGAACTTTTTTCTTTCAGCCAGCATTAGAGTTTTAAACTCTAAACTGAGCTTTTTCATCCAATCAGCATTAGGGTTTTAAACCCTAAGCTGAATTTTCCTTTTAGTCAGCATTAGGGTTTTAAACCCTAAACTGAACTTTTTCCGACCAGCATTAGGGTTTTTAAAACCCTAAACTGAGCTTTTCCATGCAATCGGCATTAGGGTTTTAAACCCTAAACTGAATTTTCCTTTTAGTCAGCATTAGGGTTTTAAACCCTAAACTGAACTTTTCCTTTCAGCCAGCATTAAGGTTTTAAACCCTAAACTGAGCTTTTCCATGCCGCCAGCATTGGGGTTTTAAACCCTAAACTGAGCTTTTCCATGCAATCAGCATTAGGGTTTTAAACCCTAAACTGAATTTTCCTTTCAGTCAGCATTAGGGTTTTAAACCTTAAACTGAACTTTTTTCTTTCAGCCAGCATTAGAGTTTTAAACTCTAAACTGAGCTTTTTCATCCAATCAGCATTAGGGTTTTAAACCCTAAGCTGAATTTTCCTTTTAGTCAGCATTAGGGTTTTAAACCCTAAACTGAACTTTTTCCATTCGACCAGCATTAGGGTTTTTAAAACCCTAAACTGAGCTTTTCCATGCAATCGGCATTAGGGTTTTAAACCCTAAACTGAATTTTCCTTTTAGTCAGCGTTAGGGTTTTAAACCCTAAACTGAACTTTTTCCTTTCAGCCAGCATTAGGGTTTTAAACCCTAAACTGAGCTTTTCCATGCAATCAACATTAGGGTTTTAAACCCTAAACTGAATTTTCCTTTTAGTCAGCGTTAGGGTTTTAAACCCTAAACTGAACTTTTTCCTTTCAGCCAGCATTAGGGTTTTAAACCCTAAACTGAGCTTTTTCATGCAATCAGCGTTAGGGTTTTAAACCCTAAAATAAATTTTCCGTTTTAATCAGTGTTAGGGTTTTAAACCCTAAACTGAATTTTCCTTTTTAGTCAGCATTAGGGTTTTAAACCCTAAACTGAATTTTCCTTTCAGTCAGCATTAGGGTTTTAAACCCTAAACTGAACTTTTTCCTTTCAGCCAGCATTAGAGTTTTAAACTCTAAACTGAGCTTTTTCATGCAATCAGCATTAGGGTTTTAAACCCTAAGCTGAATTTTCCTTTTAGTCAGCATTAGGGTTTTAAACCCTAAACTGAACTTTTCCTTTCAGCCAGCATTAGAGTTTTAAACTCTAAACTGAGCTTTTTCATGCAATCAACATTA
The DNA here is from genome assembly GCF_000715075.1 of Nicotiana tabacum. Lineage (NCBI taxonomy): Eukaryota > Viridiplantae > Streptophyta > Magnoliopsida > Solanales > Solanaceae > Nicotiana > Nicotiana tabacum. The sequence continues at coordinate 14,249,464 of NC_134080.1, forward strand.
GGGTTTTAAAACCCTAAACTGAATTTTCCTTTTAGCCAGCATTAGAGTTTTAAACTCTAAATTGAGCTTTTTCATGCAATCAGCATTAGGGTTTTAAAACCCTAAACTGAATTTTCCTTTTAGTCAGCATTAGGGTTTTAAACCCTAAACTGAACTTTTCCTTTCAGCCAGCATTAAGGTTTTAAAACCCTAAACTGAGCTTTTCCATGCAGCCAACATTAGGGTTTTAAACCCTAAACTGAATTTTCCTTTCAGTCAGCATTAGGGTTTTAAACCCTAAACTGAACTTTTTCCTTTCAGCCAACATTAGAGTTTTAAACTCTAAACTGAGCTTTTTCATGCAATCAGCATTAGGGTTTTAAACCCTAAACTGAATTTTCCTTTCAGTCAGCATTAGGGTTTTAAACCCTAAACTGAACTTTTTCCTTTCAGCCAGAATTAGAGTTTTAAACTCTAAACTGAGCTTTTTCATGCAATCAGCATTAGGGTTTTAAACCCTAAACTGAATTTTCCTTTTAGTCAGCATTAGGGTTTTAAACCCTAAACTGAACTTTTCCTTTCAGCCAGCATTAGGGTTTTAAACCCTAAACTGAGCTTTTTCATGCAGCCAGCATTGGGGTTTTAAACCCTAAACTGAGCTTTTCCATGCAATCAGTATTAGGGTTTTAAACCCTAAACTGAATTTTCCTTTCAGTCAGCATTAGGGTTTTAAACCCTAAACTGAACTTTTTTCTTTCAGCCAGCATTAGAGTTTTAAACTCTAAACTGAGCTTTTTCATCCAATCAGCATTAGGGTTTTAAACCCTAAGCTGAATTTTCCTTTTAGTCAGCATTAGGGTTTTAAACCCTAAACTGAACTTTTTCCATTCGACCAGCATTAGGGTTTTTAAAACCCTAAACTGAGCTTTTCCATGCAATCGGCATTAGGGTTTTAAACCCTAAACTGAATTTTCCTTTTAGTCAGCATTAGGGTTTTAAACCCTAAACTGAACTTTTCCTTTCAGCCAGCATTAAGGTTTTAAACCCTAAACTGAGCTTTTCCATGCCGCCAGCATTGGGGTTTTAAACCCTAAACTGAGCTTTTCCATGCAATCAGCATTAGGGTTTTAAACCCTAAACTGAATTTTCCTTTCAGTCAGCATTAGGGTTTTAAACCTTAAACTGAACTTTTTTCTTTCAGCCAGCATTAGAGTTTTAAACTCTAAACTGAGCTTTTTCATCCAATCAGCATTAGGGTTTTAAACCCTAAGCTGAATTTTCCTTTTAGTCAGCATTAGGGTTTTAAACCCTAAACTGAACTTTTTCCATTCGACCAGCATTAGGGTTTTTAAAACCCTAAACTGAGCTTTTCCATGCAATCGGCATTAGGGTTTTAAACCCTAAACTGAATTTTCCTTTTAGTCAGCGTTAGGGTTTTAAACCCTAAACTGAACTTTTTCCTTTCAGCCAGCATTAGGGTTTTAAACCCTAAACTGAGCTTTTCCATGCAATCAACATTAGGGTTTTAAACCCTAAACTGAATTTTCCTTTTAGTCAGCGTTAGGGTTTTAAACCCTAAACTGAACTTTTTCCTTTCAGCCAGCATTAGGGTTTTAAACCCTAAACTGAGCTTTTCCATGCAATCACCATTAGGGTTTTAAACCCTAAACTGAATTTTCCTTTTAGTCAGCGTTAGGGTTTTAAACCCTAAACTGAACTTTTTCCTTTCAGTCAGCATTAGGGTTTTAAACCCTAAACTGAACTTTTCCTTTAATCAGCATTAGGGTTTTAAACCCTAAACTGAATTCTTCCTTTGTTCGGCATTAGGGTTTTAAACCCTGAACTGAACCTTTCCCCAGCTAGTCGGTATTAGGGCTCCAACCCTGAACTGAGCATGAATATCCTTTTTCATCAATTTTATGAACTTCCTGGTAAATAATTAACGAAATTTTCCTAGTGAAACTGGGGCAGAAAATTTCGTTCATTTGTTTTCTCCCGCAGGTCTGACCTCGAGCCACGTGGATCGAAATGACCCACGAGATGAGTCCCAGTTCGGAATCAAAGAAAAAAAAGAGTTGTCCCGAGATATCGAAGTAAATGGAAGGCGGATTGACTCCAACATTTGATTAAGGTCTTGAACCCTGCCAACCGCGTCTCACTCAGTATCCCGGAGGTTAAACAAGTCGCCGCAACTCGCAAGCATCAAGATTCATATCGGAGTCTACAAGCAGAATCAGCTAAGACCCAAGATCAAGTCGTAAAAGAATCATAGATAGGAATCTTGTAACTAGCAGTTGACATGCATATAAGTATTTAGTTCAGTTTCTAATTTTCGTTTGGTTGTAATAAGGCGGTCAGTGACACAGCAGTGACAACGGCAACAGCAGTAGCAGCAAGCATTGCAATCCCATGGTAGTCCCAGCTACCAAAACTTCTCGAACTACATTGACCTGATTCCTATTTAGCCCAGGATATGTAGGAAATCTTTGAAGCAAGATTCGGTCAGATCTTTCAAAAACATGCTTCATACGGAGTGGCCCATAGGCAAAAATCGCTCATACACGCTCACTTTATCTTTGCACGGAAACTCTTCGTGTTTCCGAACAAAGAGGGGCAGCTGTGAGCACGTGATTTTTGTTTTGCGCGACAGTCGCTCCAAAAGAATAAAAATTGGTCCTGCTGTACAATTTTTGGATTTTCGTGCGGCACTTTGTTGATTTATTTGTGACTTTGGCCCATTTTTATTTATTTACTTTATTAAAAATTCAAAAAATGTGTACGTGTCATGCATAATCTGAACCGTAACATGGTTTAAATAGAAAGGCATAAACAGGTATCTTTATCCGTGATTTTGTTTTGTTTGATTTTACTTGTTTTGAAATATTTTAGTGTGTGTGCGAATAATTGTATTGAGTGTGTATTTAATTTTTGATTTTTTGTTTAGTTTTGTTTTTAAAAATAAATAAGGAAAAGAAATAAAAAATAATTAAAAAAAAAAAGGTCCCTTCTTCCTTTCCGGATTTGGGCCAATTTGTTAAAACTGGCCCAAACAAACAGCCCAAAACCAAGCCTGCCCGGTCCAACACCAGCTGATACCCAGGGTATCCAAACGACACCGTTTTGGTCCAAACTGATCTGGGCCGTTGATCTCAAATTGATCAACGGCCAAGATCACATTTCCCATACCCACGAACATAACCCGACCCGTTTCCACCCGGACTAACCCAAACCCCCATTAGTTGAAACGACACCGTTTCCCCTAAACCCTTAGATCCAAGCCATCGATTTCGGTTGATCCAACGGTCGAGATCCGCCCACCCACTAACTATATAAGTCTCTAATCGTACCCTACCCCCCTATCCAATACCCCAGCCTCGTCGTCTTCACCCAAACCCACAAACCCTAGAGCCGCCCCTGTACTCTTCACCATGAAAAACTGGCGGCATGAACGCCGGTGACCTCGCCTTGAACACCATAGAACCCCCTCACTACCCTGAACATAGACCTGTTAACCGTTTAGTTCGAATCATCCTCTAGGTCCTCGAATCTTCATTTGAAGATTCGAGTCAAAACTCGATCTACACCGTTTAACCCCAGCTTCACACCAGACACTCCCCAGACCCCCCTCGTGACCAAACCATACTTGGTTTGGTCCGAATCTGACCAGGGAAGCATGAATCCCGGATCTGAGTTTTGGAAATGTTGTAGTTCTTCGTCACTGGTTCATACCCGTTCGAGCCAAAGAAATTAAGGTCTAAGGGACCTTAATCGAAGTGTTTCTCATCTGAGAAACACTTCGATTAAAGTCCGTTCAACCTTAAGAAAGTCTGTCCAAGTCCGAGTCAAGGTTTTTGATTTTTCAAGATTTGAGGTGAGTCTTGCTTGCTTTCTTCATTTCTGTTTGGTCCATGTGAGTGATTAAATGTCTGTTCATGTTTTGTTTCAATTTGTGTCTTTGAATTTTTACCAAATTCTGTTTGTCCACTTTGCCTGAACCACTTTGTTTTGTTTGAACCCCTCCTATTCTGATAAGACATGTGTATTGGTTGTATTCCAAATTTGTACTGACTAGTTGACTCCTCGAGTGCATTTCTGCTTAGTCAGTATAATTCGAACCATGTATCGATACTGTTTAAATGTCTGATTTTTGGCTACGATTGTGTATGTTAATGCTAATATAGTCGAGTCGACATGTGTCGTCAATTAGTTTCAACTGTCCGAACAATAACAAATCGACTTACTTCTGCTAAGCATTTGTTGAATCAATTAAGAACCAGTTTTGTTTACTTATAGCTGTTGAGGATGTTTGGTTTAAATGCGGAATTGGAGGGCATGTGCACTCGTGCACAGCATGTGCATTGGTGCACCTCATGTGCCTTGTGCACAGCCTGTTTTCCTGCACAAAAGGGCTTTTAATTTTAAAATGGTTTGACAGCATATGCTGTCAGATACATTCTACTGCCCATACTTTGCTTTAGTTTAAAGAAACATTAAACCTTTTAAAAGTTAAATCTGCCAGGGAATGTTGATGGGGTTTAATACTTAATTAGCTAAAGTGGGACTGAAAATGGAAGGCACATGGGAGGGGTATTGGTGATAATCTATCAGGCTGTAAAAGGGGTAATATGAAGGCTTATAAAAGGGAGGACATACAGACTGGACTGGGGGAGATCTGAAAAAGAGGGGGAAAAAAAAAGAACACACTGTGAGGAGTTTTGAAAGAGAGAGTTTGAAATACATACAAAGAGATACAGACATAGAGGGATACTTAGACTAAGAAGATTGAAAAGGATAGAACTGATTTTAGGAAAACACAGATAGAGGGAGGTTAAGAGATAGAAAGTATACAATCTACAATCAGAAATTGTTTCTTCCTATTGTTATTTGGGTTTTCAGTTGTTCAACTTGTTAAATCAATTCTGATTCTTTGAAGTTCCAGTTGCATCTACTAGTCGAGTGTTTTCATTGGTTTACTACTGGTTTGGTCTGCCTGGAGTTCTGATTCTACTCCACTGGGTGTTACTGTCATTTGGCTACTGCTTTCTATCGGCCATAGTTGCATTTTCTGCACTCGAGCCTGTTCTTGCTGTATTGCTTTGTCTGCTGCTATCCTGCCCTGCTGCTGCTGCTATTCTGTTTCCTGTTGTTGCTGATTTCCCTATCTTCTTCCTCTTCTCTTTGGCATTTTCAGTTTGTTTCCAGGTACACATCTCAAGTCTCACATTGGTGTAGCTGAATGTAACATTGAAAAAGCATGAATAGAAAGATTTGAAGGAGTTATAATCACCCGTTTACTGACTGCCTTTTCATAAATGTTGTTAAGTTTATGTAAATTGTAGTTTACAGCTGATAGAGAATACATTATTAAGCTTGTACTATATTGATTTGAACTGTGGTGTTCGATTCGTTTAGTGGCATACAGAACGTAAATAGAACTCTTGGAATGTGAAATTATTTAATGTGATTGTTAAAATTAAATTCACTCTTTCAGCATGTATTGAATAAGTAAGGGCAAATGGCTATTAAACCTAGTCAAATATAATGTGGTTTTGAACTGCCCGGTTTTCGATTTCTTTAGGCCTTTATAGGATTAGTTTTGAATGTTATCGGTAGTATTCTTCAATAAGGAATTCTATTAACCCTGTTTAAGCAAGTAATCTAATTTTGGTTCGGATTAAGTGTCGTATTTCATTAGAATAAGCGGATTTCTTCTGTCAAACTAAAGCAATTTTCTATTGAAGTGTAGTGTCTTCTCTACTCTGTAAATAATTAATCAGAAGTTGATAAGAATCCGGATTAGGCAAAAGCATATAGTTAAATTAGCATGTTCCTTTTCTTTTAGTTTTAGGGACAAACGTAACAGAAATGTAGTCCCTTTAGGATACCTTTCTAAAATAATGAGACGAGCCTCGCCAAATAAAAATACAAATTGCGGGGCCCTCAATAATTGACCATGATAAATATTTAGAGTTTGGGACGGACTGTTTAGTGAATTCCACTGCCTTCCCCAAAGATAATAACGCGTTAGATTCTTTAGGCGCGACTTTAAGTAAATTATATTCTTAAAATCGGGTGCACATTGATGTGACCCAAATCCAAGTCTCAACGGAGTCGAAGTGTGTTAACAACTACGGGTGCATTGATTGTGACGTGGTTCGAGATGCATTTTCACGACGTTGCAATTCTATAAAAATAAATGATAATAATAAAAGCGGTTTAAACATAATAAAAGCACATAAGTCACGACATGTATTTAAATCAGATATTTAGCCATTATAACAATTTAAGCGACCGTGCTAGAACCACGGGATTCGAGGGTGCCTAACACCTTCCCTCGGGTCAACAGAATTCCTTACTTAGAATTTCTGGTTCGCAGACTTCATCTGGAAAAGTCGAAAATTTCCTCGATTTGGGATTCAAGATAAACCGGTGACTTGGGACACCAAAAACCAAACCTTTCCCAAGTGGCGACTCTGAATTAAATAAATAATCCCATTTCGAATATTGTCACTTAAATTGGAAAAACTCCACCCGCGCATTTAACCCTTCGGGGCCGGGCGCGCAAAAAGGAGGTGTGACAGCTCTGGCGACTTTGCTGGGGATTTTTCAACCCAGAACCACTGGTTCAGGGTTCAAGAATTCGAGCTTAGAATAATTGTTATATTTGGCTTTATTATCTGATCTTTATTATATGTTTTTGTATAACGTGCTAAATGCTGTCTTTTACCGCTTTGATATTATCTGAACTGTATATAAACTATGCCGAAACCCTTCTCTTCTTACCTCCGGGGAGAAGCTCGCTGGTCGAGACTCCCTATTCTGTTAGTGTCAATACCTGAAATAAGAAAGAGGTCGGACAAGTTACAAAGCCGGACGATCTCGCGGGTCCCCGGTTCGTAGCCCCCTCCTCGACTCGAGTTGTCCGCTCGGGTACACAGTCTAGAACAAATACCAAGGTTTAAACCTAGTATAACGAAACTTCATGACGGATCCCTAGTAGGAACGTTTATTTGCATCATCTTGCATTTGACTTAGGGGACTCAACACAGGGGTTGGGTCCGTCTAGGACAGGCAACCTGAAATGAAAAAGACCATCATGCTGCATTCCTATCTGTGTTGTGCATTTATTTGCTTCGGTTCCGCATGTCGACCGGTTCCTAAAAAAAAAAGGGGAAAATAGCCGCGTGGGGGAGATAATTACTTATTTTTGGAAAATAAAACCAATTCCAAGTAGTGTCAAAACCTCGCCGGAATTTTTTCTAAAAAAAAAGAATAAAAACAAAATTTGTCTTCTTAGTTTGAATTATTAAAAAAAAAAAATTAAAAAAAAATAATAATGAAAAAATAATAATAAAAAAATTTCTTTCATATCCAAAATCAAAAAAAAGAAAGGTATTTATTTTAAAAGTAAAAAAAATGAAAAATTTATAATTCAAAAATGTGTTGTTTCTTTTGTAGTACCCCTTTTATAAATTCAGACTAATAGTCCGAATATTGCCTAAAAAAGAAAATATTTTTCTTTAGTCTTTTTTTCAAAAATAATAAAAAAAATACTTATTCTTGATTTCTAGGTTTATTTGATTTTCTCTATTCATGATAGGCCCGAACTACGCCGGTTTGATTCTCACCGGATGTGAGATACGTAGGCAACCCTCGTCGGGTTCAACCCCATTTTGCTAAAATAGTCAAAAGTTAATAAATAAAAAAAAATGTGTCAAATTTTTTAAAAGAGTCATGAATAAGTCAGGTGACATTGTTTTGTCATAAATAGCCGAATGTTCCCGAAAGGGACGCCGGAAGGCTGACTTTGTATGAATAGCCACCTTTGGGTCTTATTTAGGATTTTACCCAGTAGACCCACACAGCCTTAAAATCTTCGCCCCCGAAGTTGTTTAAAGGCCGTGTTCAAAATTTGATCCCCTCTGTAAAAATATTTTTGAGTCAGTCATTTTTGATTAAAAATCACCTTAATAAATGTGCAGGATGAGCACGATGCAAAATGAACATTTTTTAATATTGACCAAAATTCCTGTCAAGTTACGGCTATGGTGGAATGATCTAGGTGTTGAAGGACAAAATGAGGTTAAGAAATATCTGAAAGGTCTTGTGGGTCTGTTGGAAATCCAGCCTCGGGGAGATATCATAAGAGCTTTGGTTACCTATTGGGACCAGGCGCACAATGTTTTCCATTTCTCTGATTTTGAGCTCACTCCGACTTTGGAAGAAATGGCCGGATACGTCGGGAATACTGAGCTTCCCTTAAGGGAAAAATACTTGGTCGCCCCAAGGGTCGTCACGGTACATCGATTCCTAGATTCATTGAAGATACCTAGAACAGTCCACAACCCGGATCTGGCAGCCGGATTTTGTACTCCATGCTTCATATATGATAGGTACGGTCATGAGGGGGATTCAATAATCCAATCAACAAACTGTGCAGCAAAGGAGTTCGTCAGAAGTGGGACGAGCACAGACGGGTAGCGCTCATGATAATGTTCCTGGGCCTTCTGGTATTTCCAAGGAAAGATGGAAACATTGATTTGAAGGTATCTGGGGTCGTCAGCACTTTACTCACGTAAAGTGACAGTACTCTCGCGCCAATGGTGGTATCTGACATCTTTCGAGCTCTTACAGTTTGTAAAGCCGGGGGAAATTTCTTCGAAGGTTGTAACTTGCTCCTACAGCTATGGATGACCGAGCACCTCTGCCATCATTCCGAGATCTTGAGCCATGGCTCCCCAGAAAAGACGCGCATAGAAGAATCTTACTCGAGAACCAAAGAGATCAGTTTACCCAAAGGAGTCCTGGCATGGACCTCGTTCTTTCAAGCTCTTACCACCAGCCAAATACAATGGACGTTGGGATGGTTGCCTGTTGATGAGATCCTATATATGTCTGCAGCTAAAACTCATTTCTTATTGATGGGGCTTAAGAGCATTCAACCTTACGCACCCTGCCAAGTCTTGAGACAGTTCGGAAGATGTCAGACAGTACCTCATGAGGAAGATCTTAGCGCTCAAGCAGTGGAGATAAGTCCTAACGGACAGTTCCCAGAAGCAAAGATTCGCCAAATCTGGAATGAGGGTCAATATTTGAAATCAGATACTTGCGTGCGGGATCGAGCCAAAGGAGAAACGGCGCCAGGTTACCTTGCATGGTACAGAAGGGAACTTGAGCATGAAAGGCCAGCTAAGAGACCCCACATCAGGAATTTCGCCGAGTCATCACAAAGGCATTGGGATTGGTTAGCAAAGGAAAGAGGCTATTGTGCCGAAATCAGCAGGTTAAGGCAACAAGTAGAAGGCATGAAATACGAGCACAACGTGCAAATTGCTACCGATTTGGGAGAGCGGAACAGGTTAATTCAAGAAAATGAAATGCTCAGAGCCCAGATCAAACAGATAAGGTTGGATGCAGATAAACAGCCAAGGCGTCGATCAGACGAGCACCTGATAAAAAGGCTAAAAAGCGAGATCAGAGAATGGCAAGATGGTTTGGAGAAATCTGAAAACGTCGTAGCAGAGCTCAAGGCACAGTGGGATACAAGAGCAGATAAGCATCGTCGATACCTGAATCAATTGGAAGGCGACCACGAGAAGACTGTTGCTAAAATAAAGAGAGAGATGGCTGCACTTGAGATCAAAGCAGTTAATCAGGCCAAGGATTTCCAAATAGAGAGCGGATACTGGTACGACTCAATAGCCCAGATGAAGTTGGAAGTACGGCGACTGAAGCATCAGCATATACAAGATGCTCAAGTATTCAAGATATGCAGCGATCAGATAAAATGCCTACTCGTAGAGAAGAAGCAAACCAGAGATAGGATCAAGGCCATTGCCCATGCCATCACCAGACGATGTCTACAATGTGAGAGCATGTCCAGCATTACCGTCCTCTCGGCAGTGATGGGTTATGTTAAGCAGACTATGCATGAGCTGGAGCAACTTGAGAGGGATCTCACGCCTAAGACCGCGGCGAGGCCGAACGATGCCCCGCGGAAACCAATTTTTAAAACCATAATGCACTCATAAGTCAAATCTGTATCTTAGCACTTTCTGCCTGTTTTTCCCATCAGGGTGATTTTTTTTAGTCTATGTCGAGTCTAGGTTTATTTTCAAAGTTTGCTTTTTCTTTTGCAAAATGTAGTTTGTAATAGACCGCTTCAACAATAAAGAGTTTGCTTCTTTTACGCTCATTTGTGTTTTTCGAACTACGTAATGATCTGATTCACGTAGGCATCGTGATACGTAGGCAATCCTCATCGGATCCGGTCGCATTTCCTTTACTGCAAAATAAAAAAATAAAAGAAAAAACAAAAGAGAAAAAGAAAAAGAAAAGAAAGAAAAAAGAAAACTAATAAAATGCCGGAATGACGCATGCTCTCGTAGCAAACATATAGTAATCCACTTAACTGTATAGGTGCATCATGCCCAACGTGAGATTAACTATATGTTATTTGCTACAAATTAACCGTGCGTTTGTCATTGAGTATTCCAGGGTTTTTGAAAAGACGGTTGGTTTGGTGAAAGTCTGGCCTCGCACTCATATTTCACGAGGTCAAGGAGAAGTGTTCAACTACCTGTTGTTAGGGCCAGAAGCAGTACTCACACTTACTTCACCAGGTCAAAAGGAAGTGTGGAAATGTCTTCAGAAATTCCATTGCAAACAATCCCTGTTTCCGAGGAAAGCTCGATCTCAGCCGTCCTCACACCTGAATCCGCAACTGCGGAGGAAAATAGAATCCTACGGCTCCGCATGTTGGAAATGCTAGAAGACTAGAATAATGGGAAAGAGCCGCCAAGTGTCGTCCCCGGATTCCCTGAATTATTCTCCAGGTCAAGTGGAACATCTAATGTCCCCATAAATTATCCTGCTACCCCATTTGGGTACCCGGCCACCTCAGCCTTCTCCGCTGGATCGCCTTCTGAACCTCATCCCCGAATGTCGACCACTGATGCAAGCATGAACATCTTTACTGCATCGCCTTGCCCAGTTACGACACAACCTACCACGTACAAGCCAAGCTTTGACTCGTCCTCTTTTACATTCCAAGCCCCATCGTTCTCAATGGAACCAACTAGGTTCGCTACCAGTACTAATCCTCTACCGCCTCAGTGCGAGCTTGCACCCGGGCAGGATCAGAACCCCAGAATTGCAGAACAAAATGAGATTGCCAAGAGAATGAGAAGCCTTGAACAAAGTTTGAAGAATATGCAAGGATTGAGCGGACAAAAGAGCGTCTCTTACGCCGACCTGTGCATGTTCCCTCACGTGCACCTGCCAACGGGTTTCAAGACCCCCAAGTTTGAGAAATACGATGGGCACGGTGACCCCATTGCACACCTTAAGAAATACTACAACCAATTGCGGGGAGCCGACGGAAAAGAAGAACTGCTAATGGCATATTTTGGGGAAAGTCTAGTAGGGATAGCATCGGAATGGTATATGGATCAGGAAATGTCCCGATGGCATATATGGGATGATCTCGCCAGAGATTTTGTAAAACAATTCCAGTATAACATCGACATTGCGCCAGACCGAAACTCTCTGTCGAATTTAAAGAAGAAACCTTCTGAAAGCTTTAGAGAGTATGCTATTAAGTGGCGTGAGCAGGCGTCGAGAGTGAAGCCTCACATGGATGAAGTGGAAATGGTCACTACCTTTCTCCAGGCTCAAGAGTCTGACTATTTCCAAAACATGATGTCAGCCATGGGTAAGCCATTCGCGGAAGCGATCAAGATTGGAGAGATGGTGGAAAATGGCTTGAAAACGGGTAGGATTCTGAGTCAAGCAGCCATAAGGGCAACTTCCCAGGCCGTCCAAAGCGGATCTGGAGGAACGACAAGGGGAAGAAGAAGGAAGAAACGACTATGGCAGCCTCCGAAGCAAGGGAGTATCGTCATCCCAGGCCCCATTTTCCGGAAAGAGCCCCACATCACTACTACCCCCACTCAAATTTGGCATATGTTCATCAACCTTATATGGTCATGAATGCCCAACCTTATAACCACCCACCACAACAAGCCAACCGAGGCCCAGCTCCACCTCCCAGAAATCAGCCTCCTTACCGCAACCACTATAACCCACAACCCCCGCAGAATAACTACCGCCCCCAGGAGCCACCTCGACGGCGAACTTTCACGCCCATCGGTGAACAATACTCTACTTTGTTCCCTAAGCTAGTCCAGTTGGGTTTCTTGCAACCAATTCCCCAAACAAGGCAAAACCCAACATCGCCTTCTTACAAAGCCGGAGTCAGATGCGCCTATCATTCAGGGGCTAAGGGACATGATACCAACGACTGCTAGTCATTGAAAAGAGTGGTAGAAAATTTGATAGAGCAGGGGAAGATAGTGCTAAGGGACGAGGAGATCCCAAATGTGACTAACAATCCATTGCCCGCTCACAATAATGGGCCGCTGATCGGAATGATTTGTGAAGACAAAGAGTTCGACCCTGCTCTGAAAGCCATAATTGCCATTGTCGACACAGGGAAGAGGCCTGAAATAGACCAGAAACCAGAAAAGGGGGAAGAGGCCAAAGCTATAAATAAAGTGCTTGAGAAGAAGGTGGAGAAGAAAGTGGTACCTGTAAAAAATGAAGTTCTTTACATACCACAAGGTCGAGCTGAGAAGGCACAGAACTCCGGGATCAAAAAGACGAAACCTATGTATGTGCCAAAAGGGGCCTATGTGGTCCGGGGGACGATTCAACCACCTCGGCTGAATGAGCCAGTGGTTATCGGACGCGTGCCACGAAAGCCAATGACCAACCCGTCCACAGTGCCGTGGAATTATCAAAAGACTTTGGTAATGTACAAAGGTAAAGAGGTCATGGGAGAACTTCCAGAAAATACTTTCATTGGAAGGTATTCAAATACCCAAGAACTGAACAACGCCACACAAAGGCGCTTCCCGCCAAAGAAGCCCGTGAGTGTTGAGGAAGCGGAAGTGTTCTTCCAACAAATGAAAATGCCGGATTACGAAGTGATAGATCAGCTGCGCAAGTACCCTGAGCAAGTATCCATGCTGTCATTATTGATGAAGTCAACCGAGCATCAAAAGATCCTGCTGAAAACCCTGAATGAAGCATATGTACCAGTTGAAACCTCGGTGGAGCAACTAGAGCGGATGACAGAAAGATTCTTCGCCGTCAACCAAATCTCTTTCAGCAAAAATGATTTACCCCCGGATGGAGCAGCACACAACAAGGCCTTGCATTTAACAGTTAAATGCGAGGACTACTATGTCAAGCGGGTAATGTTGGACGGGGGATCAGGTGTTGACATTTGCCCGCTCTCCACGCTACAAAGAATGGAAATTGAGACAGGAAGAATCCGACCCAACAATGTCTGCGTAAGAGCTTTCGACGGCATCAAGAGAGATACCATGGGAGAAATAGACCTGTTGTTGGTCATAGGACCAGTCGAATTTCGAGTCACCTTCCAAGTGATCGACATGGACACATCCTACAATTTTCTCCTTGGCAGACCTTGGATCCATGCGGCAGGAGCCGTTCCTTCCACTCTTCACCAGATGGTGAAGTTCGAGTTCGAAGACCGAGAGATCATAGTCCATGGGGAAGACGAGCATGCTATTTATCGGGACCCATCCATCCCGTACCTCGAACCAAGAGAAGGAAGCGAACATACGGTCTATCAAGCTTTCGAGGTTGTACTGGCAGAGCAGCACGAAGAGGGAATACCCTGCCCTCAGCCCTTCTTGTCTAACGCCTCGTTTATGGTGGCCAAAGAGATGATCCGGCACGGATTTAGGCCAGGGAAGGGGCTTGGACGAACCCTTCAGGGAATAACAGAACCTATTACTTTGCCAATCATCAAGAAACCTTTTGGATTAGGCTTCAAACCCACTCCAGCAGACGAAGAATGGGCAAAGAAAAGGAGAAATAAGGGTTGGAAGCTACCTCAACCACTGCCGGATTTATATGCAACTTTCATCAGGCCGAGGTACATTGAAGAAGAAGGTGATGAGGTCTTCACCGCTGAGGAAATCGAGGAGATATGTGGGGCAATGAGAGAGATGCTCTATGAGGTCCACATGGTTCAACCAGGTGAAGGCACAAGCACTGCTGAGATGCTGTACATGGGGCTGGGCGCCCAACTTCAAAACTGGGAGGCCACGCTATTCCCGACTAGACGGAAGTCCGGGTAGACCTGTCCTGCCACCTTTCCTGTGTCACAAGTTATCTCCAGGACATAACTTGAACGTTTTCTTCTTCTCAATTGTTGCTTTGAATTCCTAGTTGTAAACATTGTTGTCTTCCAACTTTACAAAGAAAATAATAAAAAAAATCATCATTGCTTTCCTATTCTTTCTTTTGTTCTGATTTTTATCATTTTTCCTTTTATCTTCCTTTTTCAGTCCTAATAATGCGGCTTTAAATATGACATGCTTGCGGACTTCACGCCCAGATCACAATGAGTTATTTAACTGCGAATTAATGAACCCAGAACCAGAATATGACGCGGAAGAGGCTTTTAGGGAGATAAACCGAGAGTTGGAATATTTCGAGAAAAAACCTAAGCCAAATCTGAATGACACTGAACTAGTAAATTTAGGAACCCCGGAAGAAATCCGGGAGACCAAGATAAGCATTCACACGGACAAGAAAACGTGAGAGGCGATAATTCAACTTCTTTTTGAATTCAAAGACGTGTTTGCTTGGTCATATGATGACATGCCGGGACTAGGTGTTGATCTAGTGGTTCATAAATTGCTGATTCATCCTAATTGTCCTCCAATTCAACAAAAGCAACGAAAGTTCAAAACTGAGGTCAGTGACAAGATTAAGGAGGAGATCACCAAGCAACTGAAAACAGGAGTGATCCGGGTAGTCCAATATACAACATGGTTGGCGAATGTGGTTCCAGTACCCAAAAAGGACGGGAAAACTCGGGTATGTGTAGATTACCGAGATCTGAACAGAGCAAGTCCTAAAGATAATTTCCCGCTGCCCAACATCCACATCCTCGTTGATAATTGTGCCAAACACGAGATACAGTCTTTTGTAGATTGTTATGCTGGGTATCATCAGGTACTGATGGATGAAGAGGACGCCGAGAAAACTGCCTTCACCACGCCTTGGGGCACCTACTGTTACCGGGTCATGCCATTTGGTCTGAAGAATGCTGGGGCTACTTACATGAGGGCCATGACTGCCATTTTCCATGACACGATGCATCAGGAAATAGAGGTGTACGTGGATGACGTGATAGTCAAGTCCAGGACGCAGGATAATCACATCCAAGACTTGAGGAAATTCTTCGAGAGATTAAGGAAGTATGACTTGAAGCTAAACCCAGCCAAATGCGCTTTCGGAGTTCCGTCGGGCAAACTTTTGGGCTTCATCGTAAGCAGGAGAGGAATTGAGCTAGATCCAACTAAGATAAAATCCATCAGAGATCTACCTCCCCCGAGAACAAAGAAAGACGTGATGAGTCTGTTGGGCAGGTTGAATTACATCAGTCGGTTCATTGCCCAGCTGACAAGCATGTGTGAGCCCATATTCAAGCTTTTAAGGAAAGATGCGGCGATCAAATGGACAACTGAGTGTCAAGAAGCCTTTGATAAAGTCAAAGAATACCTTTCGAATCCCCCAGTCCTGGTCCCTCCAGAACCAGGGAGGCCACTTTTCTTGTATCTGACAGTCTTGGAGAACTCTTTCGGTTGCGTCCTCGGGCAACACGACGTAACCGGAAAGAAGGAGCAAGCAATCTACTACTTGAGCAAGAAATTCACCGGCTACGAGGCCAAATACACTCTGCTGGAAAGGACATGCTGCGCTCTCACATGGGTTGCTCAAAAGCTGAGACATTATCTCCAAGCCCACACTACATTCCTCATATGCAGGTTGGATCCTTTGAAGTATATATTTCAGAAACCAATGCCTACTGGGAGACTGGCTAAATGGCAAATCTTGCTTACGGAATTCGACATAGTTTATGTCACTCGCACGGCCATGAAAGCCCAGGCGTTAGCTGATTATTTGGCCGAAAATCCGGTCGATGAGGAATACCAGCCATTGGATACTTACTTTCCAGATGAAGAGGTAAACACCGTAGAAGTGATCTCGGAGGAAGCTCATGTTTGGAAGATGTTCTTTGACGGAGCCGTGAACGCCAAGGGTGTAGGGATTGGGGCAATTTTGATCTCGCCTTCCGGTCAGCATTATCCCGCCACAGCTAGACTGTGTTTCTTTTGCACAAACAATACAGCTGACTATGAAGCCTGCATTATGGGCATGCATATGGCAATCGATCAGGATGTCGAAGACTTACTGATTATGGGAGATTCTGACCTGATCATCCGGCAGGCTCAAGGCGAATGGGAAACTCGGGATGTCAAACTTATCCCGTACCGACAACATGTGGAGGACCTCAGCAAGAGCTTTACATCAATAGAATTCAGGTACATTCCGAGGTGTCACAATGAACTGGCAGATGCACTTGCTACTTTGGCTTCAATGCTGCCCTACCCGGGCAACGCCCACGTCGATCCTTTGGAAATCCAAATCAAGGAAAGACACGGTTACTGCAGTGTAATCGAGGCGGGGTCAAATACGCAGCCTTGGTACCACGACATCAAGAGGTTCCTGAAGACGCAAGAATACCCCGAGCACGCTACTGGAGATCAAAAGAGGACCATTAGGCGACATGCAAGTGGTTTGTTTTTGAGCGGTGAATTGTTATATAAGAGGACCCCGGACCTCAATCTCTTAAGATGCGTCGATATCGAGGAGGCAAGAAAGATCATGCACGAAGTACACGCAGGTGTGTGTGGACCTCACATGAACGGGTATGTCTTAGCGAAGAAAATCCTTCGAGCAGGTTATTACTGGATGACCATGGAAAAGGATTGCTTTAGCTTCGTTCGGAAGTGTCATCAGTGTCAGGTGCACGGTGATTTGATTCATGCACCTCCCACGGAACTGCATCCCATGTCCGCACCGTGGCCATTTGTCGCCTGGGGCATGGACGTCATTGGACCAATTGAACAAAAGGCCTCGAACGGACACAGGTTTATACTGGTTGCCATAGACTACTTTACGAAATGGGTAGAGGCTGTCACTCTCAAGTCGGTCACTAAGAAAGCTGTGGTGGATTTTGTACACTCAAATCTTATCTGTCGCTTCGGTATTCCTGCGACTATAATTACAGATAACGCAGCAAACTTGAACAGTCACTTGATGGGAGATGTGTGCGAGCAATTCAAGATAACGCACAGGAATTCCACTCCTTATCGGCCAAAAGCCAATGGTGCCGTGGAAGCGGCAAACAAAAACATCAAGAAGATTTTGAGGAAAACGATCCAAAGTTCCCGACAGTGGCATGAGCAGTTACCTTTTGCATTATTGGGGTACCGCACTACGGTACGCACCTCGGTGGGAGCGACTCCTTATCTTTTGGTTTATGGGACCGAGGCGGTAATACCGGCAGAAGTAGAAATTCCTTCGCTTCGAATCATTGTCGAAGCAGAAATCGAGGACAGCGAGTGGGTCAAGACCCTTTTAGAGCAATTGATGTTGATTGATGAAAAGCGGATGGTCGCGGTCTGTCACGGACAGTTATACCAACGAAGGATGGCCCGTGCTTACAACAAGAAAGTCCGACCTCGGAATTTCGAAGTAGGACAATTGGTACTGAGGCGTATTCTGCCGCATCATGAAGAAGCAAAAGGAAAGTTTGCCCCAAATTGGAAAGGCCCATACATCGTAAGGAAAATATTGCCAAGAGGAGCATTGTATCTAGGTGATATCGAAGGAAATGACCCCGACACAGCAGTAAATGTAGATGCAGTCAAGAGGTACTACGTCTAAATCATACTCCAGTGGTCCTGACACGTTTGAAAATGGCGAAGGTTTTATTCCCCACTACTTCCCAAACACTACCCAATTCTCTCTGCCAACTTTCGAGCCATTTACAAAACAAAAAAAAACAACAAAAAAAAGAAAAAAAAAACAAAACAAAAATTGATTGAGGCCTGAACTACGTTTGACTTGATTCCGGAAGGATACGTAGGCAGCCTCTCCCTGAGGTTCAGTCACACCAACAATAAAATCCCATTCACCCTGAAATTGAAAACCGGGGCACGTCGAGTAGTTGAGAAGTTAGTATCACTACCTCTCTTTACCAAGCACAAGCCTTCAAATCAATTACCAAATATGGTGGGGAATCAATAAGCGTCACAAATGAAGACCATCACACTCTGAATTGAGAGAGATAAAATGAGAGAGTCTCGGCGGTGAAAACCTTCGGGCACCACGAGGCGACGGGAGTAGAGAAACCAAAATGAGAGAGCTTGTTTAGTAAAAACTCACAAAAAGTGCTATCAAGCGATGACAGGAAGAGAAATGAGAGAGGTCAGCCAGCGAAAACCCGCAAAGGGCGCTGTTGGCCGAAAAGAATGACGCCACCCCAAGAAAGTTTCGGCAGAGTGCCACCGGTTTGGAATCACAAAGATCCGTTCTGGTTCAGGAAAACGCAAGCTCTTAGAAGGTCAGACGTCCAGTCCAAAGAGCATGTCATGTCATTTAAAGCCAGCATTATCTTCCTCAGATGAGTCTTTCTCGTCCTGAAAAGGACACTCTGTTTTCTGATTTGTTTTCTCCTTTCTTTGTTTCCTTCAATCCCTTTTGTGTTTTAATCCCAAGTCCAGGACACACCGGAAAGGACAGGTGGCATGGTTTGTTTGCACGGAATCCCGTCTCATGAAGGAAAGCGCCTCATCTCGTTGGTATGATTGCCCAAGCATGATGAATCATGACGTTTGATGGCGTTTCAGAGTAAAGAGGAAAGAGAGAAATCTTGAAATCTTCCCCAGCAAGTCAGCCTACGGACAAACCCCCACAGAGTCTCCCCCTGTACAAAACCCCACAGAGTTTCTCCTTCTGTACAATCTCCCACAAAGTCTTCCCAATATGAAAAAAAAAAATCCCCGTTGGAATTTCATCAGCACATCCCCAGCGAGTCCTTTTGTAAATATTCCCCAACAAGCTTACCCCAACAAACCCTGGGAAACCCGTTTTGAAACAAAAACCCAGCATACCCCATTGTACAGAATTCGCACAAAGAATCCACTTTGTAAATATTCCCCCCACAGAGCTTCCTTTTGTACAAATTCCCACAGAACACCTCCAATAAAATCCCCGTTGAGATCCTTCAATCAAAACGGGACAAAAAGAAAAAGGCCTTACGAGGCAAATCATCGCAGAATCTAGAAACACAAGCCTGAACAGTCTGGAAGGGTTTCGCCATTCGAATCAAATCAATGGCGGAACTTCACAACAGAAATAAAGACGCAAATTAGCAACTGGGAACGATCAAGGTCACCAAACCGACCGTCATTTCCGAACTAACAAACGATTCTTTGTTTGAAAGGTTGAAACAAGTCTAATCCAAGACAACCGTGCAAGAAGTAGGTGTCGCCCATAGAAGAAGGTACACGGGTACGGAAAGTACTTCGGCAATGATGAATTCACTCGAAATGTAAGCTTCCACGAAACTCCCGTTTATCTTCTATTAAAACAAGAAAACTCAAAAATAGATCCTGTAGTATTCTCGAGCTCTATCCCCAGCCAGTCAGCATTAGGGTTTTAACCCTAAACTGAACTTTTTTCATTCAGCCAGCATTAGGGTTTTAAACCCTAAACTGAGCTTTTTCATGCAATCAGCGTTAGGGTTTTAAACCCTAAACTGAATTTTCCTTTTTAATCAGCGTTAGGGTTTTAAACCCTAAACTGAATTTTCCTTTTTAGTCAGCATTAGGGTTTTAAACCCTAAACTGAATTTTCCTTTCAGTCAGCATTAGGGTTTTAAACCCTAAACTGAACTTTTTCCTTTCAGCCAGCATTAGAGTTTTAAACTCTAAACTGAGCTTTTTCATGCAATCAGCATTAGGGTTTTAAACCCTAAACTGAACTTTTCCTTTCAGCCAGCATTAGAGTTTTAAACTCTAAACTGAGCTTTTTCATGCAATCAGCATTAGGGTTTTAAAACCCTAAACTGAATTTTCCTTTTAGTCAGCATTAGAGTTTTAAACCCTAAACTGAACTTTTCCTTTCAGCCAGCATTAAGGTTTTAAAACCCTAAACTGAGCTTTTCCATGCAGCCAGCATTAGGGTTTTAAACCCTAAACTGAATTTTCCTTTCAGTCAGCATTAGGGTTTTAAACCCTAAACTGAACTTTTTCCTTTCAGCCAGCATTAGAGTTTTAAACTCTAAACTGAGCTTTTTCATGCAATCAGCATTAGGGTTTTAAACCCTAAACTGAATTTTCCTTTCAGTCAGCATTAGGGTTTTAAACCCTAAACTGAACTTTTTCCTTTCAGCCAACATTAGAGTTTTAAACTCTAAACTGAGCTTTTTCATGCAATCAGCATTAGGGTTTTAAACCCTAAACTGAATTTTCCTTTTAGTCAGCATTAGGGTTTTAAACCCTAAACTGAACTTTTCCTTTCAGCCAGCATTAGGGTTTTAAACCCTAAACTGAGCTTTTCCATGCAGCCAGCATTGGGGTTTTAAACCCTAAACTGAGCTTTTCCATACAATCAGCATTAGGGTTTTAAACCCTAAACTGAATTTTCCTTTCAGTCAGCATTAGGGTTTTAAACCCTAAACTGAACTTTTTTCTTTCAGCCAGCATTAGAGTTTTAAACTCTAAACTGAGCTTTTTCATCCAATCAGCATTAGGGTTTTAAACCCTAAGCTGAATTTTCCTTTTAGTCAGCATTAGGGTTTTAAACCCTAAACTGAACTTTTTCCATTCGACCAGCATTAGGGTTTTTAAAACCCTAAACTGAGCTTTTCCATGCAATCGGCATTAGGGTTTTAAACCCTAAACTGAATTTTCCTTTTAGTCAGCATTAGGGTTTTAAACCCTAAACTGAACTTTTCCTTTCAGCCAGCATTAGGGTTTTAAACCCTAAACTGAGCTTTTCCATGCCGCCAGCATTGGGGTTTTAAACCCTAAACTGAGCTTTTCCATGCAATCAGCATTAGGGTTTTAAACCCTAAACTGAATTTTCCTTTCAGTCAGCATTAGGGTTTTAAACCCTAAACTGAACTTTTTTCTTTCAGCCAGCATTAGAGTTTTAAACTCTAAACTGAGCTTTTTCATCCAATCAGCATTAGGGTTTTAAACCCTAAGCTGAATTTTCCTTTTAGTCAGCATTAGGGTTTTAAACCCTAAACTGAACTTTTTCCATTCGACCAGCATTAGGGTTTTTAAAACCCTAAACTGAGCTTTTCCATGCAATCGGCATTAGGGTTTTAAACCCTAAACTGAATTTTCCTTTTAGTCAGCATTAGGGTTTTAAACCCTAAACTAAACTTTTTCCTTTCAGCCAGCATTAGGGTTTTAAACCCTAAACTGAGCTTTTCCATGCAGCCAGCATTGGGGTTTTAAACCCTAGACTGAGCTTTTCCATGCAATCAGCATTAGGGTTTTAAACCCTAAACTGAATTTTCCTTTCAGTCAGCATTAGGGTTTTAAACCCTAAACTGAACTTTTTTCTTTCAGCCAGCATTAGAGTTTTGAACTCTAAACTGAGCTTTTTCATCCAATCAGCATTAGGGTTTTAAACCCTAAGCTGAATTTTCCTTTTAGTCAGCATTAGGGTTTTAAACCCTAAACTGAACTTTTTCCATTCGACCAGCATTAGGGTTTTTAAAACCCTAAACTGAGCTTTTCCATGCAATCTGCATTAGGGTTTTAAACCCTAAACTGAATTTTCCTTTTAGTCAGCATTAGGGTTTTAAACCCTAAACTGAACTTTTTCCTTTCAGCCAGCATTAGGGTTTTAAACCCTAAACTGAGCTTTTCCATGCAATCAGCATTAGGGTTTTAAACCCTAAACTGAATTTTCCTTTTAGTCAGCGTTAGGGTTTTAAACCCTAAACTGAACTTTTTCCTTTCAGCCAGCATTAGGGTTTTAAACCATAAACTGAGCTTTTCCATGCAATCAGCATTAGGGTTTTAAACCCTAAACTGAATTTTCCTTTTAGTCAGCGTTAGGGTTTTAAACCCTAAACTGAACTTTTTCCTTTCAGTCAGCATTAGGGTTTTAAACCCTAAACTGAACTTTTCCTTTAATCAGCATTAGGGTTTTAAACCCTAAACTGAATTCTTCCTTTGTTCGGCATTAGGGTTTTAAACCCTGAACTGAACCTTTCCCCAGCTAGTCGGTATTAGGGCTCCAACCCTGAACTGAGCATGAATATCCTCTTTCATCAATTTTATGAACTTCCTGGTAAATAATTAACGAAATTTTCCTAGTGAAACTGGGGCAGAAAATTTCGTTCGTTTGTTTTCTCCCGCAGGTCTGACCTCGAGCCACGTGGATCAAAATGACCCACGAGATGAGTCCCAGTTCGGAATCAAAGAAAAAAAAAGAGTTGTCCCGAGATATCGGAGTAAATGGAAGGCGGATTGACTCCAACATTTGATTAAGGTCTTGAACCCTGCCAACCGCGTCTCACTCAGTATCCCGGAGGTTAAACAAGTCGCCGCAACTCGCAAGCATCAAGATTCATATCGGAGTCTACAAGCAGAATCAGCTAAGACCCAAGATCAAGTCGTAAAAGAATCATAGATAGGAATCTTGTAACTAGCAGTTGACATGCATATAAGTATTTAGTTCAGTTTCTAATTTTCGTTTGGTTGTAATAAGGCGGTCAGTGACACAGCAGTGACAACGGCAACAGCAGTAGCAGCAAGCATTGCAATCCCATGGTAGTCCCAGCTACCAAAACTTCTCGAACTACATTGACCTGATTCCTGTTTAGCCCAGGATATGTAGGAAATCTTTGAAGCAAGATTCGGTCAGATCTTTCAAAAACATGCTTCATACGGAGTGGCCCATAGGCAAAAATCGCTCATACACGCTCACTTTATCTTTGCACGGAAACTCTTCGTGTTTCCGAACAAAGAGGGGCAGCTGTGAGCACGTGATTTTTGTTTTGCGCGACAGTCGCTCCAAAAGAATAAAAATTGGTCCTGCTGTACAATTTTTGGATTTTCGTGCGGCACTTTGTTGATTTATTTGTGACTTTGGCCCATTTTTATTTATTTACTTTATTAAAAATTCAAAAAATGTGTACGTGTCATGCATAATCTGAACCGTAACATGGTTTAAATAGAAAGGCATAAACAGGTATCTTTGTCCGTGATTTTGTTTTGTTTGATTTTACTTGTTTTGAAATATTTTAGTGTGTGTGCGAATAATTGTATTGAGTGTGTATTTAATTTTTGATTTTTTGTTTAGTTTTGTTTTTAAAAATAAATAAGGAAAAGAAATAAAAAAATAATTAAAAAAAAGGTCCCTTCTTCCTTTCCGGATTTGGGCCAATTTGTTAAAACTGGCCCAAACAAACAGCCCAAAACCAAGCCTGCCCGGTCCAACACCAGCTGATACCCAGGGTATCCAAACGACACCGTTTTGGTCCAAACTGATCTGGGCCGTTGATCTCAAATTGATCAACGGCCAAGATCACATTTCCCATACCCACGAACAGAACCCGACCCGTTTCCACCCGGACTAACCCAAACCCCCATTAGTTGAAACGACACCATTTCCCCTAAACCCTTAGATCCAAGCCATCGATTTCGGTTGATCCAACGGTCGAGATCCGCCCACCCACTAACTATATAAGTCTCTAATCGTACCCTACCCCCTATCCAATACCCCAGCCTCGTCGTCTTCACCCAAACCCACAAACCCTAGAGCCGCCCCTGTACTCTTCACCATGAAAAACCGGCGGCATGAACGCCGGTGACCTCGCCCTGAACACCATAGAACCCCCTCACCACCCTGAACATAGACCTGTTAACCGTTTAGTTCGAATCATCCTCTAGGTCCTCGAATCTTCATTTGAAGATTCGAGTCAAAACTCGATCTACACCGTTTAACCCCAGCTTCACACCAGACACTCCCCAGACCCCCCTCGTGACCAAACCATACTTGGTTTGGTCCGAATCTGACCAGGGAAGCATGAATCCCGGATCTGAGTTTTGGAAATGTTGTAGTTCTTCGTCACTGGTTCATACCCGTTCGAGCCAAAGAAATTAAGGTCTAAGGGACCTTAATCGAAGTGTTTCTCATCTGAGAAACACTTCGATTAAAGTCCGTTCAGCCTTAAGAAAGTCTGTCCAAGTCCGAGTCAAGGTTTTTGATTTTTCAAGATTTGAGGTGAGTCTTGCTTGCTTTCTTCATTTCTGTTTGGTCCATGTGAGTGATTAAATGTCTGTTCATGTTTTGTTTCAATTTGTGTCTTTGAATTTTTACCAAATTCTGTTTGTCCACTTTGCCTGAACCACTTTGTTTTGTTTGAACCCCTCCTATTCTGATAAGACATGTGTATTGGTTGTATTCCAAATTTGTACTGACTAGTTGACTCCTCAAGTGCATTTCTGCTTAGTCAGTATAATTCGAACCATGTATCGATACTGTTTAAATGTCTGATTTTTGGCTACGATTGTGTATGTTAATGCTAATATAGTCGAGTCGACATGTGTCGTCAATTAGTTTCAACTGTCCGAACAATAACAAATCGACTTACTTCTGCTAAGCATTTGTTGAATCAATTAAGAACCAGTTTTGTTTACTTATAGCTGTTGAGGATGTTTGGTTTAAATGCGGAATTGGAGGGCATGTGCACTCGTGCACAGCATGTGCATTGGTGCACCTCATGTGCCTTGTGCACAGCTTGTTTTCCTGCACAAAAGGGCTTTTAATTTTAAAATGGTTTGACAGCATATGCTGTCAGATACATTCTACTGCCCATACTTTGCTTTAGTTTAAAGAAGCATTAAGCCTTTTAAAAGTTAAATCTGCCAGGGAATGTTGATGGGGTTTAATACTTAATTAGCTAAAGTGGGACTGAAAATGGAAGGCACATGGGAGGGGTATTGGTGATAATCTATCAGGCTGTAAAGGGGGTAATATGAAGGCTTATAAAAGGGAGGACATACAGACTGGACTGGGGGAGATCTGAATAAGAGGGGGGGAAAAAAAAGAACACACTGTGAGGAGTTTTGAAAGAGAGAGTTTGAAATACATACAAAGAGATACAGACATAGAGGGATACTTAGACTAAGAGGATTGAAAAGGATAGAACTGATTTTAGGAAAACACAGATAGAGGGAGGTTAAGAGATAGAAAGTATACAATCTACAATCAGAAATTGTTTCTTCCTATTGTTATTTGGGTTTTCAGTTGTTCAACTTGTTAAATCAATTCTGATTCTTTGAAGTTCCAGTTGCATCTACTAGTCGAGTGTTTTCATTGGTTTACTACTGGTTTGGTCTGCCTGGAGTTCTGATTCTACTCCACTGGGTGTTACTGTCATTTGGCTACTGCTTTCTATCGGCCATAGTTGCATTTTCTGCACTCGAGCCTGTTCTTGCTGTATTGCTTTGTCTGCTGCTATCCTGCCCTGCTGCTGCTGCTATTCTGTTTCCTGTTGTTGCTGATTTCCCTATCTTCTTCCTCTTCTCTTTGGCATTTTCAATTTGTTTCCAGGTACACATCTCAAGTCTCACATTGGTGTAGCTGAATGTAACATTGAAAAAGCATGAATAGAAAGATTTGAAGGAGTTATAATCACCCGTTTACTGACTGCCTTTTCATAAATGTTGTTAAGTTTATGTAAATTGTAGTTTACAGCTGATAGAGAATACATTATTAAGCTTGTACTATATTGATTTGAACTGTGGTGTTCGATTCGTTTAGTGGCATACAGAACGTAAATAGAACTCTTGGAATGTGAAATTATTTAATGTGATTGTTAAAATTAAATTCACTCTTTCAGCATGTATTGAATAAGTAAGGGCAAATGGCTATTAAACCTAGTCAAATATAATGTGGTTTTGAACTGCCCGGTTTTCGATTTCTTTAGGCCTTTATAGGATTAGTTTTGAATGTTATCGGTAGTATTCTTCAATAAGGAATTCTATTAACCCTGTTTAAGCAAGTAATCTAATTTTGGTTCGGATTAAGTGTCGTATTTCATTAGAATAAGCGGATTTCTTCTGTCAAACTAAAGCAATTTTCTATTGAAGTGTAGTGTCTTCTCTACTCTGTAAATAATTAATCAGAAGTTGATAAGAATCCGGATTAGGCAAAAGCATATAGTTAAATTAGCATGTTCCTTTTCTTTTAGTTTTAGGGACAAACGTAACAGAAATGTAGTCCCTTTAGGATACCTTTCTAAAATAATGAGACGAGCCTCGCCAAATAAAAATACAAATTGCGGGGCCCTCAATAATTGACCATGATAAATATTTAGAGTTTGGGACGGACTGTTTAGTGAATTCCACTGCCTTCCCCAAAGATAATAACGCGTTAGATTCTTTAGGCGCGACTTTAAGTAAATTATATTCTTAAAATCGGGTGCACATTGATGTGACCCAAATCCAAGTCTCAACGGAGTCGAAGTGTGTTAACAACTACGGGTGCATTGATTGTGACGTGGTTCGAGATGCATTTTCACGACGTTGCAATTCTATAAAAATAAATGATAATAATAAAAGCGGTTTAAACATAATAAAAGCACATAAGTCACGACATGTATTTAAATCAGATATTTAGCCATTATAACAATTTAAGCGACCGTGCTAGAACCACGGGATTTGAGGGTGCCTAACACCTTCCCTCGGGTCAACAGAATTCCTTACTTAGAATTTCTGGTTCGCAGACTTCATCTGGAAAAGTCGAAAATTTCCTAGATTTGGGATTCAAGATAAACCGGTGACTTGGGACACCAAAAACCAAACCTTTCCCAAGTGGCGACTCTGAATTAAATAAATAATCCCATTTCGAATATTGTCACTTAAATTGAAAAAACTCCACCCGCGCATTTAACCCTTCGGGGCCGGGCGCGCAAAAAGGAGGTGTGACAACACCTATATATTATTTTATCATCATCAAAAAGGGGGAGATTGTTAGATCTAGTTTTAATGATACAAATAATATACCTATGCAGGAAATCAATTACAGAAGAACAAGGAATCAAGTAGATACTACAAGATCGCTGATGTCAATCTTGATACTTAAGGAAAGAAACCAATCAAAAAATCTGGATGCCTAAGGAAAGAAATCAATCCGCAAATCAATCAGCAAAGATTAACGAACAGCTGCAATGGAAACAATCAAGCAAGCCTAAACTTAAGGCATGAATCAAGGCCAGCATATCCGGAAGATCGAAGATCCTGTAAAGATTGCGAAGCGGCTAATTTCAGAAGGACCAACAATCAAGGAGCAAGCCTTCATCATATACAACTGGTAAAGGAACGATATCAAGGAAGAACAACGGCTAGCTATCTTATTCTTGGAAAGAATCAATCTCTTTCCAAGGATCAAATCTCTTGGGTTGTCAAGCCTCGACCTTCACCAAAGTATTTATACCCATCCTTAAACCTTAGACAAATATATTTTGATCGAACAAAAAAAAACCCTCTCTTTGTTCTACTGCAAACAAACATTGTAGTTCACTAAGATCTGTTGTGTAACAAGTCAGAGAAAAAGGAGAGTATAACACTGGTGAGGCATTGTATCAAAAAGAAATGAGTTTTAGAGGAATTGTGTTATCAAGTCATTTCCACTGTACTTAGAGAAACGCATTTACTAAAGATAACTCCCTTGCAACCCAAGGGGACTAGAATAGGATTCACATTGAATCTGAACCAGTATAAAATTCTGGTGTCTTTAATTCCTGCACTTACTTTTTGTCATTATAATTGTTATGTTATTACATCTAGTCGACTATTTGATAAACTAGTTAACTAATAAGAGATTAAGTTTAAAAATATGCAATTCACCCCTCCTCTTGTACTTTTAGTAGCAGCTTTCCAAAATGGGTTAAATAGAAACGGGTCGAAAGCAACCAAAAAACTGCTAAGTAGACTCATGAAGTACCCTCCCACAACGTGGGAAGAAATTCATAATTCCTATTGCGCCAAAGTAAGGGCAGATGAGGATGACCTAAATGGTCCGATCCAACGGTTAACATCGGTCCAAACCGAAACAAGGAGAGATCGATGCAACGATGGTCGAAGGGATCAAATATCCCGTTTCAATTGAGAAAGGCATCAGCCTTACATCCATACATCCATCCCACCTCCTCCACGACATTCAGACATCATGCCTCGACACACCATGCCATACCGAAACAAAAAAGGTATGCCTCCACTATTATCTGCTCATAACTTTTGCGTTTCTCCTTCAGAATTAGTGTATGCACTAGAAAATCTCGGCATAAAGGTGCAGTGGCCACAAAAGATGAAGTCAGATCTGAGCACCCGGAGATTGAACGTTCTGTGTGAATTCCACCAGGAAAGGGGACATAAGATCGAAGATTGCATAGGTCTGCGACAAGAAGTGGTAAGAATGCTGAACCAGGGACACCTGAAAGAACTGTTGAGCAATCGAGGACGGGTTAACTTCTCTCGCGGACGTGATCAACCTCAAAGACGATACAAATGATCATTGGCGAGCAACGCACCGCCCTCAAAAACCACCTTCACCAACTCGTACCATACAAATGATCATTGGCGATGGCGATGATACAGTAATCAACCATGTGAAATTCACCACCAAACACAAACTCAAGCGGACAGTCGCTCACGAATGGTACGACGACCTCGAAGATAGTATCATCTTCAATAAGTTAGATACCAACGGTTTGTCTTTCCCTCACTATCATGCTTTGGTTATAACTTTACGTATTGTGAATTTCGATGTAAAAAGAATAATAGTGGATGATGGAAGTGACACGTGTATTATTCACCCACGAGTCCTCATATAGAAGAGACTCGAGGATAGAATAGTACCGCGTTGCATAACACTAACAGGTTTTAATAATGCAGTGGAGCGAACCTCTGGAGAGATAGTGTTGCTCGTTTTGGCAGGAGGAGACACTCTGGAAACAACGTTTCACGTCATGAACCAGGAAACATCCTATAACGTTATCATAGGGCGTCCATGGATACACGTCATACGAGCCGTCCCGTCAAGTTTCTATCAAGTAATCAAATTTCCTACCTCATGGGGAATATTCAGCATTCGGGGCGAGCAACGCACCACCCAAGAATGCTACTGAATCGCCCAAGATTGCACGCACACCCAACAATTAAAGGGGGCAAGTGAGGAAGCATAGCAATCAACCATATCGGGAACCAAACCCGACATACTAATAGAGGCCATCAAAGACCCAGATGTCATAGAAGCCTGCAAGGCAACCGTAGAAGATCTCGACCTCGTTCAATTGGACAACACCGACAGCACAAAAAAAGCTTATATCGGGCAGAACCTCTTAGAACCAGGTAAGTTCCATGAGTTGTTAACTAACAATGCCGATTTGTTTACCCTTTCCCATTCAGATATACCGGGAATCCCAAGGGATATCACCACACGCAGGCTAAATGTCGACCCTCTTTACCCACCAGTGCGACAAATGATGAGAAAGTTCAATGCCGCAATCAACGATGTAGTCAACAAAGAAGTTGATAAGTTTCTCACTAATGGTTCCGTCCGAGAATTGAAGTATCCTCAGTGGGTCGCCAATGTGGTCATGGTAAAAAAGAAGAATTGGAACTAGCGGATGTGTGTCGATTTCAGCGACCTAAACAAAGCATGTCCAAAAGATTCCTTTCCGTTACCACATATCGACCAGCTCATCGATGCAACGGCGGGGCATGAACTATTAAGCTTCCTAGACGCATATTCTGGTTACAACCAAATTCTAATGGCAGAAGAAGACCAAGAAAAGACCACTTTCAACACTTACCAAGGAACGTACTGCTACAAAGTCATGTCGTTCAGACTGAAGAACGCAGGGGCAACTTATCAAAGGTTAGTCACCAAAATGTTCAAAGAACAACTCGAAAAGACTATGGAGGTCTACATCGACGATATGCTAGTGAAGTCGAAAAGGAAGGAGGATCATATTGGTCATCTGAAGGAAGCCTTCGAAACATTGAGGCAATACGGAATGAAACTGAATCCCAATAAATGCGCCTTTAGCATAACATTAGGAAAGTTCCTTGGTTTTTTGGTGTCTCAAAGGGTATTGAGGTCAACCCGGATCAGATCAAGGCCATCGACGCAATACCGGAAATACTGACCAGCAAAAAGCAGGTACAGAAATTGATAGGACGAATAGAAGCCCTATCAAGTTTCATTTCACAATCATAAGACAGATTCCATAAATTTTTCAATGTACTAAGGAAGGATCACGAGCTATAGTGGAATTCAGAATTCGTTGACGCCTTAAGAAAACTGAAAGCGTACCTGTCCTCGCTGCCACTACTCGTCAAGGCAGACCCGAGCGAATGCCTCCTAGTGTACTTAGCAGTCTCCGAAGTCGTGGTAAGTGTAGTTTTGGTCCGCGAAAACAAAGGAATGCAATCTCCAATTTATTATATCAGCAAAACCTTAATTGATATCGAAAAAAGGTACCCCCACCTTGAGAAACTAGCTCTGGCATTAGTCGTAGCTTCACGAAAGCTTAGACCATATTTTCAATGTCATCCCATAAAGGTGGTGACGACCTTCCCCCTCAGGGGCATCTTACACAAACCCGAACTATCGGGTAGGTTGGCCAAATAGGCCATAGAATTAAGCGAGCACGACATAACTTATCAACCGCGAACTGCTATAAAGTCGTAAGTGCTCGCCGACTTCGTCGCCAATTTCAGCACGGAAGTACTGCCTGAAGCAGAGCGGGAGGCGCTCCGCACTTCCGCACATTCCAACCTCTGGGTCCTCTACACCGACGGCGCATCTAATGTATCAGGACTGGGACTCGTCCTCGAAGTCCCTACGGGTAAAGTGATTCATCAGTCCATACGGTGTCCCGAGATGACTAACAACGAGGTCGAGTATGAAGCTGTGATTGCAGGATTGAAATTAGCCCTCAAATATGGCGCTCTACGACTCGTCCTCCATTGCGACTCTCAACTCGTGGTGAACCAAGTCACTGGGACATTCCAAATCAAAGAACAGAGACTACAAAAGTACCAGTCAGAAATTCACAAATTGCTGCCAAAATTCGACGAATGACATCTCGACCAGATACCTAAGGCATAGAATATCGAAACGGACAGTCTCGCCAAGCTAGCAGCAGCTACCAAAAATATCAACAAGGGAAACGTGGCCACCCTTCTCCATTCCTCAATAGACCAGGTCGAGGTACATTCTATAAAGCTAACTTGGGACTGGCGTAAACGTATCATAACATATTTGCAGGAAGGGACACTCCTACAAGATAAGAAAGAATCCAAAAAGCTCTGAATACAGGCGGCCAGATACAACCTCGTAAACTATGATATTTACAAAAGGACGTTCGGCGATCCCCTGGCCAATGTCTTGGGCCAAATCAAACAAGGCGAGTACTAGAAGAAGTACATGAGGGGCACTGCGGTGCCCATATAGGAAACTGTGCCCTCATCAGATGCCTCATCCATGCAGGATACTACTAGCCTACCATGAAAAAAGAAGCTACAAATTACGTCGGAGTGAACAGTGCCAAAATACGCCCATGTGATACACTAAGTAGGAGAACTCCTGCATTCCGTCACTTCGCCATGGACATTTATAAAGTGGGGGATGGATATTGTCGGACCCCTTCTAGCAGGGCGAGGTAAGGTACGCTTCCTTTTGGTTTTAACTGACTATTTTTCTAAATGGGTGGAAGCAGGTGCATACACACAAATACGTGAGCAAGAAATTATCGTGTTCATATGGAAAAATATAATATGTCGCTTCGGCATTCCCAAAGAAATCAGCTGTGACAATGGACCTCAGTTCGTCGGAAAGAAGACTACCGAATTTTTTGAAAAATGGTACATCAAGCGAATACTCTCCATACCATACCATCCCGCCGGCAACGTCCAAGCCGAATCCTCCAATAAAATGATATTGAATATATTGAAGAAGAAGCTCAAGGACACCGAGGGGCTATGGCCTAAACTACTGCCAGAAATACTATGGGCATACCGCACCACGCCAAAAACTAGCACAGGCGAGATGTCATATTCACTAGTCTACATGACTGGCGCAGTTATACCCGTCGAAGTCGGAGAACCTAGCCTAAGATACTCCAACGAAAGCGGACCAAATAACGACGAAAGTAGGCTACAAAACCTTGATGAAGTCGAAGAACGAAGAGATATGGCTTATGTAAGAATGGTAGCTCAAAAGCAACAAGCAGAAAGGTACTATAACAAGAAGGCCAAAGTACGACCACTCAAGGTTGGAGACTACGTTCTCAAGGCTAAAACACAATCAGCGAAAGACCCTAATGAGGGAAAACTGGGAACAAACTGGGATGGGCCATACAAAATCACAGCGGCAGCAAACAAAGGAGCATTCCAGTTAGAAACAATGGAAGGAAAACTACTCCAAAACAATTGGAATGTCGTATATCTCAAATACTTCCACTTCTGAAAAGAGGCGCCGCCTAAGTCGTACTCTTTTTCCCTCATCCGGGTTTTGTCACAATCGGGTTTTCTCGGTGAGGTTTTTAATGAGGCGGCAAGGGAGACATCTCGAGGTCCGAAGTATTGTTCATTACCCCGCCCGTTGACGTGATCTCCAAGCCGAGTAATGAAGGGACTAGGTATAGATAGCCAAATCTCCATTATATGTACAAAGTCAATGTGTATTTCCTACAGGAATGTTATCAAATCTCCAATGTATGAATGAAACTCCAAATGGCCAAGGCCATCGACAAAAATATGAATTCGACTTCAACGTATGATCAAATCTCCAATTTATGAATGAAAAACCCAATGGCTAAGTCCATCTACAAAAGTATAAGTTCGACTTCACTCGAACTATGACGGGATACTACTTCGACGCCAGCTCGAAAGTAACATCCCAATGGCTAAGGCCATCTACAAAAGTATAAGTTCGACTTCACTCGAACTATGACGGGATACTACTTTGACGCCAGCTCAAAAGTAACATCCCAATGGCTAAGGCCATCGACAGAAGTATAAGTTCGACCTTCACTCGAACTACGACGGAATACTACTTCGACACCAGCTCGAAAGTAACATCCCAATGGCTAAGGCCATCGACAGAAGTATAAGTTCGACTTCACTCGAACTACGACGGGATACTACTTCGATGCCAGCTCGAAAGTAATATCCCAATGGCTAAGGCCATCGACAAAAGTATAAGTTCAACCTCATTCGAACTATGATGGGATACTACTTCGACGCCAACTCGAAAGTAACATCCCAATGGCTAAGGCCATCGACAAAAGTATAAGTTCGACTTCACTCGAACTACGATAGGATACTACTTCGACGTCAGCTCGAAAGTAACATCCCAATGGCTAAGGCCATCGACAAAAATATGAATTCGACATCACTCGAAGCAAAATCGGGTTAAAAGTTCGACAAATATCCGGGATATCATAAATATAACAAAGATTGCCACCGAATCGACAAAATAAATTTTTCATTACAACAAAAAATTACTAACACCTATCTTTATAATGGGTTCAGAGACGCCCTTACAAAAATCCTGAAGCAAAAGTAAGTATGAACCAAAGATTACACATCATCCACGGTAGCATACACATCTTCGTACCAAGAGTTAGAGGCATGACGGTTTGCATCATCAGAGTTGATATCATCTCCTCAGGCGTAAGCGAATCATATCCATACACCTCACGAGTTTTGTCATGCTTATCCTGAAGTTCTATTTTCGATGCCCTCCCGTCCGCATGAAGAGCCTTGTACACATCAAGTTGGGCCTCAGCATGAACCCACAACTCATATAAATGATGAGGCACGATAGGATCGACCGAAGCACGAGACGTAAAAGGCTGCGAGTGTCGACGCGCGTCCTCCGCTCTCCGTGATGCCACTTGTCCAGTCAACATGGATAGCTCCGCTTCCAACTTCTTAATGCGCCCCTCAAGCCCCGCTACCTTAAGAGCAGATGCCTCCTTCTCCTTGGTCAGCTCTGACCTACAGACACAGATGGTATCTTCCAAAACCACCGCTTCAGAAATAACAATCGCCAGTTTATCAGCACTCACACTCAACTCACCCCTAAGCTTATTAATCTCCGCCGCCTTCGTACCCAATTTGGCAGTCAGACTGGCCATCTTCACTTGTAAGTCGGCATTCTCGGCCATCACCCCTCTACTTAACTCGATCTCATCTTTATTCACCTTAAGGGACGCCTTAAGTTCACTGTTGCGGGTGATAGCCTTCATAAGGTCCTCGTCTCGCTCCCTCAACTCCTTGACCTTGCGCGCTAATTGATCCTTCCTCTGTTTAAGCCCTTCACGAAACAGTTAGAAGTCAGGGTCCTGATTGTAGATATCGTCCATCGCACGATGCTTAGTGCGATATTCTTTATATTTGGAAGACATCTTCCCATAGATGGCCGTCCTCTTCCTTTCCCGGCGCTCGCGCTAGATCTCGATGATAAGGGTCTGGCACAACAAGAAAGAAGTTAAAATAAAAAGACAGGTTGACATAACAACACAAAAAAGGAAAAGAAAGACATCTACCCGCAAGGCCATGCCGACGATGTTCTGAGACAACTCCATGTCACTCATCACTCTAAGCGCCTCACTCTCGGGGGCAGCACATAAAGGGGATAAAGCAAACTCCATCTGATCACAGTTCGACAACAAGTTGTAGTCCCTTGGGACAACTATATGCCGATCGGAACCCTCCACTTTGACCTCCATATGAGTATGGTGTTCTAGAAACTCATAAACATCCTCCGGGTCGACATCCAAACCCGAGCCTTCGCCCTCAATACATAGGCCCCCTCCAATGTTAGACGATGTGCCACCCTCAGCGGAGTGCACGGAACCACCTCCTAGGTAAACCTCTCTTGTTTGGGGAGACCTCCCCGCCAAGATGGCATCGGCCATAAACATAGGCACAGGCACCGTCTGCGACGCACCCATCCTACTTTTACTAGTATCCACGGCCACATCTTTCCCAAGCTCAACCCTCTTCCTTTTCCTCAGCAATGACTCATCCTCATTAGAGGATTCGTCCACAAGGTGACGGGTCGGTACAGAAGAGGTCTCTTCCCTCACGACCATATCGCGAGAAGGATCTCCCATCTGTATCGGTTGAGAACGACCCTCCCGGATGGACTCACTCATGGTAAATTGCATTCCTACAGCAGCGACTGCCTGCCAAAATTCAGGGACTAGGGCCCTCCGCCTAGAAGCTCCTTGACCTGTCATTATAAAGAGTTGTATCAATAAGATGACGGTATATAGTCAAAGAGCGACACACGAGAAAACACTTACCAGATGAAACTCTCTGCCCAAAGCATTTCACGAAAACGGGCCAATATCGATTCTCCGTTGCATAGGGCAACAGACGAGGTACCCAATCCCTTATACTTGCAATAGGGTGGGGTGGACGCCCCATAGCTGCAAACTATAAGCAAACAAACACTATAAGGAATGAAGAAGAAAAGAAAGAGTAAAATAAGTGGCGACACTTGCGATTCTCATTCCACCACTTTGGGAACCTAGCAGGGTCAGACACAATGTGCTCGGTTTTGACAAAAAAGTACTTATGCCAGAATTTGCGGCTTGCTCGATCGTCGGTCCAACCACCAGCCCTTTTGTCCCACGGTGCCTCACATGCACCATAATGCCCCTATGAAAGCTGGGTGTGAACAAGTGCATAAGGTGGTGAACGGTAACCTCGGATCCCGCCAACTCCGCGTACTTTGTCAACAGCAGAAGTATTTTAAGCATGTATGGGGAAATTTGCACCGGGCAAAACCTGATAGAATCGACAGAACTCTTCCGCTAACGGAAGAAGGGGGAAGGAATGACCGATCATGAAGGGGTACTCATAAAAAGCACAATACCCAGGCCTATGGACTTCCACGAAGTCCCTTCCTGCTGGAACCATATCAGTATGAGCGGGGATGTTATATTTTTTACGGAGAGTATCGATATAAACTTATTTGTTTCAGAGAGCACGGGGATAGGAGTAGGAGGAGGATCCTTGAGAAAGTCACTTCGAGACATGGGGTGTTTCGGCAGCAACTCCTCCACGGTGGGAAAGTTGTCCCCCTCTTCCACCGCCATGTCCTCACCGTTAGAGGGGTGCGCCACGGAAACGGGGTGGCATCAGAAACCCCCTCATGAGATCGATACGTTCTAGGCATCTCTTCGATGGAGAAGGTGTTAAAGTAACAGAGAAAGCTATGAATGAAGAATGGGGGAAGTGGAAGTAGAAAAATCGTTGGAGCAAACACAGGAGGAATGAGAAAGGATAAGCAGAAATGAAATGGCCAAGAGTTTTTGAAAAAACAAACCCTCCACCTATTTATAGGATTGGGTGGCGCCAGAATCGAAGCGAAAGGCTGCAGAGTGTCACCAAAACCGAAGCAACAAGCCCTCAACCCCTGTCTCGAAAACAAGCACAGTGATGACGCACGTGGAGATGACGTCATTTCCCGATAAGATACACTATCCGGTGTCTTGTTGAGCACACTAACCTCCTATTGTTGGCCAAGCCATAATGCTTCGTAAAACCAAATTTCTCCACACGAGTGGGTGGTATCAAGGACGCACCAAGTTGCAACCTCGACAAGTAGAGGGACTAACTGTATGGGTCCAAATTTGGACGACCACGACCATTGACAAATACGACAAACAACGAGATCTTCGTAGCTCGACATCCTGTGGAGGACGACAGACAAGCGAATAAAGACTGTGAGTTTTACAGTAGTGCAGGCCCAACAGGGGGCATGAGGAATATTCTTTCGAATATTCCCCGTGATATGTCTTTTAGGGTTCAGAAGGGATTTGTACCTTATATATAGCGGGAAAACAACCTTGTAAGGGGGACTTTTTGCCTGGTTTTAAGCAGAGAACACTGATTGTAATACTTTCCTACTAGAAAGATTGGCATTCTTAAAGTTCGATCACTCTTTCTCGCAAGATCAAGAAATATTATCCATTGTGTTCATCTTTTATACCTTTCGTTCTAGAGTTTATTATACTTAGCTAAGATTCACCCCTTCATTTTCTTTGATTGACTTATTCAAAAAGGTTCCAATATCTTTTGAGTCAAACAGCAGTATGTACGGATAGTGCGGTATGATCATTATTTTCATGCATTCTACGACTTGAGTTTGCGTGCTTATTAGATACATAGTGTCAAGTGCATCGAGCCTTAGCATGATTTTTATTCATTTATTTTGAGAACTTATGTTCACATGTCTATGTTGTATTGGGAAAAAACTGAGTCTGAATATTGAAGATGATGTGTCATGACACGTGGACTGGTCAAAAGGTCAAAACACAACAAATAGCCTAGAGGCACGAGCGACAACAGATATGGGGAAAAGAAAGTAACATAGGTGTGGACCGTTACTAAAATAGGTACGAGTCTCGTACCTATTCGAGTCATTTAAAGATCAAAGATCGGAAGAAGTTGAAGATACGAATCTGATAACATAAAAGAGTCTAAATACAGCATTAAATATCAAATACGCTAGAGAATCTGAATTAAATAGAAATGATTGTGTAACGTTTCTTTTAAATGTCATTTATTGCTCATAATTGCCTCATTAAGACAAAGGCATTACATCTTCTCCTAGAATCAAC
Organism: Nicotiana tabacum; assembly: GCF_000715075.1. Classification (NCBI taxonomy): domain Eukaryota; kingdom Viridiplantae; phylum Streptophyta; class Magnoliopsida; order Solanales; family Solanaceae; genus Nicotiana; species Nicotiana tabacum. The sequence continues at coordinate 14,287,076 of NC_134080.1, forward strand.
TATAAAAGGAGAAGGACTCAACATCTGTAAGGACACAAAATATTATTGAGATTACACTGTAATACAAAACTACTTATTACTTTATTATTCTCAGAAATCTTCTATTATTTTCGTCTCCAGATTATCAGTAACCCGAATTTCTCTTTATTTCTAGTTTTGATCAAAGACTCAGATTTTTGGTTAAACAAATTGGTTCCGTTACCGGGAATCTGATAATCTTCTCTTTAAAGCTACATTCCAGTCGTTGTTATCATCATGTCAAACAATAATAACAGTGAAAACACCTTGGGAAACCATGAAAATCAAATCCATCAAAATCAAGGAGATTTACAGAACACTGACGTGGTTCCCTCCCCTCAAAATTCACCACGTCAATCTCGTGAAGGCACTCCTGCTCCTGAATCTCGTGCTGCTCAACACGAGCAATCTGAACATTTTGAAGGGGTAGATGAAGCTTTACAAAAAGTAATTGATGCACGGGTTAGCAAAGCTCTTCAGGCTCTAGTTAGTCGATTACCTGTTGCACCACCCACACCTACGCCTAATAATAATACATTGGAGAATCCTCGTTCTGGCCTTGTTAATTCTGGAAATAGAGGAACCCCCAGCGAACCACAGGAAGGAGAACCAAGTAATTCAACTAATTCTCATTTGCAAAATTTAGTACTAACTTTGCAGAAATAGCTTAAGGAACAGAATGAGCGCATCGAGCAAATCCCTGGAGTTCCCCCTGTAATCAAAAGAGTGGATGTGGATAAATACTCACAACAACTGCTCCCCTTCCAATCCCTAAAAAGTTCAAAATGCCTGACGTTTCAAAATATGATGGCACAACAGACCCACGTGATCACGTAACTGCATTTACAATAGGTGTGAAAGGCAATGACTTGACCAAACAAGAAATTGAATCAGTACTGGTCAAGAAATTTGGAGAAACACTCACCAAGGGTGCATTAACCTGATATTCTCTTTTACCCGAAAATTCTATTAATTCTTTTGCTGAGCTTGCAGATTCTTTTATTAAAGCACAATCGGGAGCTCAAAAGTTGAGAAAAGAATGGAGGATATTTTCAAAATCAAGCAAGGGGACTCCGAGTTGCTCAAAGATTTTGTTGATAGATTCCAACATGAAAGAATAACTTTACCTCGTGTACCTGATAACTTGGCTGCAATAACTTTTGCAAGCAACTTAAATGACAAAAGCTCAAAAGCCACGAGAAGACTTAAAGAAAGCCTTCGAGAGTTCCCTGCAACCACATGGAATGACGTTTATAACAGGTATAGTATGAAGTTGCGAATTGAGGAAGATACCGTACCTCAGTTTCATCATGAAGAAAGGACCAAATCCAGGAGATCAGAAACAGAAAAAAGATCAGGTAAAAACAAGTACGATCCATATATGGGACCTGCAGGGAAAGACTCACGGTCAAAGCAAGATAGTCAACGATATGATCAAAAATCGAGGAACAGGGAATCTGGTTCTTCATCAAGGTTCAGAAATGACCGAAACAGACAAGAGTCACGAGATGATGACAGAAGTTTAAAGGCAAGGTTCGGCGGATATAACTTTAATGTCACTACCTCCGAGCTCGTAGCTGTTTTGAGGAGCATGGGAGATAAGGTACGATGGCCAAAAGAGATGCGGTCAAATCCAAATAGACGCAATCCAGATCATTGGTGCGAATTCCACAATGATCACGGGAACAAAACTTTAGAATGTAGATTCTTACAAAGTGAAGTGGATCATCTATTGAAACAGGGGTATCTCACTGAGTTATTTAGTGAGAAAGGTAAGCAAGCCTATATGAAAAATAGGCAGGAGCCACCAAAGCTCCCTTCACCCAAGAGAACCGTGAATGTTATAAGTGGGGGAGAAGATATTCACGATGTAACATATACGGCTACCAACAAGGTTTCTAAAGTAATGATAACACACGGTAAATGGGTACGACAGGTTTTAGAAAACGAAAGTATTTCTTTCGATGATGCAGATACCGAAGGAGTAATGACCCCACATAATGACGCACTGGTAATATCTTTACTTGTATATGATACTAATGTAAAACGAGTTTTGATTGATCCAGGAAGTTCCATGAATATTATACTATTAAGGGTATTACGTGAAATGCAAGCTGAAGACAAAATGATACCTAAGGCGCATACCCTATCAAGGTTCGACAATTCAAGTGTGGTAACAAAAGGAGAGGTAATTCTAACAACTTTTGCTACAGGTGTTGTTAAAGAAACTAAATTTCAGGTAGTAGATATGGAAATGGCTTACAATATGATCATGGGGAGACCTTGGATCCATGACATGGATGTTGTCCCATCAACTCTACATCAAGTTATTAAATTCTCATCACCGTGGGGAATTTGCCAAATTCGTGGGGATCAGCAGATAGCCAGGAGTATCAACGCTGTAACAGATACGAGCACCGTAAATAAAGAAAAATAGCAATTATAGGAAACAGTTGAAGGTATCAAGGATCAAACCTCAACCGAACAAGAAAAGACAGATTTAGACTCGAGACCTGATACAATTCAGGAACCAGAGGAGAATGAAAATATAAAAACAACAATTGAAGAGCTCGAGGCTGTGATATTATTTGGGCAATGGCCTGAACGAAAGGTTTATTTGGAGCCAATTTAAGCTCAGACATGCGAGGTATGTTGATTGAATTTTTAAAAGCTAACTTGGACTGCTTTGCTTGGTCCCATGTTGATATGACAGGGATACCACCGGATGTGATGACTCACAAACTAAATGAAGACCCATCCTTCACACCAGTAAAGCAAAAGAAAAGAAAACAAGGAGCTTTCAAAAATCAGGTGATTCAAGATGAGGTCCAAAAGCTATTAAAAATTTTGGGTCAATACGCGAGGTAAAGTACCCTAATTGGTTAGCAAACACAGTGATTGTACCTAAGAAAAATGGTAAGTGGCGGGTTTGCGTGGATTATACAGATCTTAACAAAGTCTGCCCAAAAGATTCTTTCCCTTTACCGCATATAGATCAATTAATTGATGCAACTGCAGGACATGAACTTTTGAGTTTTTTAGATGCATATTCGGGGTGCAACCAAATTAAAATGGACCCCAGTGACGAAGAAAAAGCTTCTTTCATCATAGACAGGGGGACTTACTGTTATAAAGTAATGCCCTTTGGTCTCAAAAATGCTGGAGCAACCTATCAAAGGTTGGTCACCAAAATGTTCCAAGAACATTTAGGAAAAACCATGGAGGTATATATAGATGATATGCTCGTTAAAATCCAGCATTCTCATGATCATATTTCTCATTTATCTGTTACATTTGAAATTTTACAAAAATTTAATATGAAACTCAATCTAGAAAAATGTGCATTTGGGGTTGCCTCAGGCAAATTTTTGGGCTTTCTCGTTTCTAACCATGGTATTGAGGTAAATCCTTCTCAGATCAAAGCAATAGAGGAGATCCCTGATATCATTACGAGTAAAAAAGAAGTCCAAAGGCTAACGGGAAGAATTGCAGCTTTGGGGAGATTTATTCCCAAATCTTCAGAAAAATGCTTTAAATTTTTCTCCACACTCAAAAAGCAAGATCATTTTGAGTGGAACGAAGATTTCCAACAAGCCCTTAGAAATTTAAAAGCCTACTTGTCAAATCCACCATTATTGGCAAAACCAAAAGAAGAAGAAAAGCTACTCATCTATTTGGCCGTGTCAGAAGTTGCGGTGAGTGCTATTTTAGTCCGTGAGGACCAAGGTAAACAATATCCTATCTATTATGTAAGCAAGTCTTTATTAGATGCTGAAACACGATATCCACAACTAGAAAAATTAGCATTAGCTTTGATCATGACATCTAGAAAATTAAGACCTCATTTTCAATGTCATCCCATTGTTGTAGTTACTGCTTTTCCATTACGAAATATTTTGCATAAACATGAATTGTCAGGGAGGTTAGCAAAATGGGCTATAGAATTAAGTGAATACGAAATCATTTATCAACCTAGGACTGCTATAAAATCTCAAGTGTTAGCCGATTTCGTAGCTGATTTTAGCCAGGGGATGCATTTAGAAGCAGAAAAAGAATTACAAGTTTTTAATGGTGCAAACCCGGGGACTTGGATTTTATTCACTGATGGTTCGTCTAATGTAAAAGGAGCAGGCCTAGGGATAGTTCTCATACCACCTACGGGTGAGACTATTAGACAGGCTATAAAATGTCATTCTATAACTAACAATGAAGCAGAGTATGAGGCTGTAATTGCAGGTCTAGAATTGGCACGAGAACTCGGCATAACAGAGATTATAATCAAGAGTGATTCTCAACTCGTGGTCAATCAAATGCTGGGGACTTATACAGCCAGGGAGACACGAATGCAAGAATATCTCGAAAAGGTACGGGAACTAATAAAGCAATTCCAAACTTGGAAAGTAATGCAGATCCCAAGAGATGAGAATGTGGAGGTAGATGCTTTAGCTAATCTCGCATCTGCAGCAGACGTAGCAAACGACGCAAATGCTTCAGTCGTACATTTATTTCATTCCGTTCTCGAACCTGATAAGAACGAGGTAAATTTTAATCATTTAACATGGGATTGGAGAAACGAAATTATTGCTTTTTTACAGTGAGGAACCGTGCCTGCTGACAAAAGAAAAGCTTATGCACTTCGCAAAAAAGTTGCTCGTTACTGTTTATATCAAGGAAATCTTTATCGAAAGATGTTCGGTGGGCCATTAGCAAGGTGTCTCGGACCTTCCCAAACAGAATATGTGATGAGATAAATACATAAAGGACATTGTGGAAATCACGCAGGAGGGAGGTCTCTGGTAAAAACACTAATTCGAGCAGGGTATTATTGGCCTAAAATGGAAGAAGAAGCAAATGATTTCGTGTCCAAGTGTGATAAATGTCAAAGATACGGCAATAATATGCATAGACCAGCTGAGCTATTGCACCCTGTTATAGCCCCGTGGCTCTTTATGAAATGGGGAATGGATATCGTAGGTCCATTGCCACAAGCAAAAGGTCAGGTGAAATTTCTACTTGTACTTACAGATTATTTTACTAAATGGGTAGAAGCAGGAGCATTTAAATAGGTACGAGAGAAGGAAGTTAAAGACTTCATTTGGAGAAATATAATATGTCGTTTTGTAGCACCAAAGGAAATCGTATGTGACAACGGTCCGCAATTCATAGGAGCTCAAATCACTGAATTTTTTCAAAGTTGGCAAATTAAAAGGATAACATCTACACCATACCATCCAGTGGGTAATGGACAAGCGGAATCCACAAACAAGGTCATTATCAACAATTTGAAGAAAAGGTTACAGGATTCAAAAGGTAATTGGCCTGAGGTATTACCTGGAGTATTATGGGCTTATCGTACAATGACAAAAACAAGCACGGGAGAAACACCCTTTTCAATGGTTTATGGTGCGGAGGCTTTAATTCCAGTTGAAATAGGAGAACCGAGCACACGGTACGTTCAAGCAACGGAGGAATCAAATGATGAAGAGATGCGGGTGAATCTTGATTTGCTCGAAGGAAGAAGAGAAACTGCACTAATAAGGATGGCAGCACAAAAGCAAGTAATTGAACGGTATTATAACAGGAAAGCACGCCTCAGATTCTTTAAAATTGGGGACTTCGTGCTTAAAAAGGTGTTCCAATCTACAAAATCTGCTAATTCAGGAAAGCTAAGTCCAACATGGGAAGGACCCTACAGAGTTCGTGACATTGCGGGAAAAGGAGCATACGAGTTGGAGACAATGGATGGCAAGGTTCTACCCTCGCATTGGAATGCTGTCCACCTAAAGCGATATTATTTCTGAGAAAGTACCTACGATCAGGTATTGTTGTATTAGAATTTTTCTTTGAATTGTTAAAATTTTACTAACGATTTTAGATGTTAGGCAAAAACCCTAACTCGTGCCAAATGACGAGTCACGACCTGCACGGCAAAATGGAATATTCTAAAATTCCCAGCCTAGGGTTACAAATTAATCTGATGGAAATACACACGGGTTAGGCAGTCTTCATCTTTAATCGCACCTCCGAGTCCCGTATGTTTTTCTGTTTTTAGGAAAAAGGACCAAATTGTGAGAAACAAATAAGTGCTCGAGGCTTCATACTTCAGCGCTCAAACACTTGGGGGACTGCATATTGTACACAAATACGTGCGGTAAGACGGAGACGTAAATTGAAACAAGTATCGAGCAGATGTTACGGAACCTCGGCATTCATCATTGTGTTCTTTCCTATCAAAACAAAGGAAGATGCAAAACATTCACCGTAGTGTTCTTTCCCATGAGAACAACGGAATCACCTCTCAAACCCTTCATAATACATTAAGATAGGGTCATGACTATGTATTGAAGCAGGTTATAAGGAAAAACCTTGTTGAAAAGTATTTACTTTATAAAAATCTGTTGCAAGAAAAACAGTTACGAGAAAGTTATAGATGTATCTCGATACATGTAATATTCAAAAGCCTGTCCAAGTTCATGAATAAAAACTTATCAAAGTTGTTTCAAACAAAAAATGTGTGTTCCTATTTCTTTCATCGTATTATAACACCATTATGAAGTTGAGACGTCTTCTTCATTAAGTGTCGATATATAAAAGGGCCCTCTTTTATAAACCTCATGTTAATAAGTCATGAGGAGAATCATAAAGCATTTTCAAAGGATAAAAATGCTAAACTATTCTATAAGTCCTAAGTAGATAAGGAAAAGGCAAGAATAGAGCACATTGAAGTACTAACAAACTTCTTGATATAATTAAAAAGACTAAGTAAGAACTTAGTCAACAAAAAGGTTTATACAAATGCCCCATTATGATAACTGGGGACTTTCCCCAAAAAATCCCTTAAAAAATAACTAAGGTATAAAACCATCATCCAACAAAGAAAGTAAAAACAAAATCTGGAAATTTAACTAGTCACTAAAGGGGTTGACACATCAGAAGTTGCAATATTAATTTCACTTTCAGAAACAGCCACAGGCACGGTGACAACTTCTGAAGAAGCAGCAACAGGAGCGGTTTCAGCTGGGCTTGAAGTGTTAGGTTCAATGAGGGGAGCAAGAGTCACGGAAGTTTCAGCTTCCATAGATTGAGTCGTAGAAATTTCACCCTCGGAAGCTGGAATTGCAACATCTTCAACTTCAACTGCCATAGCAACGGCTTCGTCATTTACAGGTTCCTTAGCCACGAGAGCTTCAATTGTCGGAGATGGAAAGTCAAATGATTGTTGGGTTCTTTCAATGGTCTCTAAAACTTTGGCCAACTCTGAGTCTAAGTCAAAGTTTTCTTGACTGGCCTCTATTAAAGCATCACGACGAGAGTTTAAGAAAGCCCAACTCACCTCTAAATCAAACTTCTCCTCAAGAAGTCCATACTCCCTTTCACACATAGCAAGATCATTCTTTAACACTTGATGTTCAGCTAAATGAGAATCAAGGGAAGCTTCAAGGGAGGCATGGAAACTTTCTAAGGCATGTACTTTGTCAGATGAGATCTTTAAATCAGCTTGAACTTGAGTCAAGTTCTGCACTAATTCTCCTGCATATTCTTCTTTCTTGTCCAAGAGTGCCTTAAGTTCTCTGATTTCTTCACTTGACTTTGATAATTGTTCTGAAAAGCAACATTCAAGGCACTCCTTGTCTTTTTCAAATTGACTTGAAGAAGTTTTGGCAACTGCTAGCTCAGAAGTCAGACTTCGTTTTTGCTTCTCCAGGTGATTTCTACTCTCTTGCAATTCTTCTATAGTTCCCTGAGCATTCTCAAACTGCTCTTTCCAATTATCTGCTTCTAGCTGGGCTCTCTTGGCTATTTCCTCAGCCTCGTGGATAGACTCTTCAGACTCACGAGTTTTCTTTTCCAGAAGGGAAATTCTTCCCATCAATTCTGTACCAATGAGGTTAGCCTACAGAGACAACTCATAGAAGTAAGAATTTAGAAATAAAAACAAAAAAAGCTTGTTAGTAAGTAGAAAGAAAATACCTTCAAAGTAGAATGAATTATGTTATTCACCAGAGTTAAGCAACTGTGACTGCTCATCTTCTTCTTCTCAATATCTCCAATCAAAGGCCTAAGCCAGGCATCTGCTCCACCAGACTTCCTTAAAAGACTGTTATTAGCAGGAACTTCAAGTGTAACGCTCCTCATAGCCAAGCTTCTGCTACTGGAACCCTCCCCTGCATGTTGAACAGAGAGAGGGGGAGCTATAGAAGGAGGAGCGATAGAAGAAGTGAAAATAACAGGAGTCGAAGGACTCGAAGCAGGTAAGGAAGAAGAGACAAGCAAGGGAGCAGAAATAGATAAGGGAGCAGGAATAGATACAATGGGCAAGGAAGCACGTGAAACCAACGGAGGAACAGAGGAAGAAAAGGGAACTTCATCTAAAACTGGACCTAGTTCTCCTCTTTCAAAACCACTAACAAAGAGGCGTTGAATAGACTCATTGGTGTCCCTCGGAGTGGTTTCATCATCAGAAGGAATGCGAACAGGTTCGGTATGAGAGGCACGGACAGGGGTAACTTCAACTTCATCCTCGGAAATGATGCGTCTCCTAACTCTTGGTCTAGTTATTAAAGAGGTGTCTTCATCTTCATCATTCTCAGAATCCTCTTCTACAACTTTCCTCTTTGATAGCGTAGCTTGAGTTCTCTCCAAAGAGAGTGAAGTACCAGAAGAGGCTCGAAGGGCAATAACTACTTCAGCTGTCATTCCTCGAATAGCAAATCCTGACAAAAAGAAGGATGAAAAAAAGGCTAGAAACAAGAAGGGACTTAACATAAAAAAAAAAGCATAAAGGGATGCATACCGTGAGTTTTTACTTTCCAACCATGTAAATTGGAAATGGATTTCCAAGTTCTTGCCTCCATAGGCACGAATTTCAAGATTGAATCTACCCAACCACGGAAATTAGGAACGGGTTCCACATCTCCCATAGTTGCTATAGAAAAGCAAAAAGAGACGAAATTAGAAAAGAAATTAAAATTCTTAAAGATAGGTACGGTAAGTAAAAAAACTTACGTGCAAAGTTCCACTTCTCATTGAAGGGGGTATTTGTTTCACCCACCAAATCAACTATGCGAACAGCGACATAACGAGTGTACCACCCACGATCCTTGTCATCTTCAGGGCTTACCAAGACCCTTTTACTTCTTGCAATTAAAGTAAAAAACCCATGGCAGAATAATTTGGGGTGGTAAAGATGAATAAGGTGGGGGAAGGTAAAGCTAACATTGGCTTTTTACAGACAAATATCTCAAACAAGCCACTGCTCTCCATACCAGGGGGCCAATTTGTCCCAAGCAAATTTTGAAAAAGCGACAGAAATCAAGTATAACCGGGTCAATAGCAGGATTAAATCCTAAAGTGAAGGGATAAGTATAACCAAAAGAAAATCCAATCTTAAAGGAAGATATTCTTTGGTTTGGATTAGGGATCTCTATACGAAGATCACTTCTCCAGTTGCAATCTTTTCGAACAATAGAAATCAAAGGTTCAGTGATTAGAGAAGGAAAAGTGTCAGCTTTCTCTAAATTAACAACTTGATCACGAAGAGATTTTCTATCATTCTCAAAGGACAAGTCATTGGGTACTATTTCCTCAACTAAAGGCTCTTGAAGAGGCTCAGAAAGTTCTTTACCTTTAGAAGAGGATTTCTTAGTAATAGAACCTCTAGAAATAGTGTTAAAACTAGAAGAAGGAGTGATGGAACCAGAGGAACCACCACGAATGGATCCTAGGCTACGAAGCCTGCCACCTCTACCCTTTCTATGTCTTACAGGGGCGTTGGGGAAGCTATCAAGAATTGGGATTCTCTTAGGGTTAGGATTCGGAGATGTCATTGCAGAGAAAGGATGAACTAAAGGAGAAAGGAAAAAAAGTAAAGAGTAAAGTATCTGTTAAGGGTTTATGAAGAAGAAGACAAAGGAAAAAAGGATTAAATATGTGTATAACAGCGACCGTCAAACAAAAAAGCGTAATGATGGAAAGCCTATAATAAAGGCAACTATCACTTCGTAAATAGAAGGGATGAAGAAGCCTTGGAAAAAGGCTGTAGAATTACATACATATCATAAGGTGACACGTATGCGGAGCATTAAATAGAAAAGACAATTGAAGCGTCACTGACATAGCATTAATTACGGCGAAAATTTCTTTTTCGTGAAGATCCACTTCCCAAATATTTAATTGATAAATAAATGGAAAGTGGGGGGACTATCTGTATTGGGAAAAAACTGAGTCTGAATATTGAAGATGACGTGTCATGACACGTGGACTGGTCAAAAGGTCAAAACGCAATAAATAGCCTAGAGGCACGAGCGACAACAGATATGGGGAAAAGAAAGCAACATAGGTGTGGACCGTTACTAAAATAGGTACGAGTCTCGTACCTATTCGAGTCATTTAAAGATCAAAGATCGGAAGAAGTTGAAGATACGAATCTGATGACGTAAAAGAGTCTAAATACAGCATTAAATATCAAATACGTTAGAGAATCTGAATTAAATAGAAATGATTGTGTAACGTTTCTTTTAAATGTCATTTATTGCTCATAATTGCCTCATTAAGACAAAGGCATTACATCTTCTCCTAGAATCAACTATAAAAGGAGAAGGACTTAACATCTGTAAGGACACGAAATATTATTGAGATTACACTGAAATACAAAACTACTTATTACTTTATTATTCTCAGAAATCTTCTATTATTTTCGTCTCCAGATTATCAGTAACCCGAATTTCTCTTTATTTCTAGTTTTGATCAAAGACTCAGATTTTTTGTTAAACATATGCAAAGGGACCTGCTCGGGCTACTGGAGGAGCTGCAGCAATTGCTATGCTTGTGGGGCCTGATGCTCCTATAGTATTTGAAAGCAAGATCAGGGCTAGCTATATGTCGCATGCTTATGATATTTACAGGCCCATCCTTGACTGATTATCTGTTAGAGAGGAATCTCGTTACTGTTTGAAAGAAATCTATGGACTGATCATCCTCATTTCTGCATTTGCAGCTCTATTGATGAGTCTGCTAAACAAATCCTAGCCCCCCTTGAATCCTTAACCAGTGATGAAAGCTACCAAAGCCGTGATCTTGATGAGGTTCACTAACAATTGCCTACTTTTTCCTCCTGAAATATTTCTTTATTTTACTAGTGACTTGCTCTATTTGTCTTCCTATACTTTATTCAAGGGAAAAGGTCGGAATTTGTGCCTGTTCGATCTGAAATGGCTTAATTTTGCATCTGTCACACTTTTGTTTTATTTATACTCTTGCCATTAGCAAATCGTCTTGTATTTGCCTTGTCATCCACGTATCCGAAATTTTCGAGGAAAAAGGTTCAAACTTGCCGCTCAGCTTTTGACTATGGTATAAAATTACCCTCAGGTTAGAGGCTTGTCAGTGTTAGGAGTCAAGGCAAAAGGGAGACTTGTTTCTAACGGCAGGGGTAAAATATTAGACCAAAAGTTTAATGAAGGGTAGACATTCTCTATTTCGGATTGTAAAAGGGCCAAATTTAACTCTCTTCATATTAGACCAAAAGCTTAACGGAGGATAAGTTGCTCTATTTCGAACAGTACATGGCCAAATTTGACCCTTTTCCCATATTTAAAAAATTGATTGGAGTCTTTAAGTAGGATAAATAACTCAGAGACTGAAAATGGATTTTTATCATGCAATCAACCACACTGATACCAAAACAAGTTGCTAAACCGTTTTATGATGAGAAGGTTCAACCTACAACATTGATACCAAAACAAGTTGGTAACATGTACACCGCGTCTCTGTATGCTGCTTTCGCATCCCTCCTTCACAATAAGCATGAAACATTGGTAAATACAAGTTACTTTTCTTCTTTTGGTTCTTTCATAATATATATGTTTCTGAATCATTTTTTTAGCTCAGGCTGGTCAGCGGGTAATCATGTTCTCCTATGGGGGTGGATTGACTGCAACAATGCTTTCGCGGTCAACATCCTTTTAGCTTGTCAAATATCGCTAATGTGATATGAATGTTGCAGAGAGGCTGAAATCGAGATATGAGGTACGCGAAAATTTTCATCTATAACTCAGTTGTGTACTTGGACTTTTAGTTTGTCAAACATTACTGATCATGTTTATTTAAGCTAGATATCCAAGCAGCTATTGGTGATTTTATTGTAACATTCAAATCTTTTCAGAATCCACCTCTTTTTTCGTCATAACCATGACTGACAAATAACAATTTTGAGCAGTTCACTCCTGAAGAATTCGACACTATCCTCCCCAGACCCCACCATGTGAGGTTATACGGGGTATGTTGTTGTATAGTACTCTTATTTCTTGGTGTCTGCGTGGTACAGAGAAGTTTTTGACAACGTTTACATGCTTGTTTTTGTTTTCAAAACAAAGCCTAATTTATCTTCCTTGTGCACCTCAGTATTTGTATGTCACTACATTATAGATCTTTCATTTGTTTTGACCTTACACATTTCAATTGGATGTGATTTTATAGGTACTTCATATGACTTTTTCAAATGTATGAAACTTTTTAAAGATTTGTATGTATTCATACTGAATATCTACCCATCCTAGTATAATATATGAATTTGCCTTGTCCATAACTATAAGTCTTAGGTATCTCAAACGTAATATATTCAACTAGCTTATCCTAAAGATCTTCACTATCTTTAACCATCAACTACTCATCTTGATTGGACTGTTAGTTTACAAGAGCAAATTGATCAATAAACATTCTTGGCGCAATTATCTGAACTATTGGCTCAACCTTCTTGAAAATGCTGGTTTAATGATTTGAATAGACAGATAAACAGTCTCGCTTGCCTTTTTACTATGTATGTTGACTTATACTCACCTAACTAAATAGGCCAAGGTGGACAAAAATCACTAAATTGTCCAAGAAGATTTTAACTTCTATACATTGACTGGTATTAATGATTTTTTTATCTTACGAGGTTACCTTAAAAATAATTACATATAGTTGTCCAAAGTTAACGTGAATTTAATACGAGATAAAAAAAAATAGCATGATTCACAATTGGTAGTTGAAAATTAGTCAAAATTTAACCACTATTTCATGCAGTAATAAAATTTGGACAAAAATACCCTAAGTTAATCCGAAAAAGTTCCGGCATAATATGTTGGAGTTCAAAATACATGTATATGAACTCCAGCATAATATGCTATAGTTTAAACGTTTATAAGTTAAACTATTATGTTGGAATTCTCATACAATGTGTCTTTGAAGTTTGAACTGTTGGAGTTTTGTAAGCAGAATCTTCATAATCCAACATATTATGCTGGATTTTTTTCGTGTTCCAGCTAAGGGTATTTTGGTCCAAATTTCATCTCCGCATTAAATAGTGGCTATTTTTTAATGATTTTGCAAACACTGACTATTTTTTTAGTTACCGATCCGAAACTAACTAGCCCATGCTATTCTGGCGAATTTAATACACAGACAAACAACCATGCTTGCTTTTACTACGAGTATTTTGTTTCAGCATAACTAATAGCAAAAGCGCAACTATTAACATTGCATTATCAACTTTTTCATGAATACATTTTCCCCCCACAATATTTTTAGGTTAATTATTCATATTCTGAAAGTCACGTGCAAGTTGGTCCATGGACACGAGCCATACACATAGTGGGACCACTGAAGAGTTCACACTTTCATGGCCCCACACAATCCATACCCCACAGACCCACACAACGTATGTAATATATCGTGGCATCGACTAATTTGTGGTGGTCCAACAATAAAAAAATGGCCCACCATCAAATTTTAGCCGTCGAGTGCGTCTTTCCTCTGGTCCAACGACCGTGTCTTAAGGCATAAAGTAGAGCCCACTTTCCGTTGCCAGTGGACCGCTCCAGGACTTGAGCCCTAATAGAGCCCTCTAAAATTAGAGAAAAGTACTAATTAATCTAATATTCTATCAATAATATATATATATATATATATATATATATATATATATATATATATCACACATTCAAATATCAATTTTATATACAAAGGGTGGGGAAATCGACGAAAATGTCACACATCGTATTGGGGCGGGATGGATGAAATGGGAACTTGCTTCCAGTATTTTGCGTGATAAGAAGGTGCCAGCAAAACTTAAACGTAAGTTTTACAGAGTGGTAATCAAGCCGAATATATTGTATGGGGCGGATTGTCGGCCAGTCAAAAGCTCCCATGTCCAGAAGATGAAGGTAGCAGAGATGAAGATATTGAGTTGGATGTGAGGGAACATAAGGTTAGATAGGATTCAAAATGAAGTTATTTGGTACAAGGTGGGTGTCGCTCCTACTAAAGATAAGATGCGAGAAACAAGGCTTAGATAGTTTGGACATGTTAGGAGGAGGAGCACAGATGCTCCGGTCAGGAGACGTGAGAGATTGACATTGGAGGGCCTAAGGAGATAGAAGTATGCCGAAGAAGAATTGGAAAGAGGTGATTAGACAAGACATGGCGCAGTTGCAGTTGACCGAGGACATGACCCTTGATAGGAAGATGTGAAAGTCGAGGATTAGGATAATATATTAGTTAATTTAGTGTTCTCCTTATCATACCAGTAGTATTGGTACGTACTTTCGTATACTGTTGGTATTAGATTTCGATGACTACATGTCGTTTCCTTCATTTCGATCATCTTACTATCCAGTTGTTTTTCGTGACTTTTCGTTGTTGCGCTTCTTGTTTTCTCTTTATTAATGTAGTGTTTATGCTTTTATTACAGAGGCTCTATTAGAAACAATCTCTCTATTTCCGCAAGATAGGGGTAAGGTGCGCACACACTACTCTCCTCAAATTCCACTACGTAGGACCATACTGAATTTTTTTATTGATTGACACTAACCCTAGACCCTTGCCACTAGTGGCTGAGAGAAAGCCATCTCGACTCATCGATTGGAATTAAACCGATTAATATGGAATTGCTATTGTTATTGTACCCAAATCACTACCTCACGCACCCACCTTAAGGTGATGGGCCATACTCCTAAAATATGACATATGATTTGAGCGGTCTTCTACGTAAAAGGGCCCCACACACCTTGAAGCACGCGCCCTGGTCCCATTTCATCCCTCGACCCCAATCCCACCATCTCTTGCCAACCTATCTTTTGTATAAAATTTTTAAATTTTAACATTCTTATTTTCTTCTTATAATAAATTGAGATAATAAGAAATTATAAACCAATAGATATACAAAATGTCGTAAGTTATGAATATTCAACTTATTAGTCAAGTGAATAGTAATAGATCTGATGATCAAGTGACCTAATCTCGTCTTAAATAATCCGCTTAAAGATTACACAACTCAGGACCAGCTCATAAGTAATGGATTCATTTGAATTTAGTATTTTTGATATAAGGTATAGATATATATGTAAACAGTTGTTAAAGTTTCAAAAAAGTTTAGATTTGAACATATAATTTAATAAATATATTAAGTTTTAAGGTAAGAATTTTAAAGATCGAACTCCTTAAATTTAAATTTTGAATTTATCTCTGCACAACTCTACTATATTGTAATAGTTTATCTTCAAGAATTGATAAGAAACACATGATAAACAAAAGTAACTTCTTATTTTTACTCCATTTCTTATCTTAAATAGACAAAATAGTGAGCTTCCTTTCTTCCTACTCTATTAGTACTAAAAAGAATATCACTTTGTTGAAGAAAAACTACACTCTACAGCCCATCCACGTTACACTTCTTAGCAGAATATTCTTCTCAAATGTCTTAATTTTATTAGTGTTGTTTGAGTGGAAAATAAGTTATATCAGAATTATAATACATGAATTAAATAAAACGTATTCATTTGAGGTATTTTTATTGGTAAATATTTAATTTACTGGATTAAAAATAATATATACAAGATATAACACAAATTATGTGCGGTTTAAACTAAATAAATTTGGATTAAATTTTAGTATTAATTTTAACGTTGATTTTCTTAGAAGACTTAGGGAGACAAACTTGGTAGAAATTTAAAATTAGCCTAATTTACAACCTCTAATTAAAAATTAGCCACAATTTTAAAAATAATAGAAATTTAGCCACTTTGTTATGCTGGAATAAAATATGGAGAAAATAACCGTAAGTTAAAATATAAAAAAAATTCTGGCATTATATGTTGGAGTTCGAACATTATACATATGGAATTCAAGCATAATGTGTTGGAGTTCAGAATATCCTTTATGTGAATTCCAGCATAATACCCTGGAATGTGAAATTTTACAAATTAAACTCCAGCATAATATATTGGCATTTGCATATAAGGTGTCTTTGAAGTTTGAACTCCAGTACAATGTGCTGGAGTTTTATACGCTAGAGTTTCATAATACAAAATATTATGCTGGATTTTTCTATGTTTGCAAAGAGTTTTTTCGCCAAGATTTTGTCTTCACATAAAATAATGATTATTTTTAATGACTTTGCAAATATTGACTATTTTTTAATTATCAATTCGAAAATTGGCTAGCCCATATTTCTATCTCGAGATTAGTAATTCAGAGATTATTATTCCAACATAGATTGTGATATAAAAAATAATATTATATTTGCGATATAAAGGGGCATTTGCATCTATACTTGCTTTTTGGGTCACGTTTTAATTTGTGCCCACTTTGCAAAAAAATATTGCACGCGTACCCACTTTTTCGCGTAACTTTAGCATAAAGGGCTGAAGTAGCAAAGACAATCACGCAAAACATCAGCATTCTACTAGACGAGCCTGAAGTAGCAAGTGTGCTGAAGTTTTTGTTTGTAATTGCTGAACTTAAGCATAGTAGCTGAAGATTTGTTCTCTATTTGCTGAAGTTTTTGTTTGTAATTGCTGAACTTAAGCATAGTAGCTGAAGTTTTGTTCTTTATTTGCTGAAATTTTTGTTTGTAATTGCACTAAATAAGCTGAAGTTTTTTTGTCCTGGATTCATTAGTTTTGTCATTAAGCTTTTTCAAAAATTTCAGCAGAAGATGCTGAAGTTATTTAGTTCATTTATAAAAACTTCAGCACTAAATAAGCTGAGGTTTTTTTGTCCTGGATAAGATTTTTCAAAAATTTCAGCAGAAGATGCTGAAGTTATTTAGTTCATTTGTAAAAACTTCAACACTAAAAGCTGAAGTTTTTTTGTCCTGGATTCATTAGTTTTGTTATAAAGTTTTTCAAAAACTTCAGCAGAAGATACCGAAGTTATTTAGTTCATTTGTAAAAACTTCAGCACTATATAAGCTGAAGTTTTTGAAAAAGCTTTCTAACATACTAAATAAATAATCAGATTGCCAACAGTATCTAAATCATAAATTTTTGAAACAATAAATGTGAAAAGAATAGAATTATCATTGTCTACTAACTTACGTACGTCGAAATATTCACAAATTATTGTCTACTAACTTACGTAATTATTTATAATTTATTTTTAAATAATTCGATAAACATATTTATGACAATCATCTCATGAACTGAAGTTTCATAGCGACACCAACAGCAACAGAAGAAAGAAGAAGAAGAAGAAGAAGAAGAAGAAGAAGAAGAAGAAGAAGAAGAAGAAGAAGAAGAAGGAGAAGGAGAAATGGAGCTGAAGTTGTTTAAAAAGTAGGTATAAATTAAAAAAATTTAAAAAAAATAGGTATAGATTAAATGGGGGCGACTAAATAAAGTGCCCCGTGCAATTTTACCGATATAAACAAACAAAAGATATCTAGAGGTGTGTTTAACGTGAAGAAAGAGAAGACTTGGTTTGCATATATGATCCAGAAGCTTCCATTTTGGTGGAGTTTGACCCACTAGAAGATGTGGGCCGTGGGCCACACCCACCTCCCATGGATACCACTCACGCAAACCCAAGCTGATCCATGAAAAAAGCCCGGACCCACCCTTCTGAAGTCTTTAATCCACTTTACACGTGCGATACTCACGTGCACGTCTCCAACATTAACCCACTAATCACTGCACTTAAACCAGTCTTTTCAGAACTCACTTTATAATTATGCTCATTTCCCAAAACTAGATCTAGGTCGCACTTAAGTTTATTAAATTTAAAACACATCGTTCCTCTTGTACAACACTATCTGATTAATCCTAAAATTAGAATATTAATTCAACACATTGAAGGGGAGCTTTGCCTTTGTTTATGTAAAAATAAGAGATAAAATCTTGGATATATAAGACAACGGAATGTGTTATATTAAAGAAGTTCTATTGTTCATGTATAACAAGTATTTCATTTTTGTTAGGACTATTTAAAAAACTTGTATCCCACTTTGAAAGTAGTGTCGTAGAGCCCGTTAGGCCATAAAATTTCTAACTTTTACTTGAAGATGAATTTTGTAATTTTTCGAAAATGTGAAAAATTCCTAAAAATTATTTTTTTCAAAATTTTCACTCAGATCACTCACAAAAATTCAAAAATAACCCAAAATTATATTCATATAATTATATCCAAACACAACTATAATTTTCAAATACTATTCAGTTGAAATTTCTTTTATTTTTTTCCGGAATTTTACAATTTTTATGTCCAAACGTCCACTTAAACTGCATATGAGAATTCACTTTAATATTATTCTTATTAAAAGACCAAATGATGCGAATAAGTGCAAAAATGACATTTATGTCTCACCTAATTGCAGTGGCGCACTAAGTAGGCAGATTAGTTTCAAAGTAATCTGATCTCCACTTCAAAGAAATAGTCATTAGGCCAATAGAGGAGAATAACCTCCTTTATGGCTCTATAAAGCAGAAAATCTTCCAAGCAACTTACGTTAAGCTAAGCGAGCTAGAAGCTAGAAGTGAATTTTTTGTTTTTTTTTTTTTTTTGTTTTTGTTTTAACTACAACTTTGATTGGTCTTCCTCTTTCCTTCGGCACATAATGTTAATTTTATTAGGTAAAAATATATACTAACAGTGGTTTCAATTGGGTTTGTGGCTCTTTACAAACTTATTTTTAATTTTATAACCCCACTTCTTTTTTGACACATGAGAGATTTACTTTTATACACCTATTGATGTTGGTAAAGGGGCATAATGTACAAATAACATACGTTATACACCTATTGATGTGGTATAAACATCTTATGACAATCAAAAAAAATAATGATAACCATATAATATATGATAAAGCTGAAGGATACCATGTTCATTAACACTTATTTTGATTATTGGAGTTATTGGAAATTTGTGAAGAGATTACAGATCATTCAACCCCTAACATTAGTTTTGACAAAATAAAAGAAACAAAAGTGAATAGCAAATATCTTCTAATTTGTACAGTGTCTTGAGCATATTTAGCTCAACTTTGTCTCTATCTTCATGGTTTTGAAGATGTAACTTGATTTCCACTTCTACCCATAAACTGCAACTCTTTTCTATCATAAATTTCAAGCGAAAAATCTCTCAATTTATGGGCTTTAACATCATTATTGTTGTTATTTCTATCTCCAGAGCTTAAGCTAGCTGGTGCCATGCTAGACTTGTTCGACCCAACTTTAGGCCATGTACTTAACGGTCCTGCCTCCATCATTGGTGGCGGACCGTTAATATTTGCGGCTGTAGCTGCCACGAATGATGATATTGGCCGTGCAGCTGCGGCCAAATTAAAAACTGGTGTCACCGAAGGAGTGATCGTCCATAGTTGAGGATACTGCATGACATTATTATTGCTGTTGTTATTGGTAACATTTAGTGGGGGCGTAGCTGGTATCATCCAAAATGAATTGGATGGTATCATCACGCCCCCGTTATTCATTGCCCATACGGGTATTAGCCCCTGTGGAGGAGCGACGCCAGCGGCTAAGGTCACTGGCGGCGGCGTCACTGGAGCAAATTGTGAAACATTTGCGACATTTTTATTCAAACTCCCCACATCAATAAACTCCGAATTTGTTGATGATTTTCTTCTACGTTTTTGAGAATTGTTCTCGTCATTTTCTCGATTAGTTGGCGGAGAGGTCGTCGGAATTTTTAACGTCCCGTTAACGGAAACCGCTATCGCCGGTACAGTTCCAGTTCCGGTAGCTTCAATAATAGATTGCTCCGCATGTTCAAGCAACCACTTAACAGTTTCTCCATCCGACTTGTGACCCAGTTCTCGGGTCAACTGAAAGATCCGAGCTGCACACGTGGCAGGTATTCGGATCCTCCGACCACGGCCCTCTACTTTCGTGTGACGGTCCTTTGTGGAAGACCGCCGTGGGGTGGTGGTAGCCACCGGCATAGGCATTGCCGGAACGAAAGTGTGATGATCGGAATCAAAGGGTTCTTGTTTCAAAGCAGAAAGTACCACTTTTTTCTCATCGGAAAATTCATCGCTATCCTTTTCCCGGTGATTTGGATCGCCGCCGGCGCCGTTGCTAAGCTCGGAGGTGCCACACTCATCATCTGGGTCATGAAAATTCGACATTATACTGAAAACCCAGAAACTATTTCACTCGAAACAATGAAATAAACAAGGAAAAATTGTTAAGAGAAATCAAGAAAACTAGAGCTGAAATGGAGGAAGTGAAGTTTATGGAGGATGAATCAGACGGTTGAAGTGAGGAGGTATATAAGGAAAGAGGGAGTGAGATGGTGACACGTGTAAGGTGAGAAAAGGAGGGTGACCAT
Source organism: Nicotiana tabacum (assembly GCF_000715075.1). Classification (NCBI taxonomy): domain Eukaryota; kingdom Viridiplantae; phylum Streptophyta; class Magnoliopsida; order Solanales; family Solanaceae; genus Nicotiana; species Nicotiana tabacum. The sequence goes on from NC_134080.1 coordinate 14,307,698, forward strand.
ATTTTGGGCAGGAGTGTGACTTTTTCTTGTTGGTGGACCATAATATGGTAGTGGCAGTAACCACAAATGGTCCTACAAATTGTGTAAGAAAATGGATCTAAAATGTGGCCCTCACCCCCCTTTTTATAGAGTAAGGTCCCCACCATAATAAGGAGAGGGGCCTTAGACGGGGCAAAAAAATTAATTAGTGGATTATTTTGTTTTATCAAAGGGCAAGGGGAATGAATGGTGAGGATAATAGAGTAAGAAAAATTAATACACATATTCTTGCCTAATTTCTTTGATGATTCTGGAAATTAGGGTGCCTTTTTCTTACAAATGTTTCTGAGTTTGAGTCTTGAGAGTAAAATCTCTAAGTAAATTTTTTTGGTGTGAATCCGGATTAATCAGGGTCTAAAGTAAATATTGAAAAGTCAAGTAAATAAATAAATAACTTCATATAATTCTTGTAGACAATAAATCAAGATCGAAAAATATCGCAACAATCGTAGTATTTTATTTCAAATATTTGAGTGTTACAATCTCTATGATTCCTCTGATTCTACTTTTCTAGTATAAATTCAAGGGCCTTTGAGCTTGATCTTGAATTGTAATTTGATTTATCCGTCACGAACACTTTGATTGTTGCCACGAATTTTATAACAAACAAGTAGCCTTGATCTTGAACGCCTTGTATTTGATTTGACTTCGTTCTTGATCTTGAATACTTGAATTGTTCTTCGTTCTTGAGCTTGAACTTGATTTCTTGAACTTGAACTTGATTGCTTGAAGCTTGAAACTTGTAGAGAACTTTGCGGCGTTTGATCCACGAGCTCTCTCTTGCTTCTTGTTATAACTTTTGGTGTCTTTTCTGAGTTATGAAGACCCACATTTATAGTTGTGGAAAGAAGGAGTTGTGATAAGAACAAACTATTTCCGGCCAATCAAATTGAAGTGTGGCATGGCCGCATTTGATTGGCCATAACATGTCACTGCACACGTGGCGCGATTTCATTGGACGTTTAGTGTGACTGGGCATGCCTTGTCATTTTGACACATGACACGATCCTATTGGCTATTCGTTTGACTTGGCGCGCCACGTCATTTGACATATGGCACCAAACTAGGCCTCTAGGAAGATAACATCTTGGGCTTAATTAAGTGGGCTCATCACTTTAGCCCAATAGATTAAGACTTATTTATTTAATCCATAAATGTTGGACCTATATAATTAATTCATGAGAGAATTTCATTTATAGCCCATCGGGCAAAACAAATTTCAACCGGTGGCCCCACAAATTGACCCATACAAGTTATAGCCTAAAAATAATGACAAGCGCTAGCCGTCGCCTCCCATCCCTATTTTTCTTCTTTACTGTCTTTCTTCTTCTCTCTCACGCCATCAATTTTATGCCACACTCCTACTGTCCTTTTTGTTCTTCTCAATGTCATGATTGGTACCATTGCTTTTACTTCTTCCTTGGCTAACCAAAAACAAAATCACCCTCCCAAACAAGAACAAGGTTACTCACAAAATCACTCACAACAACAACAAGAGCAACAACCCACTAAACTCACTAGATCTCCTTCTATTCTTCAACGCATCAAATCCATAAATTTCTATAACTATAGATCTCAAGAACCTGTTAAAGACTACAACTTTGACCATCCCCATAATCAAGAAACCACTTTTGAACCACAAACACATTACATTTTCGAACCAGCTCAGAAACATAGTACCGTGGTACCAAAATCTACCCAGTATATTTTTTTTTCAATTTCAATTTTGTGTTGGTTTTTCTAAATCTCCATTAGTTTGTGTTTTATGACATAATTAATTGATTGATTCACAATTTTTACTGTTTTTATAATATTGTGGTTACCATTTTCGGTGACTGTGAGGCCATGGATGCCGGTGTCCTCGTCGTTGAAGAAGCAACTCTGCCAACCACGACTCTCATGGCCTTGTCTTCTTTCTCTGATTTTCTCTTATAGTTTCTGTGAATATGAAATTAATATTTTGAAGATCTTTGCCTGAAACTTTAAAACTCCGGCAATCTTGTTACCATTTTCGGCAACTGTGAGGCCATGGATGCTGGTGGCTGGTCTCTTAATGAGAGGAAGATGAGAGGAGATAACTATGCATAAAGTTAAAATATATACAAATAAACTGTCACTATACAAAAATTATACAAAATAGACTATCATTATACATATTGTATACAGTAGATATACAAAAATAGACTGTCATTATACAGAAAATATACAAAATAAACTGTCATTATATAAAATATATACAAAATAGATTGTCGCTATACAAAAATATACAAAATTGACTGTTACTCTACAAAAAATATACAAAATAGATGTTACTATACAAAAAATATATAAAATAAACTGTCACTATACAAAATAGACTGTTACTATACAAAAACTATACAAAATAGACTGTCACTATGCAAAAAAATATACAAAATAGAATGTTATTATAAAAAAATATACAAAATAGACATTTCGTATATGACATGCATTACTATTTCATTCAATTCTTAGCTTAGAAGTATAAAATACAATTTAAAAAGGCAAAAAAGGGTTGCTCTATCGCACCAAGTAGGGATCGAACATGCGACCTTTAACTTAGGAAATACACACCCTATCCACTGAGCTACAAGCACTTGTGTTGTCATGCTCATTCCTTTCGGCTACCATATGCAATATGTTTGGGCCGAAGGGCCATTTTTTGTAAGTGGCCCAAAACATGGGCTATTAAAATTTTGAGGGGTTATAGAGGGTAATTTCCCCTTAGTTCATTTATATATTAGCTCATAATATTTATTTGGACCAATATATCTTGAATTTAAAATATAGTCCAAATTATTTTATGGATTTAATTTAAATAAAATTTATATGCCTACAAATGCTCCCTACTTCAAGGCTTGTCGTAGTGTGGATACGATAATCCATGAGATAAGTCGTGAAGTACTAGCAAAGATAACAAATTTGAATCCGAGGTTGAATTAAAATTTCCATAATATAGTATATTTCGACAATTTAATTCATTGACCCAACGAGCTGAGACAAATTTGTCTTGGGAACTTTAGTATCAAATTCATATATTAACAAAATTGAGCGAGGCCATGTTAGTTTGAGAATTTGGAACTTTTGTTACTCGAATTCCAACGTTACCAAAGGACCTCTTGAATTCCAACGTTACCAAAGAATCTCCAAATCCAACAAAATAATCTTTTCTAAATATAATCATTAGGCTTGAGATTACACTTTGACTTCTACGTGGCATTGTTATTGCCACAATCATATACTTTTAGTTTTATTGCCAGTGCTTGCTGCTGTCTTCCACATTTGATACAAATTCAATTACTTGGAGTAGTCCCGGTTTATTCCAACTACAACACAAGAAACGTAAATTCTAAGAGGATATAAGGCCAATTTCGAGTCTAAATCGAATAAGGGAATGTTTAGCCGCCTTATTGTATCTGATCCCAGTCCCACATCGAAATAACCTCTTGTCCAGCTGCTTTGAGAAATCTATATAAACCCGTGCTTGTATTTGTTGAGCATCAATTCGTAGTATTTGCGAGCCACTTGAGTTTATTTTTGTGGACTTGGAAGCATTAAAGCGAAGGTAATTTTTTTTTCTCGTGCTTTCTTTTTTGTTGTCTTTTTTTTTCCTTTTTTTGTAGGTCAAGCGAGAAAGATATATTCTTGTTCAACAAGATGATCCACGCATGAAGAAGATAATCTTGGGGTGTGAGGGGATAAGTATTCATCCTTGCCCGATTCTTGGAGAGATTACTCTCAATGTGGCCCGATTCTTGGAGAGATTACTCTCAAAATGGCCCGATCCTTGGAGAGATTACTCTCAATGTGGCCCAATTCTTGGAGAGATTACTCTCAAAATGGCCCGACTACCGGAGAGATTACTCTCAATGTGGCCCAATTCTTGGAGAGATTACTCTCAAAATGACCCGATTCTTGGAGAGATTACTCTCAATGTGGCCCGGTTCTTGGAGAGATTACTCTCAAAATTGCCCGATTCTTGGAGAGATTACTCTCAATGTGGCCCGGTTCTTGGAGAGATTACTCTCAAAATGGTCCGATTCTTGGAGAGATTACTCTCAATGTGGCCTAATTCTTGGAGAGATGACTCTCAAAATGGCCCGATTCTTGGGGAGAATACTCTCAATGTGGCCCTGGCCCAACTACCGGAGAGGCCAACTTAAGGTGCAAAGGGACTCATATGTCCACCTTAAGATTGGAAAGTTATAGTCCCTTTTAAGGACAAACCCACGAAGAGGCCAACTTAAGGTGCAAAGGGACTTATATGTCCACCTTAAGATTGGAAAGTTATAGTTCCTTTTAAAGGACAAACCCACGAAGAGGCCAACTTAAGGTGCAAAGGGACTTATATGTCCACCTTAAGATTGGAAAGTTATAAAGATTCAACTTGAAGACAACAACGACTTGAACACTTGTAAAACTTTGAAGATTTGGCGGACTTTGCAGACTTCAACTCGAAGATTCAGAGGGCTTAAACAATTCAACTTTAAGATCGGCGAATTTGAAGACTAAAACTTGAAGACCGACGAACTTGAAGACTTCAACTTGGGGGGTTAAATATTTCAACTTTAAGACCGGCGAATTTGAAGACTTCAACTTGAAGACCGACGGACTTGAATACTTCAACTCTGAGACTTGGAGGGCCTAAATATCTCGGCAGATTTGAGGACTTCAACTTGAAGACCGACGGAGTTGAAGATTTCAACTTGAGTACCAACGGAGTTGAAAATTTCAACTTGGGGGGTTAAATATTTCAACTTTAAGACTGGAGAATTTGAAGACTTCAACTTGAAGACCGACGGACTTGAAGACTTCAACTCTGAGACTTGGAGGGCCTAAATATTTCAACTTGAAGATCGGCCGATTTGAAGACTTCAACTTGAAGACCGACGGAGTTGAATATTTCAACTTGGGGACTTCAACTTGAGTACCGACAGACTTGAAGATATCAATTTATCATGGAGGGTTGCCCCTTTTAAATCAAATGAGATCAAAGTTCCACAAGAGGATGACATTTTAGCTTGATTTTGCATTCCTCCATACTTCACTCGGACAACAACTGGGGCAATATGTATCTTTTGAACTTGTGCGACTGAACTTATAATGAAACTCTAAGCTGCCTACGTACCTCGGTGAAGAGGATCAAGTCATACCGTAGTTCAGACTGGGTAGATTTGCCCAGGCCGCCTCTTTCGAGATTTTTAACCTAGCGGACTTTTTTTTTTTACATCCTAACTTTTTCCTAGGACGCCTCTTTCGAGACTTTCAACCTAGAGGACTTTTTTTTATATCCTAACTTTTGCCTAGGCCGCCTCTTTCAAGATTTTCAACCTAGCGGACTATTTTTTTTTGGGTCGTACACAGTTTATACTCTTGCAGGCTAGGAGTGTAGCAACATGCAGTTTAGGCTCGTGCGTCAAGGAGCGTGGAGACTTCAAGGATAATACTTCTTCAAAAACTTGTCATTGATAGGGCCGATTCTCACACCATTTGCATCAACCAGCTTGTAAGCCCCACTTGAATAAGCTTCTTGTATGACATATGACCAATCCCATTTTGAAGTGAACTTCCCTACAGATTTATGGGAAGTAATTATGGGTCTTCGTACGGCAAGGACATGTCTCCTACTTGAAAGGATCTCGGACAAACTCTTTTATTGAAGGCGCGAGACAATCGAGCTTGATAACATTCAAGACTCTGTTGAGCTTCCAATCTCTTTTCATCAAGAGCTTCCAACTCTGCTAATCGAAGTCGAGCATTTTCTTCATCAGTGATCCCTTCTTGAATAGGCAGTCATAACGAAGGTATTTGACGCTCAAGTGGCAAGACGGCTTCGACTCCATAAACGAGTGAATAAGGAGTCGCTTGTGTTGGCGTGCGATAAGTCGTTCTATATGCCCATAGAGCTTCTTCCATATGGTCATTCCAATCTCGTTTGGATTTGTAGACAACTTTCTTTAACAAGTTGCATAGAGTCTTGTTGAATGCCTCAGCTAGACCATTGGCGGCAGCATTGTACATCGAAGCGTTACGTTGCTTGAAGCCAAAGAGATCACAAATCCTGTTCATCAACCTATTATCGAATGGCTTTCCATTATCCGTTATTATGTAACGAGGAATGCCAAAGTGATAAATAATGTTTACTCGGATGAAACTTGCAACATTTTCCTTTTTTACTTCCTTAAGAGCAACAACTTCAGCCCATTTTGAGAAGTAGTCAGTTGTAGCCAAGATGTATAGGTGTCCACCAGAGGACTTTGGCAGTGGTCCAACAACATCCAATCCCCAAGCTTCAAATGTCCAGGATGCAACAGTCGGGTGCAATATTTCAGGAGGTTGATGAATAAATTTCGCATGGAATTGACAAGCCTTGCATCTTCGAGCGTAGTCCAAGCAATCTTTTACCATCGTTGGCCAATAATATCCCATCCTTTTTATATGGAAGTGGAGCTTTGGTCCGGACTGGTGTGACCCACATACCCCAGAATGTGCCTCTTGCAAAGCTTGGAGAGCTTCTTCTTCTCCTAGGCATCGCAAGAGTACTCCCTCAAACGACCTTCTGTATAGAGTATCCTTATAGTAAAGTAAGAGAGGTGCACGACGATGGATTTCAGTCCTTCTCCTTATATTTTATGGAAGTATCCCATAGCATAAGTAGTCGATAATGGGTTGTCGCCATTCTTCTTTCTCAACTTCAGAAATAGCAACAAGTTGCTTGAGTTCATTTTCTTCACCTTCGACCTCATTTGGTGGCGGTACTACCCATTTTTCGTAGACGGTAACTTGCGCTTGGTCAGGCAGGGGTAATGATGAAGCTAGAGCAGCTAAAGCACCAACCTTCTTATTTTCTTTCCTTGGTACATACTGAATAGTCACATCGCTGAGCCACCTCATCAACTTTTTTGCGTAATCATGATATGGGCGTAGTTCAGGCTTCTTGACCTCGTAACTACCCAAAAGCTGATTAACCACTAACTGGGAGTCACCAAAGACTTGCAATTGCAATTGCTTCATATCAATGGCCATTTCAAGCCCAAGTATTAATGTTTGATATTCAACAACATTGTTGGAACAGAGTTGTGTCAAGGTGAAAGAGTAGGGAAAGACTTCACCTTGAGGAGTGACAAATACTACGCCAGCCCCGGCTCCCCCACGATGTGCAGCACCATTAAAGTGCATCTTCCATGGAGGTTGAACTTCAACGACATTGCGTCCTCATCAGGTAGTTCATCAGTTAGCTCCCAGTCATCAGGTATCGGATGATCTGCCAAGAAGTCTGCCAATGCTTGTCCTTTTACAGCCTTTTGAGGGATGTACAAAATCTCGAATTGTTGAAATTAGAGGTACCATCTCGCTAGTCGATCACTAAGTACAGGTTTTGACATCACGAACTTAATGGGATTTGCTATAGAAACAAACGGACAACATGAGCTTGAAAGTAGTGCTTCAACTTTTTAATTGAGAAGACTAGCGCCAAATATAACTTTTCAATAGGCGAATAGTTCAACTCGTTAGGTGTCATCATCTTGCTCAAGTAGTAAAGAGAGTTTTCTTTCCCCTCACTATTTTCTTGGGCCAATAATGCTCCAACTGACCTTTCCTGCGCCGCAATGTATAGTATCAATGGCTTTCCTGGTATAGGAGCTGCTAAAACTGGAGGCTTCATTAAGTAGGTTTTGATACTTTCGAAGGCATTGCTACAAGCTTGATCCCACTTGAAAGGAACGCCTTTCTTCATGAGGTGACTAAATGGTTGGCACCTCCCAGCCAGGTTTGATATGAATCTTCTAAGGTATGCTAGCTTTCCTTGCAGAATATTTAATTTATGGATATCTCTAGGCTCAGGCATTTTCAAAATGGCATCCACTTTGGCTTGATCAATTTCGATCCCTCGATGGCGGACAATAAAACCAAGGAACTTTCCAGAAGTAACTCCAAAGGCACATTTCAATGGATTCATCCTAAGTTGGTACCTCCGGAGCAATTCAAATACCATTCTCAAGTCTTTCATATGCTCACCCTTTTCTCTTGATTTCACTACCAAGTCATCAGCATAGCATTGTAAGCACGTGATTTTTGCTTCACGGACAATCGCTCCAAAAGAAAACAAAAATAGTGACCAGTGACCTCGCTGGTCATCTGTGGTTCGGCCCATGTTGCATTTGATCTTATCAATCAAAATACAAAGTATGTCTGTCATGGTAATCAAACCGTAAATCGGTCGTTAACAGAAAATTCAAAAATATATGTGCATCGTTCGTTCTAGGTTGTGATTTAACTTACTTAAATATTTTAATTTGGTGTGATAATGGTGTTGAAGTGTTACATTGTTGTTTGTTTTAATTTCCTTCGTTTTATTATTTATTTGTTATTTTCATTTTTTGTTTTAAAATTAGAAAACAAAGAAAAGTGATAAAAATCGATTTGGGCCCAAGAAATGAAACAAAATAGGCCCAAAACCACGTCCAAGGACCCAATCCAAACCAGGCCTGCCCAGGCACCTCCCAAAATGATGCCGCATCAGGCGTCTGATCTGAGCCGTTCAACCACACTAATCCAACGGTCCACCTCAGCACCCGTAACCCGACCTGTTTAGCCGGTCCAACCCAACCCATCACTTAAACCCAAACGACCCCGTTTTAATGCCAAACGACCTCGTCTCACCCCTCACCATCAGATCCCAGCCGTTGAGATCAGATGATCTAACGGCCTGGATCCAATCCTCTACGCCGTATATAAACCTTCCCTCACACCCCACGCCCCCTATCCGAACCCCCCCTTCACTCATCTCCTTCCCCAAGCCGTAAAAACCAATCCCCAGCAGAGTCGCCAGAGCTGTCACACCTCCTTTTTCCGCACCCGCGGGGCGCAGGGGGAGTTTTTCCAATTAAAGGACAATCGAAACGGGATTGGTTTATTTATCTCAGAGTCGCCACTTGGGAGATTTAGGGTGTCCCAAGTCACCAATTTTAATCCCGAATCGAGGAAAAGAATGACTCTATATTACAGTCTGCGTACCAGAAATCTAGATAAGGAATTCTGTTAACCCGGGAGAAGGTGTTAGGCATTCCCGATTTCCGTGGTTCTAGCACGGTCGCTCAACTGTTATATTTGGCTTATTTATCTGATTTTTAATACAATATGAACTTATGTGCAAATTTATCTTTTAACCGCTTTACTATTATTGTTTTTTAAAAGAAATGTGAACATCATTTAAAACACGTCTTTGGACTACGTCACATGAAATGCACCCATAATCCGGAACACATTTTATTTGATGTTTTGGGATCGGATTTGGGTCGCATGAAATGCACACCCGAGCTTAAGAAAGTAAATTATTAAACACGCGCCTAAAGAGACTATCGCGTTATTATTTTGGGAAGACCACGAAATTCACTAAGCGGCCCTCCTGAATTCTAAGTAATTTAAAACAAGTATTTACTGAGGGCCCCGCAATTTGTATTTTTATTCGGCGAGACTCATCTCATTCTTATTTTTAAAGGAATTTGCAACGTCATGGAAATACATCTCGGCCACGCCACAATCAATGCGCCCGTGACTAGAGACACATTTCGACTCCGTTGAGATTTGGATTTGGGTCACATAAATGTGCACCCGAGTTTAGGGAGATAACATTATTGAGGCGCGCCTAAAGCAACTAGCGCATTATTATTTTTGGGGAGGGCCGTGAAATTTGTTAAACGGCCCATCCCGGAATCTAAGTATTTAATACATATATTTTGTGAGGGCCCCGCAATTTGTCCCTTTTATTCGGCGAGGCTCGTCTCATTTTATTCTTTATTATTACTATTATATTTTTTATTTTTATTTTTTATTTTTTAAAAGGGATGCCATTTTTTACGCTTTTAACCATACTAAACCTTACAGCTTCTTTACAACTAAAATCTCATAACTTGTTAGAAGTTTAATAAAAAGAGTTTTAGCGAATGAGTATTTCGGGAGTAGTAATAACATGTACTAATAATAAAATTTTTGAATGAACTAAGCGAAGTAAAGGACGAACAAATTAACGTCAAACTTGTGTCATAGAATAATTAGTCAAACTTAATTACATGACGTCAAGTAAACAATAATAACATAACACAAAAATGAACTAATGCATACGGTGAAACATAAGCAGAATCTCAATTGATATATTGCAACTTCAAACATTGAATGTGAAATTTCTTTAATCCAATACATCGAGACTTACTAACCTGAATAAACAAAAATGCTTAGAGCCATGGACCGAACCTCAACATCGACTTCAACGAACAAACTCGACGCGCCGGACCTCGACGAACAAAGACGACCTCAACGGACTGAATAAACAGAAATGCTTAGAGCCATGGACCGAACCTCAACATCGACTTCAACGAACAAACTCGACGCGCCGGACTTCGACGAACAAAGACGACCTCAACGGACTGCACGACAACAGTGAAAGAATAACGATAACATCAGCTGAAGCAGTGGTGGTCGCGTTTGGACAGTGGGGTTGCGGGCAGTGGTTGACGGGCCTGTTTGGTGGTCGACGACCGGACTGGGACGACGAACAGCTGAGGTCGTCGGAGTGCAGCGATGGAGGGAGTTTTTAGTGGTCGTCCATGGTGGTTTTGAGGCAGCAGGTTGACGGGGATGGTACGTGGGGGTGCCGGAAGGTGGTGAGTGGTTGGTCGCGATGGCTGGAGCTTGGACGTGAGAGAGTGGAGGCTATGGCGTTGTGGGTGTTCGTGGTTTTGGGGAGTTTGACGTTGGTTTATGGTGGTTTTCCGTAGGGTTTTTTGGTTTTTTAAAGAAGACCCAGGAACAGTGGTCGTTGATGGAGGGTGTTCGAGCGTGGGGGCGTTGGTCCGGTGCTCGGGGGAAAGTCCGGAAAAAATGGAGGGGAAGGTGACGGGGTCTCCTCTCTTTCACAGTAGGGTTTTTTGCTTCTTCTTCGTTTGAAGAAGAAGCGTGAACAGTAGTATGTTTTCCTTTCAAAATTTCCAAAATCTCCAGTTTTTTCAACTTTTTTCAAAAGTCCCCCCCTCTCTCTTTCGTCCGTTTTTTCTTTTTTATACAGTACCCCCTTTTCCAAAATTTCAAAATCCCTTTTTCGTTGGTCCCCCCTTTCTTTGTGTTTGTCCGTGTTTCAATGCCCATGAAAATGAGCCCCACGCGTGGTGGGGTTCGAGGCATATGTCCCCCACGCGTGGTGGGGTTCCCCACGTGTCCTGGACACGGTTTATTATGGGCTAGGTCCGAAAATTAGGCCTAAAACCGGGTAGTTTGAACCCGAATATTATTCTTTTGCCCGGACCCGAGAAATAGGAACACGTTGCTTAACTAGTCCTATGTAAGCAAAATAACTACAAAAATAAGACTAGTATTCAAACAAAACTATATATTTTTTAAATATTTTTTCAAGATTTAAAGTAGCTACAAAATATTAATAAAACTATTTTTGTAATTTTCGTTTTTTTTTAAAATATGAAGATAAAATATGAAGTAATATTTTTGTATTTTTCAAAGTTAAAAATGATTATAAAACCTTAATAGAACTATATTTTTGTAATTTTCGAAATTATATAAAATACCAAAATAAAGTGCAATTTTTGTATTTTTTCAAGTTTATGAGAGATACATAAACTAAAATTTATATATGTATTTTTTTTGAAATTTTCTTTTTGCAACGAAATAAAGTAAAAGGTTAAAATAGCTATACTAGACCCAATTTCACATATTCATGCTAAAAATGTGAAAATTCTCGGGGAGGGTCAAAAATCACGTGCTTACAGCTGCCCCTCTTTGACTGGAAACACGAAGAGTTTTCCGACAAAGAACGACTAGACGTGTTTTTGACCCGACCATTACTTGGACGGACTACACTTAAGGAAAGGGAGGGAATGTGACCGAGCCCTGGTATCTGAGCTGCCTACATATCCTTGGTTATACAGGAATCAGGCCACGTGTAGTTCGGAAATGAGAGAGATAGTGAAGTGTACCGAGGTGAAGAGCCGATCGAGGTGCCGTTCCGTTGAGGTTCCGGTCCGCGGTCCTGTCATTACAACAAAAATGAAAACTGAAAAAGACTAACTAAGCCTATCAGCTACTAGTTACAAGGATTCCTATCTCTTAAGTCTTCTGAAACTTGGTCTTGAGTCTTGAATGGTGCTTCATGCAGACTTTGGATCTGAACCTTGATACTTGCTAGTTGTAGGTGCTAGTTCTTGAGCAGACCACATTTGTTTTCCACTTCCGTAATTTGGGTTCTTTTTCTTTTTTTCTTTTTCTTCTTGTGACCAGCTTCTGTTGATCATCCCATACTGTGGACTTGCATTCTTGGAGCGAGCTTCTTGTTGCTTCTATCTTGGATTGAGTGCTGGGGATTTTTGTTGTAACCTTCTGCTTTCCAGTGGGTCACTGCTTGATCTTGAAAAATGTTTCTCCGTTCTACAGGCGGACTCCTGACTTCTTCTATCTTCGACACGCAACAACCTCCGTTCTACAGGCGGGTCCCTGACAATCAAAACAAACAAAACAGACAAAATTTTCTAACCCAGTTTGTACTGGGAAGATTTGTGAGTCGTTAGCAAAATTGTAACTCACTTACACTACTGATGCAATGATGAGAGTAAACTACAGACTAGGCTAGGATGTGCATCTCCTATGAGTAAAACCAAAACTCTTGCTAGCAAATGTGTCTGCTAAAATAAAAACCTCAACGACTCAAACTAGAAAGTGTGTCTTCTATGGTTGAATCGGAATGAGCTAAACTAGGAAGTGCGTCTCCTAAGGGTGAAAACTTCAGTGACTAGAACTAGGAAGTGTGTCTCCTATGAATAAAATCTCGATTAGGAAGTGCGTCTCCTACGGGTAAACTTCAAAAACTGGACTAGGAATTGTGTCCCCTATGGTCGAACTTAAAATGAATCAAACTAGGAAGTGCATCTCCTAGGGGTGAAATCTTTTTAGGAAGTGCGTCTCCTATCGGTGAAACTGAAACTTAGGAAGTGCGTCTCCTATTGGTGAAACAAACTTAGGAAGTGCGTCTCCTATTGGTGAAACTGACTTAGGAAGTGCGTCTCCTATTGATGAAACTTGCTTAGGAAGTGCGTCTCCTATTGGTGAAACTTGCTTTAGGAAGTGCGTCTCCTATGGTGAAACTGAACTTTAGGAAGTGCGTCTCCTATGGTGAAACTGACTTAGGAAGTGCGTCTCCTATTGATGAAACTTGCTTAGGAAGTGCGTCTCCTATGGTGAAACTGAACTTTAGGAAGTGCGTCTCCTATGGTGAAACATATCTTAGGAAGTGCGTCTCCTATTGGTGAAACTGAAACTTAGGAAGTGCGTCTCCTGTTGGTGAAATAAACTTAGGAAGTGCGTCTCCTATTGATGAAACTTGCTTTAGGAAGTGCGTCTCCTATGGTGAAACTGAACTCTAGGAAGTGCGTCTCCTATGGTGAAACTGACTTAGGAAGTGCGTCTCCTATTGGTGAAACTCGCTTTAGGAAGTGCGTCTCCTATTGATGAAACTTGCTTAGGAAGTGCGTCTCCTATTGGTGAAACTTGCTTTAGGAAGTGCGTCTCCTATGGTGAAACTGACTTAGGAAGTGCGTCTCCTATTGATGAAACTTGCTTAGGAAGTGCGTCTCCTATTGGTGAAACTTGCTTTAGGAAGTGCGTCTCCTATGGTGAAACTTGAACTTTAGGAAGTGCGTCTCCTATGGTGAAACTGACTTAGGAAGTGCGTCTCCTATTGATGAAACTTGCTTAGGAAGTGCGTCTCCTACTGGTGAAACTTGCTTAGGAAGTGCGTCTCCTATTGGTGAAACTTGCTTAGGAAGTGCGTCTCCTACTGGTGAAATATTTTTAGGAAGTGCGTCTCCTATTGGTGAAACTGAACTTAGGAAGTGCGTCTCCTATGGTAAAACTGAACTTAGGAAGTGCGTCTCCTATGGTGAAACTGACTTAGGAAGTGCGTCTCCTATTGATGAAACTTGCTTAGGAAGTGCGTCTCCTATTGGGTGAAATAAACTTAGGTCTCCTACTGGTGAAACTTTTTAGGAAGTGCGTCTCCTACTGGTACAATGGATTTAGGAAGTGCGTCTCCTACTGGCGAAACTTGCTTAGGAAGTGCGTCTCCTACTGGTGAAACTTGCTTAGGAAGTGCGTCTCCTACTGGTGAAATATTTTTAGGAAGTGCGTCTCCTATTGGTGAAACTGAACTTAGGAAGTGCGTCTCCTATGGTAAAACTGAACTTAGGAGGAAATGCATCTCCTATGGGTAAAACTGAACAAACCTAGGAGGAAATGCATCTCCTATGGGTAAAACTAAAACTTAGGAGGAAATGCATCTCCTATGGGTAAAGACGTGGAATGTATGCCTCTATTATCTGGGCGGGCTCCCAACTTCGACACTTAAAAATATGTGCGGGCTCCCAACTTCGACACTTAAAAATAAAAAGACTGAATTTATGCCTCTGTTATCTGGGCGGGCTCCCAATTTCAACACTTGAAAGTAAAAAAAGACTGAAATGTATTCCTCTCGTTATACAGGTGGGCGCCTGGAACATGAAATGCAAATACTGAAATGTATTCCTCTCGTTATACAGGTGGGCGCCTGGTGGTAAAGATATGAAAAATGTCCGCATTATACTGGTGGGTGACCTAGAACAGAAATGAAAAGACCAAAATGTATGCCCGCATTATACTGGTGGGTGACCTAGAACAGAAATGAAAAGACAAAAATGTATTCCTCTCGTTATTCAGGTGGGCGCCTGTCGAACAATAACTTTGAAAAAACAGATCCTATTTGAGGGCGGATGAACCCAACAGATCCTATTTGAGGGCGGATGAACCCGACAGATCCTATTTGAGGGCGGATGAACCCAACAGATCCTATTTGAGGGCGGATGAACCCGACATATCCTATTTGAGGGCGGATGAACCCAACAGATCCTATTTGAGGGCGGATGAACCCGACAGATCCTATTTGAGGGCGGATGAACCCAACAGATCCTATTTGAGGGCGGATGAACCCAACAGATCCTATTTGAGGGCGGATGAACCCAACATATCCTATTTGAGGGCGGATGAACCCGACAGATCCTATTTGAGGGCGGATGAACCCGACATATCTTTAAGACTTGAAAATGTCTTACCTCGAATACTTGCTGGGGATTGGGATGAATTTTCCTCTTCTACCTTCCCCATTTTTCTTTTTATTATTCTTTTTTTTATTCCTTTTTTGTTTTGTTTTTGCATAGCTTCTTCCTTCAAAGACTACCTCCCTTGATTTACTTACCTGTTGGGGGGTAAAATGTTATCAGCTGGGGGTACCTGACTTCCAGAAAATTTTCTAAATGGAAGGAAAATTTTCTGCCCCAGTTTGATAATATCCCTTGTGGCATGCAGTTCTGGCATCAATGCCATTTCCTTTACCTGTTTCAAATCAAACAAAATTGTTAGTTTAAAACATGGTGGTTGGTTGTGATACTCCCAACGGGATGGCTTTCCCTTTCTCTCTTCCTTTCTCTGTGCTCCACAACTTGTCGGGGATGATATTATGTGCTGGGGATAATCCCTTCCTGCTGGGGATATCCCTCTTCTTTCGTGGCATAGCTCGGAAACTGACATTTCCCCGACCTTTTAGTCTAGCATGAATTTCCCCAAATCATGCACACTGCTTTCCTTGCTTTGTTTATGGGCCTTGGCCTTGAGGTTTATAACTTTTGGCAAAGGCGATGGTATCCCTCTTGACACTTGTCAATCTTTTTGTCAACTCCCTTTTGGGGATATCTTTTTGACACTGGCCTCGCGCTTGTTCCTTGATGACTATACCATTTGGGTGCACTAGTCAGATCTCATCTGGCATAATTGGAAAGCTGATGGCATATTTTGAAATCATTTCATACTTGTTCTGACCGGACAGACTCTATTGGGGAAAATTTTTTTATGAAAGGAGAAAGATAACAGAAACAAAATAAAAGACAAGGGAAATGATGACTCTTTTACAAAAGAAACTATAAATAAAAACCTATCAAACGCAGATACCGACTCTAATGGCCATGACATGCGTATGTGGCCTATCCTCTGCCGTCAATCATCTTTTAAGATCTTCCATTGGCGATTCCCCCTCTGATTCTCAATCTTATTCGACTTGTAGTGCCCGAAGGGTTTTCACTATCAAGTCTCTCTCATTTTTGGCTTTTCTCTCAGCTTTCATCGCCTTATGGTGCCTGTGAAGGTTTTCACCGATAGGACTCTCTCATTTGTATCACTTTCCAGCTGGGGATTTGGAGTGTCGCCGGTATGAATCTTTCTGCTGGAGATTAGAGTCCTTTCTGCTGTGGAACAGAACGTCATGTTCGCCGGTAAGACAACATTTGTCTGACTTGGCATCTTTTGAAGACTGATCAGAAGGTCTTTCTTGGACCGTAATGTGGGTTTTGGATAGGGCTAGAAAGAAAAGGGTATTAAAGGCTCAAAAATGCATTAATTTTGGGTTATTAATTACAACCTTCGGAATTAGATTTATTTACAACAAACGCAACATCTGCCCCAGTTTCTTGCTTGGGGATATTTTAATTGATTTTTTTTTCATTTTTCAAAACTATGACCGAGCCGTGAAGCGCCTACGTATCCTCTTTGAGGAATCAGGTCAAACGTAGTTCCCAATTCCTCTTTTTCATTTGACTTTCCTTTTTTTGCTTTTTGTTATCATTTTTCTTTTCTCTTTTTCTTTTCTCATTTTCTTTTGTCGTTTTTTTCTTTCTCTCTTTTTCTTTTATTCTTCTTTTTCCATTTTGTTGTTTTCTTTTCTTTCTTTTCTCTTACCCGCCATGCTCGCGTATTTTATTCGTTGCTACTAATTCCGAACGAGGGGTATGAAAGAAAATAAATAAGGCTCAAAGGGGTAACGAAGGATAAAAGTGTTTGGGTAGCAGAACAAAATGCCTTCGTCATTCCAGTCCTCAAAACATGCCAAGTGCAAACAACACAACTAAACAATAGATTTATAGTCTCTTCCGATGGTGCCGGACTTGACAATTATATTCAACATCTGTTTGTTCATTTGTCACTTCTAAAACACCGTTGGGCGACACTCTAACTCTCATTATCTTGAACAACCCTCATGCCAGTTTGGCGAATCTTGCTTTTAACGGTTTTCTTTGTGCTTAACTTGCCCCAGTTCCACATGACTCGAGCTCTGAATAATCTCAAACCGTCCTTATTTTCTTTAAATGGATTGATCGCCTTTCTGGGGTTTTATGATTAACTTTAAAGACTAGGCCCAAATTGGGTGCGCATGTCATGTCCCTAGAATCGGCATTGAATAAAAAATGATAAAAGGACTAAACAAAACTTGAAATAAAAAGGACCGGATTTTGCATTAGATTACCGGTGAAATGGTTTGAATGACCAGACAAACAAAACAACCAGAATAAAATTCTAACCCAGCCTCGACAAAACTTAAACAAACTTATATGTCAAAATGGAAAGATAGGAAGGTTTGACACAAGAAGATACTTGGATTACAACCCTAAGAATAATCCGAACAGGAATGACAACAAAATAAGCCACCAACAGCTTCTTTCTTGCTAACCAAGGAACGGAGCGTCCTCCCACTTTATCAAACTTGGCATCTTAGCCACTGAGCTTTGCATTAGTATTGTCAAGACCATTGCCAACTTCAATATCATTACCCTTAGTCAACAAGTTCCCAATAGGACTGGAATGCTTCTATCATCAGGCCTGATCCCCGCAGAGTGTGCATCATGAGGTGCAAGTAAAGGATTCCGGGTGTCATTGTCCGGCTTACCACAAACCAACCACCTTAACTTATTTGCAAAACAAACAGGTTAGAATGGACTCAGTAAAGTCGGTCCTCATTATTGACAACATCTTTTTTCTTTTTCGATGTTTTTTTTTCTTTTTTTTCTTTTCTTTCTCTTTTCTTTTTTTCATTGTTTTTTCCTTTTTTTTTCTTTCTCTTTTCTTTTTTTTTCATTTTGCTCTTTTTCATTTTTCTTTTTTTTGTTGTGGTCGAATCTTATGGAGATTGCCTACGTATCATGACCCCGCATGAATTAGACCTTGCGTAGTTCGGGCTAATAAAAGATAAACAATAATGAACATTTTTTTCTTTTCACTTTTCATATTAAAACAAATTGGGTTTCAAAGGTTTAAAGGTGACCTACCAACTTGAAAATCAAACAACCCGCCTATTTTAATCAAAAGATTTATAAACTCAAAAACAAAAGGCTAACTCCCTTTCTCTGTTCGACAAATGCAACCAAATGGTTATTTTTGCCAATGTGGCCCCTTCCAAATTTCACATGAATTTTGAGGCCGGGGAGAATTATTTTATGACACTTTTACAAACTTGTCCGTTCTTTTACGAAAATAACCTTTCGACAACTGACAGATACTCTAAGGCTACTTCGGCAAGAACGGTTTAAGACACGGCCGAAACTGGCTCGGCTTATTTTATTTTTTCATATTTTTTTGACTAAACATCCAAACGGCATTCACCTGACCGTCGACTCTTTGTTTTTTTTTCTTTCAAATTATAATGAAAACTTGGTGTTGCGAACACGGCCCTTCAGCGCCTCGGGGACGAAAATTTTGAAGGCTGTGTGGGTCCATATCTCAAAATGACCCAAATGTGGCTGTTTATGCCAAGTCAGCCTTCCGGCGTCCCTTTCGGGAACATTCGGCTATTTATGACAAAACAGCATCACCTGACCTATTTATAACTCTTTTTATCGTTTTTCAAAATTAGAAAAGTCAATATTGCGAACACGGCCTTTCAACGTCTCGGGGACAAAGATTTTTAAGGCTGTGTGGGTCAACTGGACCAAATCTTAAATGTGACCCAAAGGTGGCTGTTTATGCAAAGTCAGCCTTCCGGCGTCCCTCTCGGGAACATTCGGCTATGTCTTGATAAAACAACGTCACCCGACTTCTTTATGAAATTTGACATATATTTTTGCTATTTTTTGTAAAAGGGGAAGTTGGACATCACCCGACTTATTTATGAATAAAAACTTGACATGTTTTTTTTTATTATTATTTATTATTTGTTTTTGGGTTTTTAGCAAAAGGGGGGGTTGGACCCGATGAGGGTTTCCTACGTATCTCACACCCGGTGAGAATCAAACCCGCGTAGTTCGGTCAAATAAACTATTTTTGAGAAGACCCTTTTCCATTTCTATTTTTTATTATTATTCTTCTTTCACAACAATCAAATAGACTATTATTTTTCATTCATAACAAACAAACAAATTAACGAGAAACATAAAACATTCCTTCTTTTTTGAGAAGGTGGGGTTGGACCCGATGAGGGTTGCCTACGTATCTCACATCCGGTGAGAATCAAACCCGCGTAGTTCGGTCAAAAGAACTACTTTAAAAGAAGAAAGGAAGCATTTTTTTGATTGATTTTCTTTTTAAAAGAAACACTTCTAAGATATATTTTTTGAATTTTCATTTGCTCTTTTCTTTATTCTAAAGAAGAAGAAGAAAATATTTTTCGGAATTTTGCTTTTAATAAAAGAAATGCTTCTCAAAATGTTTTTTTTTTTGAATTTTGAATCTTCTTTTCAATTTTGAAAAAAAGAATCAAAATATTTTCGGATTATTTTTTGAAAACAATTAGAAAGACTTCCTAGAGAAGCCAATAATGGAGAAAATATTTTTGGATTATTTTAATTTTGTCATTTTCATAAACAAATAAATAACACATATTTTTAAAACAAGACTCTTTATTTCATTTTTATGGCAAGACAAACAATTTTCTTTTCTATTAATGTTTTTTTTTTAATAAAATAAACTAATAAGACATATATTTTTTTATTTTATATTCTCAAAATTTCGGCAGAGTTTCGACACTACTTGGACATTTGTTTTTTTTCTTTCTAAAAATAAGTAGTTATATCTCTACACTGCCATTTCCTCATCTTTTCACGATTTTCTTATATGTGGAAAATGGTGACAACATACAATTTTTTTTTTTGAATTTTCATGCTTTGTTTTTATTTGTATTTTTATTTTTTTATATTTATTATTTCTTTCAAAAATGTGGCATGGGAGACATAATGATTTCCAAGACTTCTTGGATTCCGCAAATGCTCCCCATGCGCTTTACCCAACATATGAAGCGTGGGGGACATATGGGAATTCCAAGACTTCTTGGATTCCACAAATGTTCCCCATGTGCTTTCCCAAAAAGCAAGCGTGGGGGACATAGGGAATTCCAAGGCTTCTTGGATTCCACAAATGTTTCCCATGCTTTGATTAAAATAACATCATGCTGGAAATGACCAAATGACCCATACGCCCTTGACTAAATATAACATGTAGCACATAGGATGCCGAAAGATCGTCTATTATTTTCAGGTTGCTTGTCCTAGACGGACCCAACCCCTATGTTGAGTCCCCTAAGTCAAATGCACATGATGCAAATAAACGTTCCTACTAGGGATCCGGCATGTGGCTTTGTTATACTAGGTTCAAAAACCTGGGTCGGTGTTCTAGACAGTGTACCCGAGCGGACAACTCGAGCTGAGGAAGGAGCTCCTTTCCGGGAACCAAAAGGCCAGCCGGCTTAGAAACTTTCCGAGCCTCTTTTATTTAGGGTATGACACTAACAGAATAGGGAGTCTCAACCAGTGAGCACATCCTCGGAGGTAAGAAGAGAAAGGTTTCGGCACAGTTTATATACAGTTCAAATAATATCAAAGCGGTAAAAGCAGCATTTAGCACATTAGGCTCAAAACATGTAATAATCAGGTAATAAATAAATCCAAATAATAACAATTATTCTAAGCTCGAATTCTTAACCCTTAACCAGTGGTTCTGGGTAAAAACCAATCCCCAGCAGAGTCGCCAGAGCTGTCACACCTCCTTTTTCCGCACCCGCGGGGCGCAGGGGGAGTTTTTCCAATTAAAGGACAATCGAAACGGGATTGGTTTATTTATCTCAGAGTCGCCACTTGGGAGATTTAGGGTGTCCCAAGTCACCAATTTTAATCCCGAATCGAGGAAAAGAATGACTCTATATTACAGTCTGCGTACCAGAAATCTAGATAAGGAATTCTGTTAACCCGGGAGAAGGTGTTAGGCATTCCCGATTTCCGTGGTTCTAGCACGGTCGCTCAACTGTTATATTTGGCTTATTTATCTGATTTTTAATACAATATGAACTTATGTGCAAATTTATCTTTTAACCGCTTTACTATTATTGTTTTTTAAAAGAAATGTGAACATCATTTAAAACACGTCTTTGGACTACGTCACATGAAATGCACCCATAATCCGGAACACATTTTATTTGATGTTTTGGGATCGGATTTGGGTCGCATGAAATGCACACCCGAGCTTAAGAAAGTAAATTATTAAACACGCGCCTAAAGAGACTATCGCGTTATTATTTTGGGAAGACCACGAAATTCACTAAGCGACCCTCCTGAATTCTAAGTAATTTAAAACAAGTATTTACTGAGGGCCCCGCAATTTGTATTTTTATTCGGCGAGACTCATCTCATTCTTATTTTTAAAGGAATTTGCAACGTCATGGAAATACATCTCGGCCACGCCACAATCAATGCGCCCGTGACTAGAGACACATTTCGACTCCGTTGAGATTTGGATTTGGGTCACATAAATGTGCACCCGAGTTTAGGGAGATAACATTATTGAGGCGCGCCTAAAGCAACTAGCGCATTATTATTTTTGGGGAGGGCCGTGAAATTTGTTAAACGGCCCATCCCGGAATCTAAGTATTTAATACATATATTTTGTGAGGGCCCCGCAATTTGTCCCTTTTATTCGGCGAGGCTCGTCTCATTTTATTCTTTATTATTACTATTATATTTTTTATTTTTATTTTTTATTTTTTAAAAGGGATGCCATTTTTTACGCTTTTAACCATACTAAACCTTACAGCTTCTTTACAACTAAAATCTCATAACTTGTTAGAAGTTTAATAAAAAGAGTTTTAGCGAATGAGTATTTCGGGAGTAGTAATAACATGTACTAATAATAAAATTTTTGAATGAACTAAGCGAAGTAAAGGACGAACAAATTAACGTCAAACTTGTGTCATAGAATAATTAGTCAAACTTAATTACATGACGTCAAGTAAACAATAATAACATAACACAAAAATGAACTAATGCATACGGTGAAACATAAGCAGAA
This sequence comes from Nicotiana tabacum, assembly GCF_000715075.1. Classification (NCBI taxonomy): domain Eukaryota; kingdom Viridiplantae; phylum Streptophyta; class Magnoliopsida; order Solanales; family Solanaceae; genus Nicotiana; species Nicotiana tabacum. Next base: position 14,329,943 of record NC_134080.1, read on the forward strand.
TCTCAATTGATATATTGCAACTTCAAACATTGAATGTGAAATTTCTTTAATCCAATACATCGAGACTTACTAACCTGAATAAACAAAAATGCTTAGAGCCATGGACCGAACCTCAACATCGACTTCAACGAACAAACTCGACGCGCCGGACCTCGACGAACAAAGACGACCTCAACGGACTGAAAAAACAGAAATGCTTAGAGCCATGGACCGAACCTCAACATCGACTTCAACGAACAAACTCGACGCGCCGGACTTCGACGAACAAAGACGACCTCAACGGACTGCACGACAACAGTGAAAGAATAACGATAACATCAGCTGAAGCAGTGGTGGTCGCGTTTGGACAGTGGGGTTGCGGGCAGTGGTTGACGGGCCTGTTTGGTGGTCGACGACCGGACTGGGACGACGAACAGCTGAGGTCGTCGGAGTGCAGCGATGGAGGGAGTTTTTAGTGGTCGTCCATGGTGGTTTTGAGGCAGCAGGTTGACGGGGATGGTACGTGGGGGTGCCGGAAGGTGGTGAGTGGTTGGTCGCGATGGCTGGAGCTTGGACGTGAGAGAGTGGAGGCTATGGCGTTGTGGGTGTTCGTGGTTTTGGGGAGTTTGACGTTGGTTTATGGTGGTTTTCCGTAGGGTTTTTTGGTTTTTTAAAGAAGACCCAGGAACAGTGGTCGTTGATGGAGGGTGTTCGAGCGTGGGGGCATTGGTCCGGTGCTCGGGGGAAAGTCCGGAAAAAATGGAGGGGAAGGTGACGGGGTCTCCTCTCTTTCACAGTAGGGTTTTTTGCTTCTTCTTCGTTTGAAGAAGAAGCGTGAACAGTAGTATGTTTTCCTTTCAAAATTTCCAAAATCTCCAGTTTTTTCAACTTTTTTCAAAAGTCCCCCCCTCTCTCTTTCGTCCGTTTTTTCTTTTTTATACAGTACCCCCTTTTCCAAAATTTCAAAATCCCTTTTTCGTTGGTCCCCCCTTTCTTTGTGTTTGTCCGTGTTTCAATGCCCATGAAAATGAGCCCCACGCGTGGTGGGGTTCGAGGCATATGTCCCCCACGCGTGGTGGGGTTCCCCACGTGTCCTGGACACGGTTTATTATGGGCTAGGTCCGAAAATTAGGCCTAAAACCGGGTAGTTTGAACCCGAATATTATTCTTTTGCCCGGACCCGAGAAATAGGAACACGTTGCTTAACTAGTCCTATGTAAGCAAAATAACTACAAAAATAAGACTAGTATTCAAACAAAACTATATATTTTTTAAATATTTTTTCAAGATTTAAAGTAGATACAAAATATTAATAAAACTATTTTTGTAATTTTCGGTTTTTTTAAAATATTAAGATAAAATATGAAGTAATATTTTTGTATTTTTCAAAGTTAAAAATGATTATAAAACCTTAATAGAACTATATTTTTGTAATTTTCGAAATTATATAAAATACCAAAATAAAGTGCATTTTTTGTATTTTTTCAAGTTTATGAGAGATACATAAACTAAAATTTATATATGTATTTTTTTTGAAATTTTATTTTTGCAACGAAATAAAGTAAAAGGTTAAAATAGCTATACTAGACCCAATTTCACATATTCATGCTAAAAATGTGAAAATTCTCGGGGAGGGTCAAAAATCACGTGCTTACACCTTTCACTAGAACCCGGCGGCATGAACGCCAATGACCACCTCCTGAACACCCTAGGACCAGCTCACTCTCTTGAACATGGATCTGTTACCCCCTAGCCTCGAATCACCTTCCTTCGTCTCGAATCTTCATTTGAAGATTCGAGTCGAACTCTGACCAATGCCAAACCTCACCATCTTCATACCAGACACTCCCCCGACCCCCCTCGTGACCAAAACAGGCTTGGTTTGGTCCGAATCTACCCACAACTCTTAGAATCTCAAATCTGAGAATCCAAAACCTAGAACATGAATAGCCTTGGAAACCGGCCAGTCTTAACAGGGTTTGAGGTCTAATAGACCTTAATCAAGGCGTTCTCGTGTGAGAACACCCTGATTAAAGTTTGTTCGGCCTCAAGGGTTCAAAGTTGAGTCAAATTTGGGTCAATTTGGTTTGGACATTTTCCGGTAAGTTTTTCTTGCCTTTTTTGTTTTATTAAACTGCTAATTAAGTTGTCAGCATGTTTCGTTGTGTTTGTTTGTTATTTTTTGTTATTTTTCATTCAGATTTCTTCCATCTCTGTCAAAGACCTTTTATTTGGTCAGTTGATTTTCTGTGTGTTCTGAATGTATTCTGTGGTATACATGATCGTCAATTAGATTAGTCGTCAAATGAGTTAATTCATATAGGTTCCCAGTGATTGAACAAAGTTGTCTGAAGTCATTCGGGACTCTGTACGTGTTGTTTATATGAACGATTGATTGTTATGTGTTACGATTAATATAGTCGAGTCGATGTATGTCGTCAATTAGTTTCAGTCATTAATGGTAACAACTTGATTCGTGTTGTTTATTTCTGCTGTGATCGTATTTGAATCCCATTAGGAACTGAATTGTATTGCCTATTGGTTTTGTTCAATTTGAATTAAAGAACATCTAGGGGGTAGGTTATAATGGCAGTTCAGACTTTGAGCTTAAATGGATGCCATGTTCACTTAGTTCAGATTGTGGGCAGCATGCGTATGGTCAGCTGTTTTGGATTAAAATAGTCTGACAGCACATGCTGTCAGATTATATTCTTGCTGCCCATGGCCTGTTTTAGTTTAATAAATATTAAAAGGGGGCTGTCAGGGATCTCATGGGAGTTTGGTTATTTAAAATAACTGAGTGGAAAAACAACGGGGAGGGGGAATTTTGAGTTGTCACACAGCCTGTAAAGTGCTGAATTCAGGCTATAAAAGAGGCAGACCTTCCATTTAGAAGGGGATTCTTTTTTGGGAGCCTAAAAGAGAAGGTTTTCTTAAAAAAACTAAAAGAAAGAAACATAAATTCTGAAGATATTGTAACCAAACACTGTCTGAAAACTACAGAAGAGCTCACATTGGTCAAGCTGTCTTGGCCAAGTTCTGTTGTTTGCCCTGATTGAGCTGCTTGTGATTGTTGAACTGTTGGTGTTGCTGCATTGAATACTCTGTTATTTCTGTTGGTTCATTACTCTGGTTCTGGGATTGTTTGTTTGTTGCTCGACTGCTCTTGAGCTTCATCATTGTTGGCTGGTTGTTGTTGCTGTGTTGTTGCTGTGTATCTGCTGTTGCTGTGTTTGTTGCATACTACTCAGCTGATCATTCCTTTCTTCCTTTGCTTCCCTTACCAGGTACACAATTACACTACCAATGTAACTCGAAAGTTTGAGCAATGAGTGTAAAAGAGAAGATCTGCAGATGTTTTTTATATACATGGACTGTTGTGTTAAATGCCATGTAGTGTCTAATAGCTCACATTTTTGTTTGGGATACTGAAGGTAGCTTACAAGCCTAGCTGATGTCAATGTAGGGTATTGAATGATAGTTGTATATGTATGCTGTTAGATAAAGGTACACCACTAATATACTGTCAATGTAAGCTGAATTTGAAGCATGAATACAAAGCAAGTTGGAAGAGTTGAAGTTATTTTGAACTAGTTTTAAAATGTATTGAAAATAGGTTATTTGTATGACAATGAGCTTTATCTGCTAGGACCATGTAAAATAGCTGTGGTGCAACTGCACTTTTACATATATCGTTTAGTTGGAAAATTCTATGTGGTGTTCATAGTTAAAAGAGATTAGTATCACAGTAGATATTCTGTTAAGTTTACATAGTTGTCGAAGAGCATGCTAGATGGCCAAAGGTTATTTCCGTAAACATATGGCAGTTCTTTTAGTTGGTAGGAATATGGTTCGACTGAGGTAAGGTGTACACTGCATGCTAGCACCTACCCCCCGTTTTGTGTCGTTTTGTGTAAAAAATGCTGAACATATATCGTATAAGTGGAATAGGCCCAGTTGGAACAAGGTTGGCCTAGGCCGAAATTAATGTTACGCACAGTGGGCCCAGGCCCATAATATACAGACGCATGCCCATGTGGGTGGCCATGCTGCCGATTTTGTGAAAGCATTCGGAATCCCGATATAAATAACCTGCAAACATGTAATTAACTAGGGTTATTTCTGCTTTCAATTCGTAGAGACAAACGCGACAAGAAACGTATTTGCTATAGGATATCCTCTTAAAATAAGGACGAGATGAGCCTCGACAAATAAAAACGCATAAGTTGCGGGGCCCTTGTTAAATGTATATATCGAAGCATTCAGTTTCCAAGGTGGGTCGTTTAGCAAATCTCACGACCCTCCCGGAATAATAACGCGATAGCCTCTTTAAGCGCGTGTTTAATAATTTTACCTTCTTAAATTCGGGTGCGCATTTATGTGACCCAAATCCAAATCTCGACGGATTCGAGATGTGTTTCTAATCACGGGTACATTGATTGTGACGTGGTTCGAGATGCATGTCCATGACGTCGCAAAATTCCTTTTTAAAAAGTAAGAATGAGACGAGCCTCGACAAACAAAAATGTACAAAGCTGTGGGGCCCTCTAAATGTATGTATATATTAAAGTGTTTAGAATTCGGGATGTGCCGTTTAACGGATCTTTACGACCTTCCCCAAAATAACAAGACGCTAGTTGCTTTAGGCGCGCCTTTAACAATTTATTTTCCTTAATTCGGGTGCACATTTATGTGACCCAAATCCAAATCTCAACCGAGTCGAGATATATCGATAACTACGGGTGCATTGATGTAACGTGGTTCGAGATATGTTTTCACAACGTTGCAATTCTCGTAAAATAATAATAATGACAAAAGCGGTTAAAAGTTAAATTTTGCACATAGGTTCAACAGGTATTAAATCAGATGATCAAGCCGAATATGACAGTTGAGCGACCGTGCTAGAACCACGAAACTCGGGAATGCCTAACACCTTCTCCCGGGTTAACAGAATTCCTTATCCGGATTTCTGGTACGCAGACTGTAATATGGAGTCATTCTTTTCCTCGATTCAGGATTAAAATTGGTGACTTGGGACACCCTAAATCTCCCAAGTGGCGACTCTGAAATAAATAAACCAATCCCATTTCGATTGTCCTTTAATTGGAGAAAACTCCCTTGCACCCTCTCGGGTGCGGAAAAAGGAGGTGTGACAGATCTGGCTTAAAATAATTGTTATTATTTGGCTTTATTTATTATCTAATTTTTTTTACATGTTTGAGCCTAAGGTGCTAAATGTTACTTTTACCGCTTTGATATTGTTTGGACTGTATATATAAACTGTGCCGAAACCCCTCTCTTCTCTCTCTTGAGGAGTGCACGCTGGTCGTGGCTTCTTTCTGTTAGTGTCATATACCAAAATAGAACGAGGATTCGGAGGATTTGCAAAATCGGATGGCCTTTTGGTTACCGGTACACAGCTCCCATCCTCGGCTCGAGTTGTCCGCTCGGGTAAGCCAGGTCTAGAACAAACACCTAAGGTTTTACAGCTTAGTATAACATGACTTCATGCCGGATCCCTAGTAGGAACGCTTATTTGCATCATGTGCATTTGACTTAGGGGACTCAACACAGGGGTTGAGTCCGTCTAGGACAAGCAACCTGAGAATAAAGACCATCCTGCTACATCTTGTTTGATTTATGCATTTACTTGTTTCAAAGCTTGCATGCTGACCGACTTCTGAATATTGAGAATGTTGTGGAAAAAAAAAGAATAACGGTTAGGGAGTTAATTATTCATTTTTGAAAAAAACAATACCCAGAAAACAGTTAAAACTCTGCCAGAATTTTGAAAAAAAAAACAGAAAATGTGTGTCTTGTTAATCTGTTTTAGAAAGTAAGAGAAAAATAAGAGTCTTTGTTTTATTTTCAAATATAAGAGGAAAAATAGTGTGTCTCCAAAATTCGGATTATGCCCGAACTACGTCAGTTTGATTCTCGCGGGGTGAGAGATACGTAGGCAACCCTCATCGGGCTCAACTTATTTTTCAAAATATAGGTACAATACAAAAGAACAAAAGTTTAAAATAGTCAAGGCGACATCACGCTTTTCAGAAATAACCAAATTTCGTTTTTTTAGGAAGAAGGGTATGTCAATTTGGTATTTGAGTCCCATGAGTCTGGATCTTTGCTTAATCACCCCAATAAACATGCAGAATGTGCATAAGTCCAAGTTTGCCAGTAACGGTTAGGAGCAAGATCCCTCTGGAGGTGCGATTATGGTGGGAGGATCTGGAAAATTCAGAGCAAGACAAGATCAAACTGCACCTGGGAGGTCTGGTTAATTTGTTGAATGTCCGGCCCCGATGCGACATCATAAAGGCTTTGGTTACATTTTGGGACCCGGCCCACAACGTATTCTGTTTCTCGGATTTTTGAACTCACCCCAACCTTAGAAGAAATGGCGGGTAACATGGACGTCACTGAAGGTTTGAGACACAAATACCTGATCGCTCCAAGAGCTGTGAATTCACACAAATTCATGGATTTGTTGAAGATAAGCAAGGGAGTCCCATATGCTGAACTGGACAGAGGTTTTTCTACCCTACAATTCATATACCAGAGGTACGGGAACATAGGAGGATTCAATGATCCAGAAAGTGGTGTTTGCAGTAGGGGAAATCTGGTAAAGTGGAATGAGCATAGGCAGTTCGCTTTTATGGTGGCATTTTTGGGCCTTGTGGTGTTTCCCCGAAAAGATAGAAATATCGATCTGAAGGTGGCTGGAATCGTTAAGGTCCTGATTACCAATGATAAAAGCATCCTTGCTCCTATGATAGTGTCAGAAATATACCGAGCCCTCACGGCTTGTAAGGCCGGGACAGACTTCTTCGAGGGGTGCAACTTGTTATTACAGATGTGGATGATCGAACACCTGTGTCACCATCCTCAGTATATGCGCTACATGTCTACAAATGGGGGCTGCATCGAGGGTTATAACCTGAGGGTTTCAGGTTTCCGATCACCAGGAGGGTTTGAAGAATGGATATCCTATCTCCGGGCCATAACTGCAGATCAAATAAACTGGACTTTGGGTTGGCTTTCTGTGGAAGAAATCGTATACATGCCCGCCACTGGTCCTCACTTCCTCTTGATGGGACTCAGAGGTATTCAACCTTATGCCCCTTACAGGGTGATGAGGCAGTTAGGAAGGTGTCAAGTAGTACACCCGGACGAAGATCTCAGCACTTATGCAGTCGAGGTCAGCAGTGACGGCCAATTTCCTGAAAAGACAGTTCGTTGCATATGGGGAGAATGCCAGTACCTGACGGTAAATACTCGGGTAGTTGATGTATCCAGAGGTGAAGCCTCACCAACTTATCTTGCTTGGCATAATAAGAAGAACATTGCGGAGCGGCCCACCAAACGGCCTCACCTCCAAGATTTTGTTGAGTCATCACAAGAACAATGGGGCTGGCTCGCAAAAGAGGAAGGTTACCGAGCTAAAATAGGGAAGCTAAAGCGTCAAGTTGAAGGACTGGTATTTGAAAATAATGTGCAAGTCGCCTCGGAACAGGAGGAAAGAAACAAGCTAGCCCAAAAGAACCAAACCTTGAAGGCCCGCCTTCGCCAAGCCAGTAAGAATAACATTGACCGACAGAGGCGTCGCTCCGACGAAAGATTGATAGCAAGTTTGAGAAATCAGGTTATCCAGAGCCAAGAAAAATTAGAACAATCGGAAACTTGCATCGCAAGGATGAGGGCCAAATGGGCAGAAGGTACAATAGCCCAAAGGCAGCGTCTGCAACAGGTCATAAGGGATTATGAAATGAGCATCGGGATATTAAGAGAGACGAACTCCACTCTGCATGAGCGGATCATCAAACAAGCACGAGATGCCCAGGCCGACAGAAGACAGTGTTACGATGCAATGGCCTGCATGGAAAGACAAATGGAGTTGTTCCAGAATCGACTTGCCGACAACGCTCATGCACTGGGATTGAAGAACCGACAAATCAGGCAGTTGTTTAGTGAAAGGGATAACATTCGAGCAAGGATTGACGAAATCGGGCATTACATCTACATGAAATGCCTGGCATGTGAGCGAACACCTCGGAAGACCCTCCTTGTTCCCATCATGGGCTGCGTCTACCGGATTATGAACGAGTTGAAGAGCTTGCAAAGAGACCTTACACCTAGGGCCGCGAAAGGGCCGAAAGATGCCTCGTGGGCCCCTAAGTTGGAAAATTAGTCTTTGATCGAGTCCTGTTTATCTGGCGTTGCTGCTTTCCCATATGTTGTTTTCGATTAGTCAAACCAAGTTAAAAATTGTGGAGTCTGTACTGTTGCTATTATTGTTTGAAGTAATGTGTAATAGCAAATTTTGATAATGAAATTAAGTAACTCCAAAAGAATTTCTATGTGTCTTTACTTTATGGCAGAACTACGCTTGGTCTGATTCGCGCGGGGACGTGATACGTAGGCAACCCCCATAAGATTCGACCGCTTTTAATAAAGAAAGAAAAGAAAATACAAAAATAAATAAAAAGGGGACAAATGAGCAAGTCGGGATGACGCATGTTGTTTGAAGCAAAGCATGTAGAAACGGTTAACTGCCTAGGAGCATTGCATCCTCTATGTGTTATGATCAAATCTGTTAAGCTCTAACGCTAACAAAGTTTGTTGTCTTCTGTGCCTGACAAGTTAGTTGTTAAAGAACTTTGGCAACGCACTCCTATCAAACCAGATCCAAAGGACCGATAGCAACAAGCATGACTACTTCAGAGAATAGTAATGAGGAAGAGAGGCCGATGAGCCAGTTGTTAAAAGAAGCGATGGAAAAGATTGAAAGGATGGAACTAGAGATGAATGCAATGCAGCTAGCCATAGCCAAAACACAAAAGAGCCCTGAAACACTGGGACACATGCCAGAATACCTCACTCCGGCCCTTCCATAAGCCGCCCAAATCCCCTTTATCATCAAGAAAGAAGCCCTCATGATTCCCAAGCTCCACTGCCCCATCAACCTCTCCCAACACCCAGTATTCCCACTTTTGTGGGACCCATATCAGCCCCTTTGCAAAGAACGACCACTGAGCCATTGTTTCAGGCTCACGATACACAATACTATCCCCCCGAGCCTACGTTTCATGCTCCCGAGCCACAGACTTACAATCCACACTTGGAAGTGCCGGCAGAGATTGAGAAGCCGGTCAAGGCCCCTGAACAGGATGAGGTATTGAGAAAGTTCAAAAGCCTGGAGCAGTCTTTCAGGAACCTGCACGGTTTGGGCAACCAGGTCAGCGTAGCATACAAAGATCTATGCCCTTTCCCAGACGTCCAACTCCCGGCTGGGTTCAAGATGCCTAAATTTGATCTATATGAAGGGCACAGTGATCCCATGGCACATTTGCGGGGATTCTGCAGCAAAATGAGAGGGGCAGGCGGCAAGGATGAGCTGCTGATAGCTTATTTCGGCCAAAGTCTGAGCGGATCTGCACTAGAATGGTATACCAGGCAGGATTCCAGTAGGTGGTATACTTGGGATGATCTGGCGTAGGCTTTTGCAGGTCATTTCCAGTACAATCTCGAGATAGTCCCTGACCGTCTCACATTATTAAGAACTGGGAAGAAACCCGGGGAAAGCTTTCGTGAGTTCGGATTTCGGTGGAGAGAACAAGCAGCTAGAGTCGATCCTCCCATGAGAGAGGGAGAGATGGTGGACTATTTCTTGCAAACATTGGATCCAACCTACTTTGGTCACTTGGTGACAACTGTTGGAAAATCCTTCAACGAGGTGGTCAAGATAGGGGTCATGATAGAAGAGGGTCTGAGGTCTGACAAAATCTTGAACTACTCGGCACTCAAGGACACAACCCAGGCTATTCAGAGCGGCACGAGAGGTGCGCTGAGAAGAAAGAAAGAAGAGGTTGCCACGATCGAGGCAGGCAGTTGGTACAGGGCTGACAAGCCACACTACAACCAACCCAGACCTCACAGATCAAACTACCCATACAACCCACCCCAAAATTTCTATCCACCTCGAGAACCACATTGTTCCGTACACCAGGCCCAAGCATACACTCAGCCTCCGGTTCGCCCGCAATGGCGCGCGCCGGCTCCCCAGAACACATATGCACCAGCACAAAACACCTACCCTTTACCAAGGGCATATAGAAACCCTTCAGGGGCAGGCTTTCGGGGAAATCCAGATGCTAGGAATGACAGGTTGCGGAAACAGAGAACTTTCACGGAGTTGGGAGAAACCTACACCGCTTTGTTCCACAAGCTGAGGCAATTGGGTTTGGTTAGTCCTGTCCAGACTCGAGAACCAAATCCCCCACCTCAGAATTTGGATCGATCAATAAGTTGTGAATACTGCTCAGGGATGCTCGGGCATGATACCGAGAAGTGTTGGAAGTTGAGGCATGCCATACAGGATCTTATTGACACCAATAAGATCAAGGTCCAGACACCGGAGGCTCCTAACATCAACCAAAACCCACTGCCAACGCATCACGAGACTCACATGATTGAGTTGGTATATGAGGGAAGAGAGTTGAGAAAACCCTCACAAACAGTGATGATGATCCAGGCCGCCCCGAAAGAAGTCTCAACCAGTGGGGGAACGAGGGTATAGTCACAGGGAGAAAGCGTCAAGCCAGTAGTGATATTGGGAAAGAGCCCGTCCGCCATAACAAGCAAACCCGAGCCAAACAAGTTGGTAATATCAGGGATTCCGCCCACACCCGCTGTTGTGTTAAAGGGGCATATAGAGAACTGGTCACCATAAAGCCTGTAGTCCAGCTGCCGATGATTGATAGCAAGGCTGTGTCTTGGAAATATGAAAAGGCGGTGGTGATGTACCAGGGAAAACAGGTGGAAGAAGTTAGTTGTGAAGCGCAAGGGCTGACTCGATCAAGTCGATGTTTTGCTCCAGTAGAGCTAAGAAGAACCAACCCAGTTGCAACCAAGAAACCTGTGTCCGAAGAAGAGGCTGAGGAGTTCCTGAGGAAGATGAAAGTGCAGGACTATTCTGTGGTCGAACAGCTGAGAAAAACACCGACCCAGATCTCACTGCTATCATTACTGATCCATTCTGAGGAGCATCGGCGGGCCCTGATGAAGATATTGAACGAAGCTCATGTACCCAACGAGATTTCTGTAAACCACCTGGAAACCATTGCCAACAAGATTTTCGAGGTGAACAGGGTAACATTCTCAGATGATGATCTGCCGGTGGAAGGTACAGAGCATAATAAAGCTCTATACCTAGCTGTCAAATGTGAAGACTCGGTGGTAACTCGAGTATTGGTGGATAACGGTTCAAGTGCCAATATTTGCCCATTATCCACTCTGGACCAGTTAAAGATCGACCGCGGAAGAATCCGCAACAATAGCATCTGTGTCCGAGGGTTTGACGGAAACGGAACAGCCACTGTGGGGGATGATGTACTTGAATTAACCATCGGGCCAGTCCTGTTTACCATGGAGTTCCAGGTGTTAGATGCCACAGTATCTTATAACCTTCTGTTGGGGAGACCATGGATTCATGCAGCCAAAGCAGTGCCCTCCACCCTACATCAGATGGTGAAGTTCGAGTGGGAAAAACAAGAGGTCGTGCTACACGGCGAGGACCCGGCGTGCACCATGGGTGGCGCCATTGTACCTTTCATAGAGACCACTGACGACAAAGGTCCTTGGGTCTACCAGATTTTCGATACAGGGTCGGCCAACAAAATCTCTGAAGGAGAGATCATCCCACACCCTAGGGTAGCTGCCGCGACAGTCATGATGGTCTCAGAAATGCTGGGTAATGGATTTGTGTCGGGAAAGGGCCTAGGAGTCGAGCTTCAGGGGATTGTCCAACCTGTCACCCTGCTTAAAAATCTGGAAACTTTCGGATTGGGGTTCAAACCAACCACAGCAGATAGGAAGCAAGCGCGACAAATGAAGAAGAGGGTCTGGTTTCTGCCTAAGCCGGTGCCACGTCTCTCAAGGTCTTTTGTCAAAGCAAGTGCCAAGGGGTCACCGGTCCCAAAGATTCTAAGACCATTGATCGGTATAAATGAGGACCTGAATCAGAGTTTTGAGAGGCTATTCGCTGATGTCAGTGTGGTAGAAGCTGGAGAAGGTTCTAGCAGAACAGAGATACAGTTTGTGGGGCCTGAGGCCAAGACCAACAATTGGACAGTTACTCCTCTTCCTGTCCGAGGGGAGTCTTGGTAGTAGGCTTTGATTTATGTTTTGTTTGTTTTGTTTTGTTCGGATTATTCCAGGGTGTAATCCAAATTTTACGTTTGTCTTGTAAAAGTGTGAACCCTTTTATCCCGCAAGTTTAATAAAGTTCTATCTTTTTGTCCTATTTTAATTTTTGTTTTGTTCTTTTTTCTTTCTGAACAGTTCTCTTTTTACTGGTTCTAATGATATGGCATGCACAGCGGATCTTCGACCTAGTCTAATAAATCAATCTGAATCCGACTCAATGATGCAAGAGGTCGTTTGCGACGATGAATTTGAATATGACGAAGATAAGGCCTTCGAAGAGATAAACCGAGAACTATGCCAATTTGAAGAAAAACCCAAGCCTAACCTAAATGACACTGAGGCTGTGAATCTAGGAGACGCTGATAACATCCAAGAAACCAAAATCAGCATCCACATTGAGCCGAATGTCAGGGAAGAATTGGTCAAAACCTTCATGGAATTCAAAGATGTTTTTGCATGGTCATATGATGATATGCCTGGATTAAGCACCAATTTAGTGGTTCACAAATTGCTCACTGACCCGGCATATCCTCCGGTCAAGCAAAAACTAAGGAAATTTAAAACAGAAATGAGTGTAAAGATCAAAGAAGAGGTGATTAAGCAGTTGCAGGCGAAGGTCATTCGGGTCACTCGATATCCCGAGTGGTTGGCCAATGTGGTACCAGTCCCAAAGAAGGATGGGAAAATCAGGGTGTGCGTTGACTACCGCAACCTCAACAAAGCAAGTCCCAAGGACAATTTTCCATTGCCCAACATCCATATCTTGATCGATAATTGCGCTGGGCGCGAGATCGGATCCTTTGTAGATTGCTATGCGGGTTATCATCAGATCCTAATGGACAAGGAGGATGCGGAAAAGACAGCGTTTATTACGCCATGGGGAACCTACTGCTATCGGGTAATGTCGTTCGGGTTAAAGAAAGCCGGGGCAACGTACATGCGAGCAATGACTGCTGTGTTTCATGACATGATACACAAAGAAATCGAGGTGTATGTCGATGATGTGATCATAAAGTCTTGGCGTCAGGAGGACCATGTGGCAGACCTAAGGAGATTTTTCCAAAGACTCCGAAGGTATGATATCAAGCTCAACCCGGCCAAATGCTCATTCGGGGTTCCATCAGGAAAACTGCTAGGATTCATCATCAGTCGACGGGGGATTGAGTTAGACCCATCCAAAATTGAATCCATCCGAGATTTGCCACCGCCAAGGAACAAAACAGAGGTAATGAGTTTGCTGGGTAGACTCAATTACATCAGCAGGTTCATCGCCCAACTCATAGCAACTTGTGAGCCCATATTTCGGTTGCTGAGAAAGGATGTTGCGGTAGGTTGGACGGCAGAGTGTCAGGAAGCCTTCGACCAAATCAAAGGGTATTTGTCTAATCCACCCGTATTGGTCCCGCCCAAGCCTGGGAAGCCCTTAATTCTTTACCTGACGGTCTTGGAAAATTCATTTGGTTGTGTACTGGGGCAACATGATGACACAGGAAGGAAGGAGCATGCCATCTACTATCTTAGCAAGAAATTCACAGTACATGAGGTCAAGTACACTCAACTCGAGAAAACATGTTGCGCCCTAACTTGGGTAGCTCAGAAGTTGAAGCACTACATGTCTTCGTATACTACTTATCTCATATCCCGTTTGGACCCATTGAAGTATATCTTTCAAAAACCTATGCCCACGGGAAGGTTGGCAAAATGGCAAATTCTGCTCACAGAGTTTGATATCGTCTATGTGACAAGGACAGCCATGAAAGCCCAAGCGTTGGCCGACCATTTGGCAGAGAATCCCGTTGATGAAAAATACGAGCCCTTAAGAACGTATTTTCCCGACGAAGAGGTAATGCATATAAATGAGTTGGAATTACCCGAGGAACCGGGTTGGAAGCTTTTCTTCGATGGAGCTGCAAACGCGAAAGGGGTTGGAATAGGAGCAGTACTCATTTCTGAAACAGGACGCCATTATCCTGTTACGGCTCAACTACGCTTCAATTGCACCAATAATATGGCCGAGTATGAAACTTGCATTCTGGGTCTGCGCTTGGCTGCGGACATGGATGTCCAAGACGTCTTGGTCTTGGGAGACTCGGACCTTTTGGTACATCAGATTCAGGGTGAATGGGAAACGCGAGATCTAAAGCTCATACCATATCAACAATGCTTGCATGATCTGAGCAAGCGATTTCGATCGGTGAAGTTCAAACATATCCCGAGAGTTCACAATGAGGTTGCGTATGCCTTGGCCACCTTAGCATCAATGCTGCACCACCCTGACAAAATGTATGTTGATCCTCTGCACATCTAGGTCCGTGATCAGCACGCTTATTGCAACGCCGTAGAAGAAGAACCAGATGGCGAACCCTGGTTTCATGATATCAAGGAATACCTCAGAATGGGGACATATCCAGAACAGGCCACTGGAGACCAAAAAAGAGCCCTTCGGCGTTTGTCGAATGGTTTCTTCCTCAGCGGAGGAGTGTTATACAAAAGAACCCCAGATTTGGGATTGTTGAGATGCATAGGTGCCGGTCAAGCCACAACGGTTATGGCAGAGGTACATGCTGGAGTTTGTGGGCCACACATGAGCGGGTATGTATTGGCAAGGAAGATCCTTCGAACAGGGTGTTATTGGCTCACCATGGAACACGACTGTATCACTTTCGTGAGGAAATGCCATCAGTGCCAGATACATGGAGATCTGATTCATTCTCAACCAACAGGGTTACATACGATGTCAGCACCGTGGCCGTTTGTGGAATGGGGCATGGATGTCATTGGACCTATTGAGCCGACAGCATCCAACGGTCATAGGTTCATTCTAGTGACCATTGATTACTTCACCAAATGGGTTGAGGCTAAAACCTTCAAGTCGGTAACTAAAAAGGCAGTGCTGGATTTTGTGCACTCCCATATCATCTGCAGATTTGGGATCCCAAAAGTAATCATCACGGATAACGGTGCGAATCTTAACAGCAGCCTGATGAGAGAGGTATGCCAACAATTCAAGATTACACACCGCAATTCCACCCCATATCGTCCCAAGGCGAATGGAGCGGTCGAAGTAGCCAATAAGAACATCAAGAAGATACTGCGAAAGATGGTGGAAGGGTCCAGACAATGGCACGAGAGATTACCCTTTGCTTTGTTAGGTTACCGCACTACCGTCCGGACCTCCACAGGTACAACTCCTTATTTGTTGGTGTACGGAACTGAGGCCGTAATACCAGCGGAAGTCGAAATTCCATCCCTCCGGATTGTCGCTGAAGCCGAGATTGATGATGATGAATGAGTCAAAGCTTGATTGGAACAGTTGAGCTTGATAGATGAGAAAAGATTGGCAGCAGTGTGCCATGGTCAGCTATACCATAAGAGAATGGCGAGAACATATAATAAGAAGGTGCGCCCCAGGAAGTTTGAAGTAGGGCAGCAGGTATTGAAGAAGATCCTCCCACATCAGGTCGAGGCTAAAGGCAAATTCGCCCCAAATTGGCAAGGGCCTTATATCGTGACCAGAGTATTGTCCAACGGTGCTTTGTGTTTGATGGATATCGAGGGGAGATGTGTCGACATGGCTATCAATTCTGATGCAGTCAAGAGATATTATGCATAATTTCTTTAATTATGGCAATTTTGGTTCGTTTGTTTGTATTTGGTATTTATTGGATAATGAGATGACGGAGGCAATTCTTTCTTCTATCCAAACACTTTAACCCTTGTTCCCCTTTTTTTGAGCCTTAAGTTATTCTTTCATACCCCTCTTTTGGAATCACTAATGGAAAAGACATGAAAAGAAAAAAAAAAGAAAAAGAAAAAAATGAAAAGAAGGAGAAAGAAAAGAAAAAGAAGATAAAATCATAAGAAATACAAAACCGTGGGAACTACGTTTGACCTGATTCCTCAAAGAGGATACGTAGGCGCCTCACGGCTCGGTCATAGTGTGCATCATAGTGAATATAGGATGCATAATGTACATAGTGTGCATAATAGGCACAGTGTGCGTAACGCACATAACTCAGCATAAGTGTAAAAATAAAATTCCCCAAGCAAGAAAACTGGGGCAGAGGTTATGTTTTAAGTTCCAACAAAGGTTTGATTCCAAAAGTTGTAGCAGATCACCCATCAAATTATTTCATTTTTGATAGCCTTTCTTTAGTCCCACACCAAAACCAACATCGACGTCCAAAAGACCTCCCGATCAATATCCAAGAGATGCCAAGTCAGGCAAATAAGGCCGGGAGTAATACGCCGATCCCCAGCAAAGAAGAGGATCATAAGACTGGGAATGAATTGGTGGTCAAAGGAATCTCCAGAAGAGAGGGTCGTATCGACAACACCCCGATTCCTCGATGAAGATATAAAATGAGAGAGTCTTATCGGTGAAAACCTTCACAAACACCGAAAGGCGACGTAAGATAAGGGATATAAAATGAGAGAGTCTTATCGGTGAAAACCTTCACAGGCACCGAAAGGCGACGTAAGATGAGGGATATAAAATGAGAGAGTCTTATTGGTGAAAACCTTCACAGGCACCATAAGGCGCCGGGAGATGAGAGAAAAGAGAGAGTCTCATTAGTGAAAACGCCTCGAAGGGCACTATGAGGCGACAAGACAGATCAACAAAAAGCGACCACATTCGCAACGAACTCATTTATCATCCCCAGCAAGTCAGACCATCGGGCAAATCGATTGATACGAATAGACTGGGTCGGGAATCTATGGTGCACGTCATGATCACGGGGACCAGTCATGTCCTCCAAATAAGTTCTTCTGAGTTTCTTCTCCCACCAGATATTGGTTCAGAAAGATTTTCTCCTTTTTCTATCTTTTATTTCTCTTCCTAAAAAATTTGTCTTGAAAAGGATTTTTCAAAGCTTACTACCAGAGACTGAAGGGGAATTCATCCAATGCAGGATAACACAAACAGTCTTAAAGGCCGGCCCCAGGCAATGCAATGATCGTGCCTTGCAGTTTTGGAGGAAGTGAGCTCCTAAAGGGAGTGATTTCGGGAGTAAAGCGGACTCCCACAGCAGGTGCTTAAAGAGAAAGCAGAAAAGGGGATAAATTGAAAACCAGCCCCCAGCAGGCTAGAAACCCCCAACAAGCAATTGTGTCCACCAACCAATTATGGGAACATAGAGCAAGAAAAGGGGAAGAGAGGAAAAATCATCCGCCGGAAAGGCATCTCCTACCACCACAATTAAAACTAACTAAATCCTTTTGTCCGCTGCAGGAAAACAAAGGATTGATGATGGCAGCAAGACGCAACGTCAGGGAAATCACCAAAAACCGGGGCAGAAAATTTTTGTCAAAAATTTTCTCGGAAGAACGGGGAAACAATTTGAAATACATTTAATTTCTAGGTCGCCCACCAGTAAAATGCGGGAATACATTTAAGTCCTAGGTCGCCCACCAGTAAAATGCGGGAATACTTTTAAGTTCTAGGTCGCCCACCAGTAAAATGCGGGAATACATTTAAGTTCTAGGTCGCCCACCAGTAAAATGCGGGAATACATTTAAGCTCTAGGTCGCCCACCAGTAAAATGCGGGAATACATTTTAAGTTCTAGGTCGCCCACCAGTAAAATGCGGGAATACATTTGAGTTCTAGGTCACCCACCAGTAAAATGCGGGAATACATTTAAGTTCTAGGTCACCCACCAGTAAAATGCGGGAATACATTTAAGTTCTAGGTCGCCCACCAGTAAAATGCGGGAATACATTTAAGTTCTAGGTCACCCACCAGTAAAATGCGGGAATACATTTTAAGTTTTAGGTCGCCCACCAGTAAAATGCGGGAATACATTTAAGCTCTAGGTCACCCACCAGTAAAATGCGGGAATACATTTAAGCTCTAGGTCGCCCACCAGTAAAATGCGGGAATACATTTTAAGTTCTAGGTCGCCCACCAGTAAAATGCGGGAATACATTTAAGTTCTAGGTCGCCCACCAGTAAAATGCGGGAATACTTTTAAGTTCTAGGTCGCCCACCAGTAAAATGCGGGAATACATTTAAGTTCTAGGTCGCCCACCAGTAAAATGCGGGAATACATTTTAAGTTCTAGGTCGCCCACCAGTATAATGTGGGAATACTTTTAAGTTCTAGGTCGCCCACCAGTAAAATGTGGGAATACATTTAAGTTCTAGGTCGCCCACCAGTAAAATGCGGGAATACATTTTAAGTTCTAGGTCGCCCACCAGTAAAATGCGGGAATACTTTTTAGCTCTAGATTTTGGAATCAATAACCCCACCTGAAGGCGGAGGGTTACAACAGAGATCCCTAAGCAGGAAACAATAAAATCCCCAGCACCAAGAAGCAGAAGGCTGCAAAGGCAAGCGCGCGATTCAAAAGGAAGAAGGAACGCGTCTCAAAAGAAGCAGTTTGGGAACGCTATAGCATGCCCAACATAACCATTTTGATGAAGAAAGCCATACCACTGAAGAAACCATTGAAAGGCTTAAAGAAGAGGGCCATGTTCCCAGCAGATCAAGCGAAGTGGTGAAAACTGGCATTCAGAAAAGGCGAAGGACCAGTATCATCCCCCAAGTTCACAAAATAAAGGCATCGGAGGAAAGCGTTAGCCGACAAGAAAGCAAGGCAACAAGAACAAGTCGAAGATAGATGAGATCTCATACTCTAGCTTAGCTTCTTATTTTTCCCTTCAGAACAATGTAACAAGGAGATCATTGAGCGGTAGCATCCTACAGCAGCATGCAACAGCGCACAACATCAGTGAGCACTACAGTCACACGGTAGTCCCAGCTACCAAAATTTCCCGAACTACATTGACCTGGTTCCTGTTCAGCCCAGGATATGTAGGAAACCTCTGAAGCAAAGGTTCGGTCAAATATTTTTCAAAAAAAATGCTTCACACGGAGTACTCGGACGAGCAAAAATCGCTCGCTTTATCTTTGCGCGAAAACCCTTCGTGTCTTCATGCAAAGAGGGGCAGCTGTAAGCACGTGATTTTTGCTTCACGGACAATCGCTCCAAAAGAAAACAAAAATAGTGACCAGTGACCTCGCTGGTCATCTGTGGTTCGGCCCATGTTGCATTTGATCTTATCAATCAAAATACAAAGTATGTCTGTCATGGTAATCAAACCGTAATTCGGTCGTTAAAAGAAAATTCAAAAATATATGTGCATCGTTCGTTCTAGGTTGTGATTTAACTTACTTAAACATTTTAATTTGGTGTGATAATGGTGTTGAAGTGTTACATTGTTGTTTGTTTTAATTTCATTCGTTTTATTATTTATTTGTTATTTTCATTTTTTGTTTTAAAATTAGAAAACAAAGAAAAGTGATAAAAATCGATTTGGGCCCAAGAAATGAAACAAAATAGGCCCAAAACCACGTCCAAGGACCCGATCCAAACCAGGCCTGCCCAGGCACCTCCCAAAACGACGCCGCATCAGGCGTCTGATCTGAGCCGTTCAACCACACTAATCCAACGGTCCACCTCAGCACCCGTAACCCGACCTGTTTAGCCGGTCCAACCCAACCCATCACTTAAACCCAAACGACCCCGTTTTAATGCCAAACGACCTCGTCTCACCCCTCACCATCAGATCCCAGCCGTTGAGATCAGATGATCTAACGGCCTGGATCCAATCCTCTACGCCGTATATAAACCTTCCCTCACACCCCACGCCCCCTATCCGAACCCCCCCCCCCCCTTCACTCATCTCCTTCCCCAAGCCTTGAACCCCCAAACCCTAGCAGCCACCCTGATATCCCTTTCACCAGAACCCAGCGGCATGAACGCCGATGACCACCTCCTAAACACCCTAGGACCACCTCACTCTCCTGAACATGGATCTGTTACCCCCTAGCCTCGAATCACCTTCCTTCATCTCGAATCTTCATTTGAAGATTCGAGTCGAACTCTGACCAATGCCAAACCTCACCATCTTCATACCAGACACTCCCTGACCCCGCTCATGACCAAACCAGGCTTGGTTTGGTCCGAATCTACCCACAACTCTTAGAATCTCAAATCTGAGAATCCAAAACCTAGAACATGAATAGCCTTGGAAACCGGCCAGTCTTAACAGGGTTTGAGGTCTAATAGACATTAATCAAGGTGTTCTCGTGTGAGAACACCCTGATTAAAGTTTGTTCGGCCTCAAGGGTTCAAAGTTGAGTCAAATTTGGGTCAATTTGGTTTGGACATTTTCCGGTAAGTTTTTCTTGTCCTTTTTGTTTTATTCAACTGCTAATTAAGTTGTTAGCATGTTTCGTTGTGTTTGTTTGTTATTTTTTGTTATTTTTCATTCGGATTTATTCCATCTCTGTCAAAGACCTTTTATTTGGTCAGTTGATTTTCTATGTGTTCTGAATGTATTCTGTGGTATACATGATCGTCAATTAGATTAGTCGTCAAATGAGTTAATTCATATAGGTTCCTAGTGATTGAACAAAGTTGTCTGAAGTCATTCGGGACTCTGTACGTGTTGTTTATATGAACGAGTGATTGTTATGTGTTACGATTAATATAGTCGAGTCGATGTATGTCGTCAATTAGTTTCAGTCATTAATGGTAACAACTTGATTCGTGTTGTTTATTTCTGCTGTGATCGTATTTGAATCCCATTAGGAACTGAATTGTATTGCCTATTGGTTTTGTTCAATTTGAATTAAAGAACATCTAGGGGGTAGGTTATAATGGCAGTTCAGATTTTGAGCTTAAATGGATGCCATGTTCACTTAGTTCAGATTGTGGGCAGCATGCGTATGGTCAGCTGTTTTGGATTAAAATAGTCTGACAGCACATGCTGTCAGATTATATTCTTGCTGCCCATGGCCTGTTTTAGTTTAATAAATATTAAAAGGGAGCTGTCAGGGATCTCATGGGAGTTTGGTTATTTAAAATAACTGAGTGGAAAAACAACGGGGAGGGGGAATTTTGAGTTGTCACACAGCCTGTAAAGTGCTGAATTCAGGCTATAAAAGAGGCAGACCTTCCATTTAGAAGGGGATTCTTTTTTGGGAGCCTAAAAGAGAAGGTTTTCTTAAAAAAACTAAAAGAAAGAAACATAAATTCTGAAGATATTGTAACCAAACACTGTCTGGAAACTACAGAAGAGTTCACATTGGTCAAGCTGTCTTGGCCAAGTTCTGTTGTTTGCCCTGATTGAGCTGCTTTTGATTGTTGAACTGCTGGTGTTGCTGCATTGAATACTCTGTTATTTCTGTTGGTTCATTACTCTTGTTCTAGGATTGTTTGTTTGTTGCTCGACTGCTCTTGAGCTTCATCATTGTTGGCTGGTTGTTGTTGCTGTGTTGTTGCTGTGTATCTGCTGTTGCTGTGTTTGTTGCATACTACTTAGCTGATCATTCCTTTCTTCCTTTGCTTCCCTTACCAGGTACACAATTACACTACCAATGTAACTCGAAAGTTTGAGCAATGAGTGTAAAAGAGAAGATCTGCAGATGTTTTTTATATACATGGACTGTTGTGTTAAATGCCATGTAATGTCTAATAGCTCACATTTTTGTTTGGGATACTGAAGGTAGCTTACAAGCCTAGCTGATGTCAATGTAGGGTATTGAATGATAGTTGTATATGTATGCTGTTAGATAAAGGTACACCACTAATATACTGTCAATGTAAGCTGAATTTGAAGCATGAATACAAAGCAAGTTGGAAGAGTTGAAGTTATTTTGAACTAGTTTTAAAATGTATTGAAAATAGGTTATTTGTATGACAATGAGCTTTATCTGCTAGGACCATGTAAAATAGCTGTGGTGCAACTGCACTTTTACATATATCGTTTAGTTGGAAAATTCTATATGGTGTTCATAGTCAAAAGAGATTAGTATCACAGTAGATATTCTGTTAAGTTTACATAGTTGTCGAAGAGCATGCTAGATGGCCAAAGGTTATTTCCGTAAACATATGGCAGTTCTTTTAGTTGGTAGGAATATGGTTCGACTGAGGTAAGGTGTACACTGCATGCTAGCACCTACCCCCCGTTTTGTGTAAAAAATGCTGAACATATATCGTATAAGTGGAATAGGCCCAGTTGGACTAAGGTTGGCCTAGGCCGAAATTAATGTTACGCACAGTGGGCCCAGGCCCATAATATACAGACGCATGCCCATGTGGGTGACCATGCTGCCGATTTTGTGAAAGCATTCGGAATCCCGATATAAATAAACTGCAAGCATGTAATTAACTAGGGTTATTTCTGCTTTTAATTCGTAGAGACAAACGCGACAAGAAACGTAGTTGCTATAGGATATCCTCTTAAAATAAGGGCGAGATGAGCCTCGACAAATAAAAATGCATAAGCTGCGGGGCCCTCGTTAAATGTATATATCGAAGCATTCAGTTTCCAAGGTGGGTCGTTTAGCAAATCTCACGACCCTCCCGGAATAATAACGCGATAGCCTCTTTAAGCGCGTGTTTAATAATTTTACCTTCTTAAATTCGGGTGCGCATTTATGTGACCCAAATCCAAATCTCGACGGATTCGAGATGTGTTTCTAATCACGGGTACATTGATTGTGACGTGGTTCGAGATGCATGTCCATGACGTAGCAAAATTCCTTTTTAAAAAGTAAGAATGAGACGAGCCTCGACAAACAAAAATTTACAAAGCTGCGGGGCCCTCTAAATGTATGTATATATTAAAGTGTTTAGAATTCGGGATGTGCCGTTTAACGGATCTTTACGACCTTCCCCAAAATAACAAGACGCTAGTTGCTTTAGGCGCGCCTTTAACAATTTATTTTCCTTAATTCGGGTGCACATTTATGTGACCCAAATCCAAATCTCAACCGAGTTGAGATATATCGATAACTACGGGTGCATTGATGTAACGTGGTTCGAGATATATTTTCACAACGTTGCAATTCTCGTAAAATAATAATAATGACAAAAGCGGTTAAAAGTTAAATTTTGCACATAGGTTCAACAGGTATTAAATCAGATGATCAAGCCGAATATGACAGTTGAGCGACCGTGCTAGAACCATGGAACTCGGGAATGCCTAACACCTTCTTCCGGGTTAACAGAATTCCTTATCCGGATTTCTGGTACGCAAACTGTAATATGGAGTCATTCTTTTCCTCGATTCGGGATTAAAATTGGTGACTTGGGACACCCTAAATCTCCCAAGTGGCGACTCTGAAATAAATAAACCAATCCCGTTTCGATTGTCCTTTAATTGGAAAAAACTCCCTTGCACCCTCTCGGGTGCGGAAAAAGGAGGTGTGACAAGCATTCGACATTCTTGTGGAGGAGATCGTCGAAAATATTCTGCATAGCCCTTTGGTAAGTAGCACCAACATTCTTCAAGCCAAAAGGCATTACCTTGTAGCAATAAATACCCTTGGGGGTGCGAAATGCAGTAAGCTCTTCATCTTTTGGTGCCATGCGAATTTGGTTATAGCCTGACGAACCGTCCATGAAAGACATTGCCTCGTAACCAGTAGTAGCATCGATCATCAGCTCTGGAATAGGAAGCGGGAATTCATCTTTGGGACATGCATTATTGAGGTCCCTGAAGTCAACGCATACTCGAATCTGGCCATTCTTCTTCCTTACAGGGAATATACTTGAAACCCATGTTGGGTATTTAACTTCCCGAATAAATCCAGCTTCAATGAGTTTGTTAACTTCAGTTTCAATCAGGGGAACCAAGTCTGGCCTAAAACGCCTTTGAGCTTATTTAACAGGGCGAGCACCATTTCTGACTGCAAGGTGATGGACTACTACTTTCGGTTCCAAGCCAGGCATCTCTTTGTAACTCCAAGCAAAGACATCCCTGAATTCTTTGAGTAACTCAATATAAGTGCTCTCTTCATCAGCTTCTAGTAAAGCACTTAAGTAGGTGGGTCTTGGTTCCTCATCGGTGCCAAGGTTAACTTCTTTTAAGGCATCAACTGTTGTCTTCACTCCTTCTTCAAGTTCAGGTGGAGCATCTTTCGGGTCTTCATCTTCTTGAGGGTCCCCATCATTGAAGGATATGTGATAACACGGCGAAATATCCTCCAATTCCGCATTATCTTCCATCGAAGACGAAACACCATTCTCGCCTTGTACAGTGATATGATACGAAGAACCTACACTTTCTTCATCTTTGTTACATTCCTTAGTGTAGACCATAGTATATGGCTTTACCTTCAGTACTTCTTCACATGAAACCACCAGTTTTGTTTGTCGCCTCATTCTGGAAGGAACCAAACTTTGGAAATCCTTAGAGATCTCCTGAATTTTGGGTGAAGCGGGTGTTCTTGTATTTCGATGATTTCTCTGGAACTTATTCCCCTTCTTTAATGGACCCAATCTCTCAAATACAGAAGTTCTCACAGTTGATTTTCCAAGCCGATCAAAGACAGAAGGCCTGTTAGAAGCGGCAGATTTGTCTTCTACAGTGATATAATTGCTACTCGCCCTTCTTATAAGATGCGCACTGGTGATGGTTGCTTGGTCCCAGACCCTCACGGGGTTGCCTCATTGCAGCTTCTGATGGGAGCTTCCCTAACTTTGATGGCTCATTGGGATTGTATCCAGCTTTTGCAAATAGCTTGTAAGCGTTAGGATCGAAACCTTCATCAGTTCGCTTTGTAGTGAGTGCCACATTCTGCAAACGATTTTGGGCTACAAACCATGCAAGCGGCTTTGAGGACAACTTTACTACCTCAATTCGTTTTACTGGAAGAGTTAACTCCCTTAGTGTCTTAGTTTGGAGATTTTGTGATCCGCCCTCTTCTTTCTTCCTTTTAGGGACATATTGGAGTGCGGGACTTACTTTCTTTTCATAAGATGCAATACCCCCTTTATGAGATTTACTCACGTTGGCGGGTACCTCCTCAGTAACAGTTTTGGCTTTACCAATAGTCACATCAGCTCTTTTAGTTATGGGTTCATCATTCTTGCTTTTCGTACCATCATCAACTTTCAGCTCCTTCACAATGCGGTTCTTCAAGTAGAACTTTGCATCGGCAAAGTGTGACTCAGCCTCGGTGAATGGCTCATCATCAGCAACTACCGTCTTCTCGACTTCACCCTCGTAGTATTTTAAACATTGATGGTAGGTAGATGGAACAACTTTATTATCATGTATCAAGGTATGAAGTCTTTGCGTTGATCACATGCAGCCATGCACTTGATTGCATATCTTCAATAGTGATTCCCAGCCTGATCGCGCCTATGGATCTTGGCCCCCCTTGGTTAAATCCTTGGATTATCACACGACTTTCTGAGAGTTCGTTCATGGGAATACCAAGTTCTTTCACAGTATGGATTGGCAAAATGTTCACTGAGGATCCTCCATCAACCAAAATCCGATTTACCCTTTCATCACGCATATAGACAACCAGGTACAATAGGCGGTTATGAGGAGTGTCACCTAGCAAAAGATCGTCATTTGTGAACGTGACCTTTTCCTCACAAGCATTAACTTCTTGAGGAGTGGACTCGATGGGCTTTTCCGAAGATGGTGCCAATGGTAAGTCATCATTCTTTTCTTCCCCTTTGTCAGCATGGCAACAAGAGGCAACAATGCCCTCATGGGAAATCTTCGTGCGAAACCAACTTGGTAAAAACTCCTCCAAGGTCACTGGATTTCGTGGCTTTTGAGGGTGGTGCATCTCCACTTTTGCTTTCTTCAAATGCCTAACTGGATTCTTTTTTATTGGTCTTTTTACCATCATCTTCCTTGTTGGTTGTTCCACTAATTCTTTTTGTAGTCTCCTTTTGTGGCGCCTACGATGAGTCACCAACGTCCAACCTGCATCATCATCAGGTTGGTTGACTTCAACTTTGTCGCTCTCAGTAATTATTCATTTTTACTTTCTTTAAAATTACATAATTCATCCGGACTGAATGTGCTAAAGGTGATAGAGACTTGGTTTGCGCTTGCTTTCTCATCTTCAAGCACGATCTTCTTTTTGCAAGCCAAGTCCATGACTTTATCCTTGAAGACAAAGCACTTCTCTAGAGGGTGGCTTACAAGTCGATGATATTTGCAGTAGTTTGGGTCATTTGTTTTCCCAGTTTCA
The DNA here is from genome assembly GCF_000715075.1 of Nicotiana tabacum. NCBI lineage: Eukaryota > Viridiplantae > Streptophyta > Magnoliopsida > Solanales > Solanaceae > Nicotiana > Nicotiana tabacum. Next base: position 14,356,142 of record NC_134080.1, read on the forward strand.
TTTGGTCGCTTCATCTCCGGAAGCTCGATGAGATTTAACTCGAGGAGTTCTTCAAATATGGCTGGCATATCAGTATCCAGGAATGGGTACTCTTTCTCTTGCATTTCTTTTAGAGACAGCTTCCCACTTGGCTTATCTTGAAACGAAGTGGATTTCATACTCTGCTTCTTGCTCTCCTTCGTCGTGAACTTCACAAGTGACGTATTGACATTCATAGCTTCTTTGCTTTTAGACTTGGGTACGAACTTGCCCCACTTCCTGACTTCTTGCTTGTCATTCACTTTGCGAGGTTCATAGATGGGTAGCCTTTCATTTCTAGTGGAAGCCATGCTCAATTCCATGTCATGGGCACGAGTTGCAAGTTCTTCAAATGTGATAGGCTTGATACCTTGCAAGATATAGCGCAATCCCCAATGCATGCCTTGGATGCACATCTCTATGCCTGAAGCTTCACTAAGCCTGTCTTTGCAGTTGAGGCTTGCATTCCTCCAACGATTGATAAAGTCGATAACTGGTTCCCCCTTTCGTTGACTAGTATTTGTAAGCTCTATCATACTCACCGTTCGTCTTGTGCTATAAAAGCGATTGAGGAACTCTTTCTCTAGTTGATCCCAACTGTCGATAGATCCAGCCTCGAGGTCCGTGTACCAGTCAAAAGCATTTCCTTTTAGCGAGCGGACAAACTGCTTGATGAGGTAATCTCCATAAGTCCCAGCATTGTTGCACGTCTCAACGAAGTGCGCAATATATTGCTTTGGGTTACCTTTACCATCAAACTGTTGAAACTTCGGAGGTTGATAGCCAGCGGGCATCTTCAACATATCGACCCTTGCAGTATACGACTTTGCATATGTAAGGGAGGATTTGGCAGCAACTTCATATTTGTTCTTAATGGTTCCTTCGATAAACTCCTTCAGTTGATCGATTGGAATCATCCCTTTAGATGAGACAGGGATAGCCTTAGTGGATGCTGCTTGTCTTGGGGGAGAGTCACTCTCTAGAACTTCTGGGAGCTTGCCGGGTGCATGGGTAGATTCTTCTTCCATCAAGATTCCCACCCTGTCTGTTAGCTTTTCAATTCTAGCCTCTTGATTTTGCATGCATTTGGTCAAGCCAGTGATTGCTTCCATCAAGTTTGCCAACTGCTCCTCCATAGATGAAGTGTTTGTCACCATGGCTTGCATGATTGTCGTGGATGACGGAGAGTAGCATCGATTTTCGCACAGATTGATCCTTGACTGGCTCATGCTATGTAGTGTAAGTGGGGAGGATCCATCGCTTGAAGCATCATCATCTTCCTTCACAGCAGAGTGCTTGGAGCCGGAGAGGTCAAGTAGAGCAAGAGTTTTCTTGATCTTTTCAGCAATATCACTTCCTCCTTCAGATGCGTTTGTGGAAGATCTTGCTCCTTTTGAGGATGAAGATCCGAAAACAGGGGTTGATGCGGACAACACTTGGGGTGCTTGTTGTCCTAAAGAGCTTGCTTTGCTCCTCGTAACTGGTCCGAAGCTTCCAAAGGTGACATCGAGGATGCTTTCCACATCAGCATAGAACTTGGAGTTAGCAGCCTTGGTGGATGTTGATCTGGAGTTGATTTTCTTCGAAGCCATTTCAATGTTATTGAACTTTGGTGATTGAAAAGTTGAGATGAGAGGTAGAGATTGTCCCACTTGGCGTGCCAGAATTTGTAGACAATAAATTTGGATCAAGAAAATAAAATCAAGACCGAAAAATATCGCAACAATCGTAGTATTTTATTTCAAATATTTGAGTGTTACAATCTCTATGATTCCTCTGATTCTACTTTTCTAGTATAAATTCAAGGGCCTTTGAGCTTGATCTTGAATTGTAATTTGATTTATCCGTCACGAACACTTTGATTGTTGCCACGAATTTTATAACAAACAAGTAGCCTTGATCTTGAACGTCTTGTATTTGATTTGACTTCGTTCTTGATCTTGAATACTTGAATTGTTCTTCGTTCTTGAGCTTGAACTTGATTTCTTGAACTTGAACTTGATTGCTTAAAGCTTGAAACTTGTAGAGAACTTTACGGCGTTTGATCCACGAGCTCTCTCTTGCTTCTTGTTATAACTTCTGGTGTCTTTTCTGAGTTATGAAGACCACTATTTATAGTTGTGGAAAGAAGGAGTTGTGATAAGAACAAATTCTTTCCGACCAATCAAATTAAAGTGTGACATGGCCGCATTTGATTGGCCATAACATGTCACTTGCACATGTGGCGCGATTTCATTGGACTTTTAGTGTGACTGGGCATGCCTTGTCATTTTGACACATGGCACGATCCTATTGGCTCTTTCGTTTGACTTGGCGCGCCACGTCATTTGACATATGGCACCAATCTGGGCCTCTAGGAAGATAACATCTTGGGCTTAATTAAGTGGGCTCATCACTTTAGCCCAATAGATTAAGACTTATTTATTTAATTCATAAATGTTGGACCTATATAATTAATTAATTTATATATTAGCCCATAATATTTATTTGGACCAATATATCTTGAATTTAAAATATAGTCCAAATTATTTTATGGATTTAATTTAAATAAAATTTATATGCCTACAATTCCGAAATAACTAATCCGAAAATAATTAATCATGGAATAACTTGTTTCCTAATCAAACCCCCCTTATAATACGAGTTCTCAAAGTAGAGCCAAGAAAAGTCGATCGTTATAGGAAAAGACAAAAGTGTTAGATAAATTGTTAGGAGGGATACAATCTTATTATTTGTTAGCCATAAGATAATAATACAAGCATAACATATAGTTGCTGCTTCTTGGATAATTCTTAAAACTAACATAAATGAACTTTTTTTAAATAAAAAAATGTTAATACTATTGATCACGATACTAGTTTATTGTAACGACCCGACTAGTCGTTTTGCTTTCTAGAACCACGTTCCCCTAAATAAGACTTCCCGTACGTGCTTTTACTATTTTATGACTTGTGGGGATGGTTAGTTCGGGATTTGGAAGGGTTCTGTTTGAAATTGGAACACTTGGTTCCTTAAGGTCGGCTAAAAACGTTAAGTTTGACTTCGATCAATATTTTGAGCAAACGGCCTCAGAATCAGGATTTGATAGTTCCAATAGGTTCGTATGATGATTTTGAACTTGGGTGTATATTCGGATCGGGTTTTGGATGACCCGGGAGCATTTCGACGCCTAATAGTGAAAGTTGGCTCTTTGAAGGTTTTTGAAGTTCTTTAAATTTGGTTTGGAGTAGGTTTTGGTGATATCGAGGTCCAAATGAGATTCCAAGACAATAGTTCTGTAATGTCATTTAAGACTTGCACGCAAAATTTGGTATCATTCCGAGTAGTTTAAGTACGTTTTGGTGCGTTGGGAGTAAATTGAAAGACTTGAAATTCATATTTTTGATTCAATTGGTTTGGGATGTGATTCTTAGTTTTGATGTTTTTTGTGCGTTCCGAGAGTTCAAGCGAGTTCGTTTTATCATTCAAAACTTATTGGTATGTTCGGACGGGGCCCCGGGTGTTAAATGAACGAGGCACGAAACTCATTTGGACTTTGAAGAACAGCTGATGCACCAAGCTCCTGGTGTAATCGCACCTGCGGAGGGCTAGCCGCAGGTGCGAGCTCGCAAAAGCAAGCCACAAGGGCGTAGAAGCGGCCGAGCGTAGGTAGCCTAGAAATCGCAGATGCAGACGAGGTGGGTGCAGATGCGCGATCGCAGAAGCGGTCAAAGGACCGCAGAAGCGGGAGCAAATGCAGGTGCGGCTCGTCTGCCGCAGGAGCGACATCGTAGAAGCGAGCCATTTTTCCGCAAATGCGGACTTAGGCCAGCCAAGGGAGGACCGCATCTGCGATGAGATTTCTACAGATGCGGCCCATGAATTGCAGAAGCGGAAAAACCGCTGGGCAGAACCTTCATTTAAGTCGGGACTTGAGCATTTTGGATTCATTTTATTGCAATTCTTAGGACGATTTTGGAGCTGGTTAGAGAGGAGTTTTCATTAGCTATTTGAGGTAAGTAATCTCTATCTATTGTAAGTTAAATACATAGTTTATGGGTAGATTTTAACATGTAAATTAGTAAAAAATTTAGGTTTAGATGAAAAACTAGAGTTTTGATAAAAATAGGATTTAACCATGAAATTTGTTATGGAGTTTAGTGAAAATCATATATTTGAGTTCATGAGGTTATAGGTAACAACTTTCTTCGAAAATTTTCCGAAATCCGGGCACGGGGGTGAATTTTAGGAATCCTACATTTGGAGTTGGGTAACCCCTTTAATAGTTAGAATATGAACTTTTAAACATGTATTGATTTATTTATAAATTATTTGACTAGTTTTGGATTGTTCAGCACCGAGTTGAGGCTTTAGAGTGAATTTGGGGCTGGAAAGTAAGCTTTGAGACGAGGTAAGTCTCTTTTCTAACCTTGTAAGAGGGAATTAATCCCATAGGTAAACTGAATTAATATGTGCTTCTATTTGTGGGGGCTACGTACGCGCGAGGTGACGAGAGTCCGTACGTAGCTACTTATTATGCTTATGTCCGGGTAGTCTAGGACCCAAATCATGTTATACTTGCGATGTTTGCACCCTACTTGTTAATTTAATTGTTTAAATCATGTTGGAACTTGATAAAACAATTGTAAAATGTTAAACTTCATTTATTGGACCGTTAATGAGAATTGGTATTTCTTTGAATATTTGCCCCTTAATAAATCTTGAATTTGTTGTTTTAATGTATTTTCTCTTCTTGTGGAGCGGGTCTAACGCCTTGATAGCAGATAGATGCATCTATGGTTCGTGACGTTCGACCCTCAGGAGTGCACGGTTTAAATATTTTATGTTGGATCGGGTCGTACAACCTCGGCATAAATTGCGTGTAATAAATCTTTGGAACTAATTAAAATTGATATTGCTTCATTGCTTGAGATATAAATTGTTAAATGATGGAAACAAACTTGGGATTTATTATTAGTGAGAGGATTGCCTATTATTTTCTTGTGATTTAGCTTTTAGCTATATTTATATAATCCATATTTAGTTATAATTTTGACATTTTATTGTTAGCCCATAGTAAGTATCAAAGTCGACCTCTCGTCACCACTTCTTCGAGGTTAGACTGGATATTTATTGGGTAAATGTTGTTTATGTTGTGAGCACGTGATTTTTGTTTCGCACGAAAATCGCTCCAAAAAGAAATAAGAAATAAAATAATAATTGGCCCTGCTGCACAATTTTTGGATTTCTGTGCGGCACCTTGTTGATTTGTTTGTAACTTCGGCCCGTTTTTATTTATTTACTTTATTAAAACAAAATTTAAAAAAATATGTGTCCTGCATAATTCGAACCGTAATCCGGTCGTTAAATAGAAAATCATGAATAGGCATCTTCGTCCGTGATTTTATTTTGTTTGACTTTACCTGTTTTGAAATATTTTAGTGTGTGTGCAAATAATTGTATTGAGTGTGTATTTAATTTTAATTTGATTTTTTGGCTTAGTTTTGTTTTAAAATAAATGAGAAAAAAAAGAGAAAAAGAAATAAATAAATAAATAAAAAAAAGGACCCCTTCCCTTCCGGACTTGGGCCAATTTTGTTAAAATTGGCCCAAACGAACAGCCCAAGACCCAGGCCTGCCCGGTCCAGACCACCTGATACCCAGGGTGTCCAAACGACGTCATTTGAGTCGTGCCTGATCTGGGCCGTTGATCTCAAATTGATCAACGGCCAAGATCAATTCCCCATAACCCACCAATAAACCCGACCCGTCTCACCCGGACCGACCCCAACCCTCAACCCTCAAAACGACACCGATTCATTTAAGACCATCAGATCCAAACCGTAGATCTAGATTGATCTAACGGTTGAGATCAACCCACCCACTAACTATATAAGCCTAGATCCTTACCCTGCCCCCCTAGCCAACACCCCCGCCTTCGTCTTCACCAAACCCATCCCCTTCAAACCCTAGCCGCCCCTGCACACCTTCACCAGAAACCCGGCGGCCTGAACGCCGGTGACCTCCACCTGAACACCATAGAACCCCCATGCCATCCTGAACCTAAATCTACCAACCACACACTTCGAATCACCCCCAGGTCCTCGAATCTTCATTTGAAGATTCGAGTCAAAACTCGATCTACACCAACCAACCCCAGCTTCATACCAGACACTCCCCGGACCCTCCTCGTGACCGAACCATACTTGGTTTGGTCCGAATCTAACCAGGGAAGCACGAATATTAGATCTGAGTTTTGAAACCACAAGGTCCCTCGTCACTGGTTCAAAACGGTTCAAACCAAAGAGATTAAGGTCTAATGGACCTTAATCGAAGTGTTTCTCATCTGAGAAACACTTCGATTAAAGTCCGTTCAGCCTTAAGAAAGGTCTGTCCAAATCCGGGTTCAAACTTTTAACTTTTCAAGTTTAAGGTGAGTCTGCTTTCTTTTCTTTTATTTGTTTTTAGCCCGTGTGATTTGTTTTAAAAGACTGTTCATATTTGTTTTAATTTTATCAACTTTTGTTTGTCCACTTTGTTTGAACCTCTGTGTTTGTCTGAAGCCCTCCCCTCCTATTCTGATGAGGCATGTGTATTGGTTGTATTCCAAATTTGTACTGACTAACTAATTCCTCGAAGTACAATTCTGTTTTAATCAGTATAAGTCGAGTCATGTGTCCCATACTTCTGAATGTCTGATTTTTGGCTACGATTGTGTATGTTAATGCTAATATAGTCGAGTCGACATGAGTCGTCAATTAGTTTCAACTGTCTGAGCATAGTAAATCAACTTGCTTCTGTTGAACATTTGTTGAACCAATTAAAAACCAAATTTGTTTACTTATAGCTGTTGATTTGGATCAGTAATGTAAAAGGGATGTTTTGTTTAAATGTTGAATTGGAGGGCATGTGCACTCTTGCACAGCATGTGCATTGGTGCACCTCATGTGCATTGGTGCACCTCATGTGCATTGGTGCACAGCCTGTGGCCTGCATAAAGGTTTTTGTTTAATTTTAAAATGGTTTGACAGCATATACTGTCAACATATCCTACTGCCCATACTTGCTTTTAGTTAAATAAAATGGAAAAGTTAAATCTACCAGGGAATGATATTAACTAAAGTGGAACTGAAAAAGGTTAAAGGCACATGGGAGGGGTATGGTAATAGTCTAAACAGGCTGTTTAGAAAGGGGTAAGGAAGGCTTATAAAGAGGAGGGACAGACATACAGAAAGGGGGACTGACTTTCAAGGTTAAAAAGAAAAACACACTGTGAGGAGTTTGGACAGGAGAGCTGAAATACGTACAAAATAGATACACATAGATAGAAAGAGTTTAAGGGATAGAAGGGATACAACCAACAATCAGAAGCTTTTTCCTCCTATTATTACTGGGTTTCAGTTGTTCAACCTGTTCAAATCAATTCTGATTCTTTGAAATTCCAGTTGTGTCTATTAGTCGAGTGTTTTCATTGGTTTACTACTGGTTTGGTCTGTCTGGATTTCTGATTCTATTCCACTGGGTGTTGCTGCTATTTGGCTATTGCTTACTATTGGCCATAGTTGCATCTCTGCACTCGAGCCTGTTTCTGGCTGTATTGTTTTGCCTGCTGCTATTCTGCCTTGTTGCTACTGATAGTGCTGTTACTGCTGCTGCATTTGTTCATTGTTACTCTACTGATTGCCCTCTTCTTCAATTGCAAATATTCCCAGGTACACAACCTTTGAACCTTGTATTGTTGAAAGTTTGAAGTTGAAGCAGAAATAAAGAAATGAACATCAGTTTATGTTATAGCATTGGTGTAAAAAGATAGTTCGAATGTTAGTTGGGCCTGTATTTTTACTGCGAACTGCAAATATTCTGTATAAACTAGCATACATTCTGTTTAAGATGAACTGTTAGATAGCATGGTTCAACAGTAATGACAGCATGACATAGACAGCATGTTCTGATTTAGTATATATTCAGTTCAGTATAACACTTGTTTGGTTTAGTTATGACTGTATAACATAGAGTCATGGTAAGCACTTGTATGTATTTTGCCTAGACCACTGAATTGACAAAACTGTGGTACTGGGTCCGGGATAAATGTATCCCAAACAAACTCCCATACAGTCACATTAAGAGTCTGGCTATGAATGCCAGTTCTCCTGTCAGTTTATTCGTTCCAATGCAGGTTCGATACTGGGTTTCGGTATAGATTCTTTGTTTCGAAATGATGTGATGATTGTTGAGAAAAACTAATAATCATTTTTGAGTTCAATTAGTAGTAATTTCCCTAATAAAACAGCCGATTTCGTTTTTTTATCAATTTCAAATAGGTTAGAGTGTTAAAAATAGAACTTGGAGGTCGTTAAACATAACTCAATATATGTTGTTAGTTTGTTTGCAATCTCACTTAGCGAATTAATAAGCATATTCACTCGATGAAGACAAAGCATGCGGTAACCCTCACCTCATGAACAATCAATCAGGTAATCAAACAAGTTTAGGTTCGGCAAACATAATAAGGATTCAGTCCGTATTTGTCCAAACCAGCAAAATTCGACATCATCCTTCTCTTTAAAGATAAATGTAGTAGAAATGTAGTCATTATAGGGTACCCTTCTAAAATAATGAGACGAGCCTCGCCGAATAAAAATGCAAATTGCGGGGCCCTCAATAATTGATCATAATAAATACTTAGAATTTGGGACGGGCTGTTTAGTGAATTCCACTGCCCTCCCCAAAGACAATAACGCGTTAGATTCTTTAGGCGCGACTTAATTAAATTACATTCTTAAATTCGGGTGCGCATTTATGTGACCCAAATTCAAATCTCAACGGAGTCGAAATGTGTTAACAACTACGGGTGCATTGATTGTGACGTGGTTCGAGATGCATTTTCACGACATTGCAATTCTATAAAAATAAATGATAATAATAAAAGCGGTTTAAACTTAATAAAAGCACGTAAGTCGTAACATGTATTTAAATCAGATATTTAGCCATTATAACAATTTAAGCGACCGTGCTAGAACCACGGGATTCGAGGGTGCCTAACACCTTCCCTCGGGTCAACAGAATTCCTTACTTAGAATTTCTGGTTCGCAGACTTCATTTGGAAAAGTCAAAAATTTCCTCGATTTGGGATTCAAGATAAACCGGTGACTTGGGACACCAAAAGTCAAACCTTTCCCAAGTGGCGACTCTGAATTAAATAAATAATCCCATTTCGAATATTGTCACCTAAATTGGAAAAACTCCACCCGCACATCTTACCCCTCGGGGCGGGGCGCGCAAAAAGGAGGTGTGACAGCTCTGGCGACTCCGCTGGGGATTTGTGACCCAGAACCACTGGTTCAGGGTCCAAGAATTCGAGCTTAGAATAATTGTTATATTTGGCTTTATTATCTGATCTTTATCACATGTTTTGCATAAAAGTGCTAAATGTTGTCTTTTACCGCTTTTGATATTATCTGAACTGTATATAAACTGTGCCGAAACCCTTCTTTTCTTACCTCCGGGGAGAAGCTCGCTGGTCGAGACTCCCTATTCTGTTAGTGTCAATACCTGAAATAAGAAAGAGGTCGGACAAGTTACAAAGCCGGACGATCTCGCGGGTCCCCGGTACGTAGCCCCCTCCTCGACTCGAGTTGTCCGCTCGGGTACACAGTCTAGAACAAATACCAAGGTTTAAACCTAGTATAACGAAACTTCATGCCGGATCCCTAGTAGGAACGCTTATTTGCATCATATTGCATTTGACTTAGGGGACTCAACACAGGGGTTGGGTCCGTCTAGGACAGGCAACCTGAAATGGAAAAGACCATCATGCTGCATTCCTATCTGTGTTGTGCATTTATTTGCTTCGGTTCCGCATGTCGACCGGTTCCTAAAAAAAAGAGGAAAATAGCAGCGTAGGGGAGATAATTGCTTATTTTTGGAAAATAAAACCAATGTCCAAGTAGTGTCAAAACCTCGCCGGAATTTTTCTAAAAAAAACTGTCTTGTTTATTTAGAATTATTAAAAAAAAATATATAAAATTTTTCTTTTATCACTTTAAAAAAAAAGGGGTATTTATTTTAAAAGTAAAAAAAAAATCGAAAATTCATAAAAAAAAATGTGTTGTTTCTTTCGTAGTACCCCTTTTATGAATTCAGACTAAATAGTCCAAATTTTTCCAAAAAAAAATAATATAAAAAATAAATAGTTTCTTTTAATCTTTATCTCTTTTCAAAAAAAATAAAATGTAAAAATACGCATTCCTGATTTCTAGGTTTATTCGATTTTTTCCTATATGCCCGAACTACGCCGGTTTGATTCTCACTGGATGCGAGATACGTAGGCAACCCTCGTCGGGTTCAACCCCATTTTTCTAAAATAGCCAAAAATCAAAAATATGTTTCAAATTTTTAAAGAGTCATAAATAAGTCAGGTGATGCTGTTTTGTCATAAATAGCCGAATGTTCCCGAAAGGGACGCCGGAAGGCTGACTTTGCATAAATAGCCACTTTTGGGTTTTGTTTAGCATTTTTAGACCCACACAGCCTTAAAAGCTTCGTCTTCGAAGTGCTTAAAGGCCGCGTTCAAAACTTGGTCCCCTCTGTAAAATATTTTGAGTCAGTCATTTTTGTTAAAATCACCTTAATAAATGTGCAGGATGAGCACGATGCAAAGTGAACATTTTTCGATAATGACCAAAATCCCTGTCAAGTTACGGCTATGGTGGAACGATCTAGGTGTTGAAGGACAAAATGAGGTTAAGAAATATCTGAAAGGTCTTGTGGGTCTGTTGGAAATCCAGCCTCGGGGAGATATCATAAGAGCTTTGGTTACCTATTGGGACCCGGCGCACAATGTTTTCCATTTCTCTGATTTTGAGCTCACCCCAACTTTGGAAGAAATGGCCGGATACATCGGGAATACTGAACTTCCATTAAAGGAAAAATACTTGGTCGCCCCAAGAGTCATCACGGTACATCGGTTCCTAGATTCATTGAAAATACCTAGAACAGTCCACAACCCGGATCTAGCAGCCGGATTCTGTACTCCATGCTTCATATATGATAGGTACGGTCATGAGGGGGATTCAATAATCCAATCAACAAACTGTGCAGCAAAGGGGTTCGTCAGAAGTGGGACGAGCACAGACGGGTAACATTCATGATGATGTTCCTGGGCCTTCTGGTATTTCCAAGGAAAGATGGAAACATCGATTTGAAGATATCTGGGGTCGTCAGCACTTTACTCACGCAAAATGACAGTACTCTCGCGCCAATGGTGGTATCTGACATCTTTTGAGCTCTCACAGCTTGTAAAGCTGGGGGAAATTTCTTCGAAGGTTGTAATTTGCTCCTGCAGATATGGATGACCGAGCACCTCTGCCATCATTCCGAGATTTTGAGCCATGGTTCCCCGGGAAAGACCCGCATAGAAGAATCTTACACGAAAACCAAAGAGATCATTTGGCCCAAAGGAGTCCTGGCATGGACCTCGTTCTTGCAAGCTCTTACTGCCAGCCAAATACAATGGATGTTGGGATGGTTGGCTGTTGATGAGATCTTATATATGTCGGCGGCTAAAACTCATTTCTTGCTGATGGGGCTTAAGAGCATTCAACCTTACGCACCCGGCCGAGTTTTGAGACAATTCGGAAGATGCCAGACAGTACCTCATGAGGAAGATCTTACCGCTCAAACAGTTGAGATAAGTCCTAACGGACAGTTCCCAGAAGCAAAGATTCGCCAAATCTGGAATGAGGGTCAACTTTTGAAATCAGATACTTGCGTACCGGATCGAGCCAAAGGAGAAATGGCGCCAGGTTACCTTGCATGGTATAGAAGGGAACTCGAGCATGAAAGGCCAGCTAAGAGACCCCACATCCGGGATTTCACCGAGTCATCGCAAAGGCATTGGGATTGGTTAGCAAAGGAAAGAGGTTATTATGCCGAAATCAGCAGATTAAAGCAACAAGTAGAAGGCATGAAATACGAGCACAGCGTGCAAATTGCTACCGATCTGGGAGAGCGGAACAGGTTAATTCAAGAAAATGAAATGCTCAGAGCCCAGATCAAACAGATAAGGTTGGATGCAGATAGACAACCAAGGCGTCGATCGGACGAGCAGCTGATAAAAGGGCTAAAAGGTGAAATCAGGGAATGGCGAGATGGTTTGGAGAAATCTGAAAACATCGTAGCAGAGCTCAGGGCACAGTGGGATACAAGAGCAGATAAGCATCGTCGATACCTGAATCAATTGGAAGGCGACCACGAGAAAACTGTTGCTAAAATAAAGAGAGAGATGGCTGCACTTGAGATCAAAGCAGTTAATCAGGCCAAGGATTTCCAAATTGAGAGCAGATACTGGTACGACTCGATAGCCCAGATGAAGTTGGAAGTACGGCGACTGAAGCATCAGCATGTACAAGATACTCAAGTCTTCAAGATATGCAGCGATCAGATAAAACGCCTGCTCGCAGAGAAGAAGCAAACCAGAGATAGGATCAAGGCCATTGCCCATGCCATCACCAGACGATGTCTACGATGTGAGAACATGTCCAGTGTTACCTTCCTCTCGGCAGTAATGGGTTATGTCAAGCAGACTATGCACGAGCTGGAGCAACTTGAGAGGGATCTCAGGCCTAGGACCGCGGCGAGGCCGAACGATGCCCCGCGGAAACCAATTTTTAAAACCATAATGCTTTCATAGGTCAAATCTGTATTTTAGCATCTTCTGTCTGTTTTTTCATCAAGGTGATTTTCAGTATATTTTGAGTCTAGGATCATTTTCCAAGTTTGCTCTTTCTTTTGCAAAATGTAGCTTGTAATAGAACGTTTCAACAATAAAGAGGTTGTTTCTTTTATGCCCATTTGTGTTTTTCGAACTACGTAATGATCTGATTCACGTAGGCATCGTGATACGTAGGCAATCCTCATCGGATCCGGTCGCATTTCTTTTACTACAAAAATAAAAATATATATATATAATAAATAAAATAAAAGGGAAAACAAAAGAGAAAAGGCAAGAAAAAAAAAAGGGAAAGAAAAGAAAAAAAAGGGGGAAAAAAAACTAATAAGAGAAAAATGCCGGAATGACGCATGCTCTCGTAGCAAACATATAGTAATCCACTTAACTGTATAGGTGCATCATGCCCAACGTGAGATTAACTATCTGTTCTTTGCTACAAATTAACCGTGTGTTTGTCATTGAGCATTTTTCCAGGGTTTTGAAAGGACGGTTGGTTTGGTGAAAGTCTGGCCTCGCACTCATATTTCACGAGGTCAAGGAGAAGTGTTCAACTACCTGTTGTTAGGGCCAGAATCAGTACTCACACTTACTTCACCAGGTCAAAAGGAAGTGTGGAAATGTCTTCAGAAATTCCATTGCAAACGATCCCTGTTTCTGAGGAAAGCTCAATCTCAGTCGTCCTCACACCTGAATCCGCAACCGCGGAGGAAAATAGAATCCTACGGCTCCGCGTGTTGGAAATGCTGGACGACTGGAACAATGGGAAAGAACCGCCAAGTGTCGTCCCCGGATTCCCTGAATTATTCTCCAGGTCAAGTGGGACTTCTAATGTCCCCATAAATTACCCTGCTACCCCATTCGGGTACCCAGCCACCTCGGCCTTCGCTGCTGGATCGCCTTCTGAGCCTCATCCCCGAATGTCGGCCACTGATGCAAGCATGAACATTTTTACTGCATCGCCTTGCCCGGTTACAGCACAGCCTACCACGTACAAGCCAAGCTTTGACTCATCCTCTTTTACATTCCAAGCACCATCGTTCTCAATGGAACCAACTAGGTTCGCTACCAGCACTAATCCTCTACCGCCTCAGTGCGAGATCACACCAGGGCAGGATCAGAACCCCAGAGTTGTAGAACAAAATGAGATGGCCAAAAGGATGAGAAGCCTTGAGCAAAGTCTGAAGAATATGCAAGGATTGAGCGGGCAAAAGAGCGTCTCTTACGCCGACCTATGCATGTTTCCTCACGTACACCTGCCAACGGGTTCCAAGACCCCCAAGTTTGAGAAATACGATGGGCACGGTGACCCCATTGCACATCTTAAGAAATACTGCAACCAATTGCGGGGAGCCGGCGGAAAAGAAGAACTGCTAATGGCATACTTTGGGGAAAGTTTAGTAGGGATAGCTTCAGAATGGTATATGGATCAGGAAATGTCCCGATGGCATATATGGGATGATCTCGCCAGAGATTTTGTAAAACAATTCCAGTATAACATCGACATTGCACCAGACCGAAACTCTCTGTCGAATTTGAAGAAGAAGCCTTCGGAAAGCTTTAGAGAGTATGCTATTAAGTGGCGTGAACAGGCGTCGAGAGTGAAGCCTCCCATGGATGAAGTGGAAATGGTTACTACTTTTCTCCAGGCTCAAGAGTCTGACTATTTCCAAAACATGATGTCGGCCATGGGTAAGCCATTCGCGGAAGCGATCAAGATTGGAGAGATGGTGGAAAATGGGTTGAAAACAGGAAGGATTTTGAGTCAAGCAGCCATAAGGGCAACCTCGCAGGCTATCCAAAGCGGGTCTGGAGGAACGACAAGGGGGAAGAAGAAGGAAGAAACGGCTATGGCAGCCTCTGAAGCAAGGGAGTATCGTCATCCCAGGCCCCATTTTCCGGAAAGGGCCCCACAACACTACTACCCCCACTCAAATTTGGCATGTGCTCATCAACCTTATATGGTCATGAATGCCCAACCTTATAACCATCCACCGCAACAAGCCAACCGAGGCCCAGCTCCACTTCCCAGAAATCAACCTCCTTACCGCAACCGCTATAACCCGCAACCCCCGCAGAATAACTACCGCCCCCAGGAGCCACCTCAACGGCGGACTTTCACGCCCATCGGTGAGCAATACTCTACTTTGTTCCCTAAGCTAGTCCAATTGGGTTTCTTGCAACCAATTCCCCAAACAAGGGAAAACCCAACATCGCCTTCTTACAAAGCCGGAGTCAGATGCGCCTATCATTCAGGGGCTGAGGGGCATGATACAAACGACTGCTGGTCATTGAAAAGAGTGGTCGAAAATTTGATAGAGCAGGGGAAAATAGTGCTAAGGGACGAAGAGATCCCAAATGTGACTAACAATCCATTGCCCGCTCACAATAATGGGCCGCTGATCGGCATGATTTGTGAAGACAAAGAGTTCGACCCTGCTTTGAAAGCCATAATTGCCATTGTCGACACAGGGAAGAGGCTTAGACCAGAAATCAGAAAAAGGGGAGGAGGCCAAGGTTGCAGAGAGCAAGCCTGAAAAGAAGGTGGAGAAGAAAGTGGTACCAGCAAAGGGTGGAGTTCTTTACATACCACGAGGTCGAGCTGAGAAGACACAGAACTTCGGGATCAAAAAGACAAAACCTATGTACGTACCAAAAGGGGCCTATGTGGTCCGGGGGACGATTCAACCACCTCGGCTGAATGAGCCAGTGGTTATCGGACGCGTGCCACAAAAGCCAATGACCAACCCGTCCACAGTGCCGTGGAATTATCCAAAGACTTTGGTAATGTACAAAGGTAAGGAGGTCATGGAAGAACTTCCAGAAAATACTTTCGTTGGAGGGTACTCAAATACCCAAGAACTGAACAACGCCACGCAAAGGCGCTTCCCTCCAAAGAAGCCCGTGAGTGTTGAAGAAGCGGAAGTGTTCTTCCAACAAATGAAGATGCCGGATTACGAAGTGATAGATCAGCTGCGCAAGCACCCTGAGCAAGTATCCATGCTGTCATTATTAATGAGGTCAACCGAGCATCAAAAGATCCTGCTGAAAACCCTGAATGAAGCATATGTACCGGTCGAAACCTCAGCGGAGCAACTAGAGCGGATGACAGAAAGATTCTTCGCCGTCAACCAAATCTCTTTCAGCAAGAATGATTTACCCCCGGAAGGAGCAGCACACAACAAGGCCTTGCACTTAACAGTTAAATGCGAGGATTACTACGTCAAGCGGGTAATGCTGGATGGGGGATCAGGTGTTGACATTTGCCCGCTCTCCACGCTACAAAGAATGGAAATTGGGGCAGGAAGAATCCGACCCAACAATGTCTGTGTGAGAGCTTTCGACGGCATCAAGAGAGATACCATGGGAGAAATAGACCTGTTGTTGGTCATAGGACCAGTCGAATTTCGAGTAACCTTCCAGGTGATCGACATGGACACATCCTACAATTTCCTCCTTGGCAGACCTTGGATCCATGCGGCAGGAGCCGTGCCTTCCACTCTTCACCAGATGGTGAAATTCGAGTACGAAGACCAAGAAATCGTGGTCCATGGGGAAGACGAACATGCCATTTACCGGGACCCATCCATCCCGTATCTTGAACCGAGAGAAGGGAGCGAACATACGGTCTATCAAGCTTTCGAGGTGGTACTGGCAGAGCAGCACGAAGAGGGAGTACCTTGCCCCCAGCCTTTCTTGTCTAACGCTTCGATCATGGTGGCAAAAGAGATGATCAGGCACGGATTTAGGCTAGGGAAGGGACTTGGACGAACCCTTCAGGGAATAACAGAACCCATTACTTTACCAGTCATCAAGAAACCTTTTGGACTAGGTTTCAAACCTACTCCAGCAGACGAAAAATGGGCAAAGAAAAGGAGAAATGAGGGCTGGAAGCTGCCTCAACCACTGCCGGATTTATATGCGACTTTCATCGGACCAAGGTACGCTGAAGAAGAAGATGATGAAGTCTTCGCAGCTGAGGAAATCGAGGAAATATGTGGGGCGATGAGAAAAATGCTTTACGAGGTCCATATGGTTCAACCAGGCGAAGGCACAAGCACTGCTGAGATGATGTACATGGGGCCAAACGCCAAACTCCAAAACTGGGAGGCCACGCCATTCCCCACTAGACGGAAGTCCGGGTAGACCTGTCCTGCCACCTTTCCTGTATCACAAGTTATCTCCGGGACATAACTTGAACGTTTTCTTCTTTTCAATTGTTGTTTTGAATTCCTAGTTGTAAACATTGTTGTCTTCCAACTTTCCAAAGAAAATATACAAAAAAAAAAAAACTCTCATCATTGCTTTCCTATTCTTTCTTTTGTTCTGATTTTTATTACTTTTCCTTTTATCTTCCTTTTCAGTCCTAATAATGCGGCTTTAAATATGACATGCTTGCGGACTTCACGCCCAGATCATAACGAGTTATTTAACTGCGAATTAACGAACCCAGAACCAGAATACGATGCGGAAGAGGCTTTTAGGGAGATAAACCGAGAGTTGGAATATTTCGAGAATAAACCTAAGCCAAATCTGAATGACACTGAACCGGTAAATTTAGGAACCCCGGAAGAAATCCGGGAGACCAAGATAAGCATTCACACGGACAAGAAAACGCGAGAGGCGATAATTCAACTTCTTTTCGAATTCAAAGATGTGTTTGCTTGGTCATATGATGACATGCCGGGACTAGGTGTTGATCTGGTGGTTCATAAATTGCCGATTCATCCTGATTGTCCTCCAGTTCAACAAAAGCAACGAAAGTTCAAAACTGAGGTCAGTGACAAGATTAAGGAGGAGATCACCAAGCAACTGAAAACAGGAGTGATCCGGGTAGTCCAATATACAACATGGTTGGCAAACGTGGTGCCAGTACCAAAAAAGGATGGGAAAACTCGGGTATGTGTAGATTACCGAGATCTGAACAGAGCAAGTCCCAAAGATAACTTCCCGCTGCCCAACATCCACATCCTCGTCGACAATTGTGCCAAACACGAGATACAGTCTTTCGTAGATTGTTATGCTGGGTATCACCAGGTATTGATGGATGAAGAAGACGCCGAGAAAACTGCCTTCACCACGCCTTGGGGCACCTACTGTTACCGGGTCATGCCATTTGGTCTGAAGAATGCTGGGGCTACTTACATGAGGGCCATGACTGCCATTTTCCATGACATGATGCATCAGGAAATAGAGGTGTACGTGGACGATGTGATAGTCAAGTCCAGGACGCAGGATAACCACATCCAAGACTTGAGGAAATTCTTCGAGAGGCTAAGGAAGTATGACTTGAAGCTAAACCCAGCCAAATGCGCTTTCGGAGTTCCGTCGGGCAAACTTTTGGGCTTCATTGTAAGCAGGAGAGGTATCGAGCTAGATCCAACTAAGATAAAATCCATCAGAGAGCTGCCTCCCCCGAGAACAAAGAAAGACGTGATGAGTCTGTTGGGCAGGTTGAATTACATCAGTCAGTTCATCGCCCAGCTGACAAGTACGTGTGAGCCCATATTCAAGCTGTTAAGGAAAGATGCGGCGATCAAATGGACACCTGAGTGTCAAGAAGCCTTTGATAAAGTCAAAGAATACCTTTCGAATCCCCCAGTCTTGGTCCCTCCAGAACCAGGGAGGCCACTTTTCTTGTATCTGACAGTCTTGGAGAACTCTTTCGGTTGCGTCCTCAGGCAACACGACATAACCGGAAAGAAGGAACAAGCAATCTACTACCTGGGCAAGAAATTCACCAGCTACGAGGCCAAATACACTCTGCTGGAAAGGACATGCTGCGCTCTCACATGGGTTGCTCAAAAGCTGAGACATTATCTCCAAGCCCACACTACATTCCTCATAAGCAGGTTGGATCCCTTGAAGTATATATTTCAGAAACCAATGCCTACTGGGAGACTGGCTAAATGGCAAATCTTGCTTACGGAATTCGACATAGTTTATGTCACTCGCACGGCAATGAAAGCCCAGGCGTTAGCAGATCATTTGGCCGAAAACCCGATCGATGAGGAATACCAGCCATTGGATACCTACTTTCCAGATGAAGAGGTAAACACCGTAGAAGTGATCTCGGAAGAAGCTCATGTTTGGAAGATGTTCTTTGACGGAGCCGTGAACGCCAAGGGTATAGGGATTGGGGCAATTTTGATCTCGCCTGCCGGTCAGCATTATTCCGCCACAGCTAGACTTCGTTTCTTCTGCATAAATAATACAGCTGAATACGAAGCCTGCATTATGGGCATGCATATGGCAATCGATCAGGATGTCAAAGACTTACTGATTATAGGAGATTCTGACCTGATCATCCGGCAAGTTCAAGGCGAGTGGGAAACTCGGGATGTCAAACTTATCCCATACCGACAACATGTGGAGGACCTCAGCAAACGCTTTACCTCAATAGAGTTCAGGTATATTCTGAGGTGTCACAATGAACTGGCAGATGCACTTGCTACTCTGGCTTCTATGCTACCCTACCCGGGCGACGCCCACGTCGATCCTTTGGAAATCCAAATCAAGGAAAGACACGGTTACTGCAGTGTAATCGAGGCGGGATCAAATACGCAGCCTTGGTACCATGACATCAAGAGGTTCCTGAAGACGCAAGAATACCCAGAGCATGCTACTAGAGATCAGAAGAAGACCATTAGGCGACATGCAAGTGGTTTCTTTCTAAGCGGTGAATTGTTATATAAGAGGACCCCGGACCTCAATCTCTTACGATGCGTCGATATCGAGGAGGCAAGAAAGATCATGCACGAAGTACACGCAGGTGTGTGTGGACCTCACATGAACGGGTATGTCTTGGCGAAGAAAATCCTTCGAGCAGGTTATTACTGGATGACCATGGAAAAGGATTGCTTTAGTTTCGTTCGGAAGTGTCATCAGTGTCAGGTGCACGGTGATTTGATTCATGCACCTCCCACGGAACTGCATCCCATGTCCGCACCATGGCCATTTATCGCCTGGGGCATGGACGTCATTGGACCAATTGAACCAAAGGCCTCAAACGGACACAGGTTTATACTAGTTGCCATAGACTACTTTACGAAATGGGTAGAGGCTGTCACTCTCAAGTCGGTCACCAAGAAAGCTGTAGTGGATTTTGTACACTCAAATCTTATCTGTCGCTTCGGTATTCCTGCGACTATCATTACAGATAATGCGGCAAACTTGAACAGTCAATTGATGGGAGATGTGTGCGAGCAATTCAAGATAACACACAGGAATTCCACTCCTTATCGGCCAAAAGCCAATGGTGTTGTGGAAGCTGCAAATAAAAACATCAAGAAGATTTTGAGGAAAACAATACAAAGTTCCCGACAGTGGCATGAGCAGTTACCTTTTGCATTATTGGGGTACCGCACTACGGTACGCACATCGGTGGGAGCGACTCCTTATCTTTTGGTTTATGGGACCGAGGCTGTAATACCGGCAGAGGTAGAGATTCCTTCGCTTCGAATCATTGTCGAAGCAGAAATCGAAGACAGCGAGTGGGTTAAGGCTCGACTGGAGCAATTGACGTTGATTGATGAAAAGCGAATGGCCGCAGTTTGTCACGGACAGCTGTACCAACAAAGGATGGCCCGTGCTTACAACAAGAAAGTCCGACCCCGGAATTTCGAAGTAGGTCAGCTGGTACTAAGGCGTATTCTGCCGCATCATGAAGAAGCAAAAGGGAAGTTTTCCCCAAATTGGAAAGGCCCATACATCGTAAGGAAAATATTGCCAAGAGGAGCATTGTATTTAGGTGATATCGAAGGAAATGACCCCGACACAGCAGTAAATGCAGATGCGGTCAAGAGGTACTACGTCTAAATCATACTCCAATAGTCCTGACACGTTGAAAATGGCGAAGGTGTTTATTCCCCACTACTCCCCAAAAACTACCCAATTCTCTCTACCAACTTTTGAGCCGCTTACAAAACAAAACAAAAAAAAAAAGAAAACAAAACAAAACATTGATTGAGGCCTGAACTACGTTTGACTTGATTCCGAAAGGATACGTAGGCAGCCTCTCCCTGAGGTTCAGTCACACCAACAATAAAATCCCATTCACCCTGAAATTGAAACCGGGGCACGTCGAGCAGTTTAGAAGTTAGTATCATCTACCAAGCACAAGCCTTCAAATCAATTACCAAATATGGTGGGGAATCAATAAGCGTCACAAACGAAGACCATCACACTCTGAATTGAGAGAGATAAAATGAGAGAGCCTCGGCGGTGAAAACCTTCGGGCACCACGAGGCGACGGGAATAGAGAAACCAAAATGAGAGAGCTTGTTTAGTAAAAACTCGCAAAGAGTGCTATCAAGCGATGACAGGAAGAGAAATGAGAGAGGTCAGCCAGCGAAAACCCGCAAAAGGGCGCTGTTGGCCGAAAAGAATGACTCCATCCCAAGAAAGTTTCGGCAGAGTGCCACCAGTTTGGAATCACAGATCCGTTCTGGTTCAGGAAAACGCAAGCCCTTAGAAGGTCAGACGTCCAGTCCAAAGAGCATGTCATGCCATTTAAAGCCAGCGTTTATCTTCCTCAGATAAGTCTTTCTCATCCCGAAAAGGGTATTCCTTTTCTGATTTGTTTTCCCTTTCTTTGTTTCTTTTCGAATCCCTTTCGCATTTTAACCCCGAGTTCAGGACACACCGGAAAGGACAGGTGGCAGGTTTGTTTGCACGGAATCCCGTCTCATGAAGGAAAGCACCTCATCTCGTTGATATGATTACCCAAGCATGATGAATCATGACGTTTGATGGTGTTCCGGAGTAAAGGAAAAAGAGAGAAATCTTGAAATCTTCCCCAGCAAGTCCACCTTCGGACAAATCCCCACAGAGTCTCCCCCTGTACAGAACCCCACAGAGTTTCTCTTTTGTACAATCTCCCACAAAGTCTCCCCAGTATAAAAAATAAAAAAAATAAAAAAAATCCCCGTTGGAATTTCATCAGCACATCCCCAGCGAGTCCTTTTGTAAATATTCCCCAACAAGCTTACCCCAACAAACCCTGGGAAACTCATTTTGAGATAAATCCCCAGCCCCATTGTACAAAAATCCACACAAAGAATCCACTTTATAAATATTCCCCACAGAGCTTCCTTTGTTGTACAAATTCCCACAAAATACTTCCAATAAAATCCCCGTTAAGAACCTCCAAGCAAAACGGGACACACACAAAAAAAAAAAAAAAAAGCCTTACGAAGCAAGTCATCACAGAATCCGGAAATACAAGCCTGTGCAGTCTAAAGGTTTCGCCATTCGAATCAAATCAATGGCGGGACTTCGCAACAGAAGTAAAGACGCAACGAAGCAATTGGGAACGATCAAGGTCACCGAACCAACCGTCATTTCCGAACTAACAATTGTTCTTTGTCTGAGAAGTTGAAACAGGTGTTAATCCAAGACAACCGTGCAAGAAGCAGGTGTCGCCCAAAGAAGAAGGTACACGGGTACAAGAAACATTTTGGCAATAAGGAATTCACTCAAAAGGTAAGTTCCCGCAAAACTCCCTTTTTATCTTCTATTAAAACAAGAAAACTCAAAAATAGATCGTGTAGTATTCTCGAGCTTTATCCCCAGCCAATCAGCATTAGGGTTTTAAACCCTAAACTGAATTTTCCTTTTAGTCAGCATTAGGGTTTTAAACCCTAAACTAAACTTTTTCCTTTCAGCCAGCATTAGAGTTTTAAACTCTAAACTGAGCTTTTACATGCAATCAGCATTAGGGTTTTAAACCCTAAACTGAATTTTCCTTTTAATCAGCATTAGGGTTTTAAACCCTAAACTGAATTTTCCTTTTAATCAGCATTAGGGTTTTAAACCCTAAACTGAATTTTCCTTTCAGCCAGCATTAGAGTTTTAAACTCTAAACTGAGCTTTTCCATGCAATCAGCATTAGGGTTTTAAATCCTAAACTGAATTTTCCTTTCAGCCAGCATTAGAGTTTTAAACTCTAAACTGAGCTTTTCCATGCAATCAGCATTAGGGTTTTAAACCCTAAACTGAATTTTCCTTTCAGCCAGCATTAGAGTTTTAAACTCTAAACTGAGTTTTTTCCATGCAATCAGCATTAGGGTTTTAAACCCTAAACTGAATTTTCCTTTTAGTCAGCATTAGAGTTTTAAACTCTAAACTGAGCTTTTCCATGCAATCAGCATTAGGGTTTTAAACCCTAAACTGAATTTTCCTTTCAGCCAGCATTAGAGTTTTAAACTCTAAACTGAGCTTTTTCATGCAATCAGCATTAGGGTTTTAAACCCTAAACTGAACTTTTTCCTTTCAGCCAGCATTAGAGTTTTAAACTCTAAACTGAGCTTTTTCATGCAATCAGCATTAGGGTTTTAAACCCTAAACTGAATTTTCCTTTCAGCCAGCATTAGAGTTTTAAACTCTAAACTGAGCTTTTTCATGCAATCAGCATTAGGGTTTTAAACCCTAAACTGAATTTTCCTTTCAGCCAGCATTAGAGTTTTAAACTCTAAACTGAGCTTTTTCATGCAATCAGCATTAGGGTTTTAAACCCTAAACTGAATTTTCCTTTCAGCCAGCATTAGAGTTTTAAACTCTAAACTGAGCTTTTTCATGCAATCAGCATTAGAGTTTTAAACCCTAAACTGAACTTTTTCCTCTCAGCCAGCATTAGAGTTTTAAACTCTAAACTGAGCTTTTTCATGCAATCAGCATTAGGGTTTTAAACCCTAAACTGAATTTTCCTTTCAGCCAGCATTAGAGTTTTAAACTCTAAACTGAGCTTTTTCATGCAATCAGCATTAGGGTTTTAAACCCTAAACTGAATTTTCCTTTCAGCCAGCATTAGAGTTTTAAACTCTAAACTGAGCTTTTTCATGCAATCAGCATTAGGGTTTTAAACCCTAAACTGAATTTTCCTTTCAGCCAGCATTAGAGTTTTAAACTCTAAACTGAGCTTTTTCATGCAATTAGCATTAGGGTTTTAAACCCTAAACTGAATTTTCCTTTCAGCCAGCATTAGAGTTTTAAACTCTAAACTGAGCTTTTTCATGCAATCAGCATTAGGGTTTTAAACCCTAAACTGAACTTTTTCCTTTCAGCCAGCATTAGAGTTTTAAGCTCTAAACTGAGCTTTTCCATGCAATCAGCATTAGGGTTTTAAACCCTAAACTGAATTTTCCTTTTAGTCAGCATTAGGGTTTTAAACCCTAAACTGAACTTTTCCCTTTCAGCCAGCATTAGAGTTTTAAACTCTAAACTGAGCTTTTCCGTGCAATCAGCATTAGGGTTTTAAACCCTAAACTGAATTTTCCTTTTAGTCAGCATTAGGGTTTTAAACCCTAAACTGAACTTTTCCCTTTCAGCCAGCATTAGAGTTTTAAACTCTAAACTGAGCTTTTCCGTGCAATCAGCATTAGGGTTTTAAACCCTAAACTGAATTTTCCTTTTAGTCAGCATTAGGGTTTTAAAACCCTAAACTAAATTTTTCCTTTTCAGCCAGCATTAGAGTTTTAAACTCTAAACTGAGCTTTTCCATGCAATCAGCATTAGGGTTTTAAACCCTAAACTGAATTCTTCCTTTGTTCGGCGTTAGGGTTTTAAACCCCAAACCGAACCTCTCCCCAGCTAGCCGGTGTTAGGGCTCCAGCCCTGAACTGAGCATGCATATCCTCTTTAATCAATTTTATGAACTTCCTGGTGAATAATTAACGAAATTTTCCTAGTGAAACTGGGGCAGAAAATTTCGTTCGTTTGTTTGTTTTTTCCCGCAGGTCTAACCTCGAGCCACACGGATCGAAATGACCCACGAGATGAGTCTCAACTCAAAATCAAAGAAGAAAAAGAAGTGTCCCAAGATTCGGAGTAAATGGAAGGCGGATTGACTCCAGCATTTAATTAAGGTCCTGAACCCTGCCAGTCGCGCCTCACTCAGTATCCCAGAGATTAAACAGGTCACCACAACTCGCAAGCATCAAGATTCAGATCGGAGTCTACAAGCAGAATCAGCTAAGACCCAAGATCAAGTCGTAAAAGAATCATAGATAGGAATCTTGTAACTAGCAGTTGACATACATATAAGTAGTTAGTTCAGTTTCTAATTTTTGTTTGGTTGTAATAAGGCGGTCAGTGACGTAGCAGTGACAACAGCAGCAGCAGTAGCAGCAAGCATTGCAGTCCCATGGTAGTCCCAGCTACCAAAACTTCTCGAACTACATTGACTTGATTCCTGTTTAGCCCAAGATATGTAGGAAATCTTTGAAGCAAGATTCGGTCAGATCTTTCAAAAAAAAAATGCTTCATACGGAGTGGTCCATAGGCAAAAATCGCTCATACACGCTCACTTTATCTTTGCACGAAAACTCTTCGTGTTTCCGAACAAAGAGGGCAGCTGTGAGCACGTGATTTTTGTTTCGCACGACAATCGCTCCAAAAAGAAATAAGAAAAAAAAAATAATTGGCCCTGCTGCACAATTTTTGGATTTCTGTGCGGCACCTTGTTGATTTGTTTGTAACTTCGGCCCGTTTTTATTTATTTACTTTATTAAAACAAAATTTAAAAAAATATGTGTCCTGCATAATTCGAACCGTAATCCGGTCGTTAAATAGAAAATCATGAATAGGCATCTTCGTCCGTGATTTTATTTTGTTTGACTTTACCTGTTTTGAAATATTTTAGTGTGTGTGCAAATAATTGTATTGAGTGTGTATTTAATTTTAATTTGATTTTTTGGCTTAGTTTTGTTTTAAAATAAATGAGAAAAAAAAGAGAAAAAGAAATAAATAAATAAATAAAAAAAAGGACCCCTTCCCTTCCGGACTTGGGCCAATTTTGTTAAAATTGGCCCAAACGAACAGCCCCAAGACCCAGGCCTGCCCGGTCCAGACCACCTGATACCCAGGGTGTCCAAACGACGTCATTTGAGTCGTGCCTGATCTGGGCCGTTGATCTCAAATTGATCAACGGCCAAGATCAATTCCCCATAACCCACCAATAAACCCGACCCGTCTCACCCGGACCGACCCCAACCCTCAACCCTCAAAACGACACCGTTTCATTTAAGACCATCAGATCCAAACCGTAGATCTAGATTGATCTAACGGTTGAGATCAACCCACCCACTAACTATATAAGCCTAGATCCTTACCCTGCCCCCCTAGCCAACACCCCCGCCTTCGTCTTCACCAAACCCATCCCCTTCAAACCCTAGCCGCCCTTGCACACCTTCACCAGAAACCCGGCGGCCTGAACGCCGGTGACCTCCACCTGAACACCATAGAACCCCCATGCCATCCTGAACCTAAATCTACCAACCACACACTTCGAATCACCCCCAGGTCCTCGAATCTTCATTTGAAGATTCGAGTCAAAACTCGATCTACACCAACCAACCCCAGCTTCATACCAGACACTCCCCGGACCCTCCTCGTGACCGAACCATACTTGGTTTGGTCCGAATCTAACCAGGGAAGCACGAATATTAGATCTGAGTTTTGAAACCACAAGGTCCCTCGTCACTGGTTCAAAACGGTTCAAACCAAAGAGATTAAGGTCTAATGGACCTTAATCGAAGTGTTTCTCATCTGAGAAACACTTCGATTAAAGTCCGTTCAGCCTTAAGAAAGGTCTGTCCAAATCCGGGTTCAAACTTTTAACTTTTCAAGTTTAAGGTGAGTCTGCTTTCTTTTCTTTTATTTGTTTTTAGCCCGTGTGATTTGTTTTAAAAGACTGTTCATATTTGTTTTAATTTTATCAACTTTTGTTTGTCCACTTTGTTTGAACCTCTGTGTTTGTCTGAAGCCCTCCCCTCCTATTCTGATGAGGCATGTGTATTGGTTGTATTCCAAATTTGTACTGACTAACTAATTCCTCGAAGTACAATTCTGTTTTAATCAGTATAAGTCGAGTCATGTGTCCCATACTTCTGAATGTCTGATTTTTGGCTACGATTGTGTATGTTAATGCTAATATAGTCGAGTCGACATGAGTCGTCAATTAGTTTCAACTGTCTGAGCATAGTAAATCAACTTGCTTCTGTTGAACATTTGTTGAACCAATTAAAAACCAAATTTGTTTACTTATAGCTGTTGATTTGGATCAGTAATGTAAAAGGGATGTTTGGTTTAAATGCTGAATTGGAGGGCATGTGCACTCTTGCACAGCATGTGCATTGGTGCACCTCATGTGCATTGGTGCACCTCATGTGCTTTGTGCACAGCCTGTGGCCTGCATAAAGGTTTTTTGTTTAATTTTAAAATGGTTTGACAGCATATGCTGTCAACATATCCTACTGCCCATACTTGCTTTTAGTTAAATAAAATGGAAAAGTTAAATCTACCAGGGAATGATGGGGTTTTTATGCCTAATTAACTAAAGTGGAACTGAAAAAGGTTAAAGGCACATGGGAGGGGTATGGTAATAGTCTAAACAGGCTGTTTAGAAAGGGGTAAGGAAGGCTTATAAAGAGGAGGGACAGACATACAGAAAGGGGGACTGACTTTCAAGGTTAAAAAGAAAAACACACTGTGAGGAGTTTAGACAGGAGAGCTGAAATACATACAAAATAGATACACATAGATAGAAAGAGTTTAAGGGATAGAAGGGATACAACCAACAATCAGAAGCTTTTTCCTCCTATTATTACTGGGTTTCAGTTGTTCAACCTGTTCAAATCAATTCTGATTCTTTGAAATTCCAGTTGTGTCTATTAGTCGAGTGTTTTCATTGGTTTACTACTGGTTTGGTCTGTCTGGATTTCTGATTCTATTCCACTGGGTGTTGCTGCTATTTGGCTATTGCTTTCTATTGGCCATAGTTGCATCTCTGCACTCGAGCCTGTTTCTGGCTGTATTGTTTTGCCTGCTGCTATTCTGCCTTGTTGCTACTGATAGTGCTGTTACTGCTGCTGCATTTGTTCATTGTTACTCTACTGATTGCCCTCTTCTTCAATTGCAAATATTCCCAGGTACACAACCTTTGAACCTTGTATTTTTGAAAGTTTGAAGTTGAAGCAGAAATAAAGAAATGAACATCAGTTTATGTTATAGCATTGGTGTAAAAAGATAGTTCGAATGTTAGTTGGGCCTGTATTTTTACTGCGAACTGCAAATATTCTGTATAAACTAGCATACATTCTGTTTAAGATGAACTGTTAGATAGCATGGTTCAACAGTAATGACAGCATGACATAGACAGCATGTTCTGATTTAGTATATATTCAGTTCAGTATAACACTTGTTTGGTTTAGTTATGACTGTATAACATAGAGTCATGGTAAGCACTTGTATGTATTTTGCCTAGACCACTGAATTGACAAAACTGTGGTACTGGGTCCGGGATAAATGTATCCCAAACAAACTCCCATACAGTCACATTAAGAGTCTGGCTATGAATGCCAGTTCTCCTGTCAGTTTATTCGTTCCAATGCAGGTTCGATACTGGGTTTCGGTATAGATTCTTTGTTTCGAAATGATGTGATGATTGTTGAGAAAAACTAATAATCATTTTTGAGTTCAATTAGTAGTAATTTCCCTAATAAAACAGCCGATTTCGTTTTTTTATCAATTTCAAATAGGTTAGAGTGTTAAAAATAGAACTTGGAGGTCGTTAAACATAACTCAATATATGTTGTTAGTTTGTTTGCAATCTCACTTAGCGAATTAATAAGCATATTCACTCGATGAAGACAAAGCATGCGGTAACCCTCACCTCATGAACAATCAATCAGGTAATCAAACAAGTTTAGGTTCGGCAAACATAATAAGGATTCAGTCCGTATTTGTCCAAACCAGCAAAATTCGGCATCATCCTTCTCTTTAAAGATAAATGTAGTAGAAATGTAGTCATTATAGGGTACCCTTCTAAAATAATGAGACGAGCCTCGCCGAATAAAAAATGCAAATTGCGGGGCCCTCAATAATTGATCATAATAAATACTTAGAATTTGGGACGGGCTGTTTAGTGAATTCCACTGCCCTCCCCAAAGACAATAACGCGTTAGATTCTTTAGGCGCGACTTAATTAAATTACATTCTTAAATTCGGGTGCGCATTTATGTGACCCAAATTCAAATCTCAACGGAGTCGAAATGTGTTAACAACTACGGGTGCATTGATTGTGACGTGGTTCGAGATGCATTTTCACGACGTTGCAATTCTATAAAAATAAATGATAATAATAAAAGCGGTTTAAACTTAATAAAAGCACGTAAGTCGTAACATGTATTTAAATCAGATATTTAGCCATTATAACAATTTAAGCGACCGTGCTAGAACCACGGGATTCGAGGGTGCCTAACACCTTCCCTCGGGTCAACAGAATTCCTTACTTAGAATTTCTGGTTCGCAGACTTCATTTGGAAAAGTCGAAAATTTCCTCGATTTGGGATTCAAGATAAACCGGTGACTTGGGACACCAAAAGTCAAACCTTTCCCAAGTGGCGACTCTGAATTAAATAAATAATCCCATTTCGAATATTGTCACTTAAATTGGAAAAACTCCACCCGCGCATCTTACCCCTCGGGGCGGGGCGCGCAAAAAGGAGGTGTGACATATGTACTCACGCTACACTTCTGCAAAAATGTGCAGGATCTGAGGCAGGTGCATCTGGATATCAGTCTGACGCACATCCCTGATTCCCGAGACTTTGCGGTGAGCTTCCATTCTGAGCCCTTTCTGCAGCAGTCGGAATCTTTCTTTTGCTGTATTTTTTGTTTATTTCACTTCAGACGGTAGACTAGTATTCTTTTATATATTCTACTAGTTGCTCATACACTTGTGACACCAGGTCTTGGCACATACTAATAGACTTGTGGTGTTGGTTTATTTCTATGGTTATGATTCCATTCAACTGCTTTCGTTTTATTTATTTTAAATATGTTATTTCTTAAATTCTTTAAATTAAGGAAAGTTTAATTACTTAGAAATCTTAAAAGAGGAAATCACGAGATTAGTTCACTGTTGGCTTGCCTAGCGATGGCGCTGGGCGCCATCACGGCCTATAATAGAATTGGTTCGTGACATTTATAGTTGGGAGGTTCTTTGCCCAAAGAGAGAGGAGGGTGGACAAGCAGTGTTCTGTTTATACAGTGTCATCCTTTTTTTAATTCTACTGAATATTACTATTTAAACTTCTCACACTCGGTATATTAGTGTTGATATATCGTTATTAAAAGTTCATTAACTCAGTTAATGTGAATTCATATGGGGTAGGCGCACCATGGAAAGTAAAACTACCCCGTAAAAAAAAATCCATTTTCAGAACTTAAACTCAAGATTGTGGGATCCCAGCAACTCATAATGTGAATTTCATGGACTAAATGCAGGTAGGCAACAAAATAAACACACAATAGACTTAATAGTAAGAATATTTGTCATAATTATATTTTATCTTTCTCTTAAATGTCCAACTTAATGAACACTTAAAGATAAATTTGAAAAAGAAAGGTAATAGAAACTTTTTTTGAAATGACAAATACCTTGGAATAAATTTAATTTGTCAAATGACAAAAATATGAACTGAATATACTATCTTGTTGCATATTTCCGTACTGATCATAAACTCATGATGTTTAATATATGTTATATACATCTTTACATGCTCTTAAATTAAATGTGGTAATGAGATGCAAAATTTTTAGCTCTTTTTCACGCTTAATTACCTTTGTGACCTCATTTCTGGGTTCTGGTACTTTTATTTCGATTTTCTTCTTTACCCATTTCTATTTTCAAATGTGTCCACCGATTTTTACTCATAGCGGAGCTGTAGCCGGCGAATGATGGCCAGTTGAATACCCTTTTTCAGAAAATTATAATCACATATTATTTTATATATTAAATTTTGAACACTTCTAAATAAAAATTCTGATTTCGCTACGTACCAAAGATGTCTCTTAATGACCTTAGCTTGTAGCATGAAACTCTCTCGAAGTATTTAAACATTTAAATCTTCAATTTTTGCTAATTTGTTCTTCTACTTGATGTCGCGGTTAACAGGAAAATTCGATAACATTGGTCACTTGGTCGGTAACAGATTGCAAATACTAAATCAGTCAACCCCTGCATGCATTTAGGGAGTGAACTTGTAAATGCCAGGTCTGCACCAAGATATGATAAGCTCAACTATTTTTACTTAAAGAAATAGAAACTTTCACAAACCACTATGTTTTAATGGTTATTAGCTAGTTGTAGCTATCATTTATTATATTACTTTATATAACTGTGTTTTTAGATTTTTTAGAGTGTATTCGATGTATTTAAGCTATTGTAACAGTAGCATTTCTATGCGTGAAACATGGGATTATAGCTAGACAAATTTTTATATTCAAGTGTAT